>NC_060129.1:98781535-99090543 GCF_021461395.2 Schistocerca americana | reverse complement strand
CACAATTCATGTCCGCAGAATTTCAGTCATTCTGCCAGGCCAATGGTATTCAACATCTGACATCCGCGCCGTTTTCGCCTCAGTCAAACGGTGCCGCTGAACGATTGGTCCGGACTTTCAAGTCACAGATGTCGAAGTTGAAAGAGTCACATTCTCGGGAGGACGCGTTGTTGCTCTTTCTGTCATCGTATCGCTCTCAGCCCCGAGATGGTCGCTCGCCGGCTGAGTTGCTCCACGATCGTCCTCATCGAACCTTGATGTCTTAGCTGCACCCGCCGCATCAGGTTCCTGTACAGCGGCGGACTTCTGCTTTTGCTCCAGGCGTCGTTGTATTCTATCGCCACTATCGAGGTTCACGGCATTGGCTCGCAGGGCGCATTCTTCGCTGCCTCGGCCGCGCGATGTATTTGGTTTTGGGGGCCTCTGGTGAGGTGCGTCGGCATCTCAATCAGCTGCGCCTCTGTCGTCGCACGGGTTCTGCCGCTCCCCGTCTGCTTTCAGCGACGGTGCCGTCCGATCAGCGCCCTGGGGACCCATCTACTGGCTCGCCTCATCCCCAGGTGTTACCGACGATGCCTTCCATTTTGCCCCATGGCGACGCGCCGCTGCAGCCGCCGCCGCCGCCGCCTGTCCTCCAGCCGGCGCCGCCCGCAGTGGACGCTTCGCTGCAGCCGCCAAGCGCCTCCCTGGGTCACGCGCCGCCGATCGCTTCCCGTGACCAGCCGTCCTCCGCCATGGAACTCTTGCCCTCTCCGGACCACATGACGTCATCGCGCGTCGGATACCCCGACGCAATGGAGGTCGACCCTTCGGCCCCTCCTGTCTCTTTACGGGCGCATACTCCGCATGTTGACGTGCACCCTGGACTAGGTTTTCAGGAGTTTCCTAGCTCCCCTCGGACCGAATGGCCGGGTGCGGGTGGCACAGCCTCGCCTGTTGTTAGGCTCCCCACCTCATCGCATACGTCAACATGGGGTCCTCCCCACGGCGGGCGGAAGCCTTATAACCGTTCGCCGATTTGCGGGGGAGGAATGTGCTGTCACCGCCAGACACCACACTTGCCAGGTGGTAGCTTTAAATTGGCCGCGGTCCATTAGTACATGTCGGACCCGCGTGTCGCCACTGTGTGATCGCAGACCGAGCGCCACCACAAGGCAGGTCTCGAGATACGGACTAGCACGCGCCCCAGTTGTATGGACGACGTAGCTAGCGATGCACACTGACGAAGCCTCGCTCATTTGCAGAGCAGATAGTTAGAATAGCCTTCAGCTAAGTCAATGGCTACGACCTAGCAAGGCGCCATTAGTAACATTGCATGTATCTAAAGAGTCTCACTTGTATCGCCACAATCTCCAGATGTACCAAAAGGATGGATTAAAGTTAAGTATTACAGAAGCTACGTACTTTTCTTTATAGCATTCATTACGTATCCTGTTTCAGACCTCACGCCGTCCGGCTTTCGCTTAGCACGTGCCTTTCAGCTTCCTCTCATTGTGTCTAGGCTGTCTTGTCTAGACACAACAGTATTTACCTTAATAGTCATCAAAAGTCATAATATACACTCCTGGAAATTGAAATAAGAACACCGTGAATTCATTGTCCCAGGAAGGGGAAACTTTATTGACACATTCCTGGGGTCAGATACATCACATGATCACACTGACAGAACCACAGGCACATAGACACAGGCAACAGAGCATACACAATGTCGGCACTAGTACAGTGTATATCCACCTTTCGCAGCAATGCAGGCTGCTATTCTCCCATGGAGACGATCGTAGAGATGCTGGATGTAGTCCTGTGGAACGGCTTGCCATGCCATTTCCACCTGGCGCCTCAGTTGGACCAGCGTTCGTGCTGGACGTGCAGACCGCGTGAGACGACGCTTCATCCAGTCCCAAACATGCTCAATGGGGGACAGATCCGGAGATCTTGCTGGCCAGGGTAGTTGACGTACACCTTCTAGAGCACGTTGGGTGGCACGGGATACATGCGGACGTGCATTGTCCTGTTGGAACAGCAAGTTCCCTTGCCGGTCTAGGAATGGTAGAACGATGGGTTCGATGACGGTTTGGATGTACCGTGCACTATTCAGTGTCCCCTCGACGATCACCAGTGGTGTACGGCCAGTGTAGGAGATCTCTCCCCACACCATGATGCCAGGTGTTGGCCCTGTGTGCCTCGGTCGTATGCAGTCCTGATTGTGGCGCTCACCTGCACGGCGCCAAACACGCATACGACCATCATTGGCACCAAGGCAGAAGCGACTCTCATCGCTGAAGACGACACGTCTCCATTCGTCCCTCCATTCACGCCTGTCGCGACACGACTGGAGGCGGGCTGCACGATGTTGGGGCGTGAGCGGAAGACGGCCTAACGGTGTGCGGGACCGTAGCCCAGCCTCATGGAGACGGTTGCGAATGGTCCTCGCCGATACCCCAGGAGCAACAGTGTCCCTAATTTGCTGGGAAGTGGCGGTGCGGTCCCCTACTTCACTGTGTAGGATCCTACGGTCTTGGCGTGCATCCGTGCGTCGCTGCGGTCCGGTCCCAGGTCGACGGGCACGTGCACCTTCCGCCGACCACTGGCGACAACATCGATGTACTGTGGAGACCTCACGCCCCACGTGTTGAGCAATTCGGCGGTACGTCCACCCGGCCTCCCTCATGCCCACTATACGCCCTCGCTCAAAGTCCGTCAACTGCATGTTCGGTTCACGTCCACGCTGTCGCGGCATGCTACCAGTGTTAAAGACTGCGATGGAGCTCCGTATGCCACGGCAAACTGGCTGACACTGACGGCGGCGGTGCACAAATGCTGCGCAGCTAGCGCCATTCGACGGCCAACACCGCGGTTCCTGGTGTGTCCGCTGTGCCGTGCGTGTGATCATTGCTTGTACAGCCCTCTCGCAGTGTCCGGAGCAAGTATGGTGGGTCTGACACACCGGTGTCAATGTGTTCTTTTTTCCATTTCCAGGAGTGTATATAGCAGTTCATGACATCCAGTCTCACAAATTTCAAAATTCCGCCATTTCTCTCCCCACATCCACCACTGCTGGCGGCACACCTCCAACTGCGCAACGCAACGCGCTGTTCGCATCCAGCTGCCCAACACTACAATGGCAGACAACAATGCAAACTAGCCACAGACTGCACACAGCACAGCCAGTGATATTCATACAGAGCGCTACGTGGCGTTACCAATATAAAAACTTAAACAGCCTACTTACATAGCCCCCATGCTCCCCACAAAAAATTTTACAAATTGTTTTGGGCAGTGGCCAATACAGATTAGAAAAAAATTTTCATAATTACAATAACAAAGAAATCAAATGCACACACGTATTGATACAATGTTGGTCAAAAGCTAAAATTTTCTCACAGTCCATAAAGACAGTCCTGATCATTCATCACAGTAAAATAGCAGTGTTTTTCTCAATGTCTGAGCAGTAAAAGAAAACGCACACGGAAGTAGTGGATTTCCATGCCTTCTTGAAGAAGTAGTGTTGTCCTTCCAACGGAAAGTCAGTGCTGACTCTTGACATGCAGACAGGTAATGAGCCACAACAGAGCAAACCCACAGCAGAGTCAGTCAAAGTTTTGAAGAATATTGGTAGGTAGGTCATCACAGAGCAGACCCACTGTAGTCCTGGTAGAGATTATGGTATTGGTGGGCCACCAGAGGTGCAGACCCACTGCAGTCCTTGTAGAGACGGCCAGCAGCCGTCTGTTGCGACTGTGCAGGTGCACAATCACCATCGAAGGGTCTTGCGGAGAATATAGCAAGTTCATAAACCACCACTTGTGCACTCACAAAGTTTTTGGAATTGTCCTTAGAATCAGCAATGCTGTTAACCAGTCCCTTGCTGAATTATTAACACATGTGCAAACACTACCAGTCCCTACTTCTCACATATTGTCCATATACTATGACGAACAGAAACGTGTGCAGTGAAATGTAACTTATAAGTTACTTAATCTGATGAACTGGTGTCCATTACAATTTTATAACATAAGAATAGAGTTACAAAGATACAGAATACATCATTAAAGAACATAACAATACAGATAACATTTGTAGTAATAGGGGCTTTACAAAAGAATAGAAATAAACATATACATCAGTGTTACAGGAATTATGACATAAGTAAATACATTAAAGATCAGAATATCTTTTGAAACATCAACTTCACACATGAGCATTAAAACAAAACAGAATAAATAATGTCTAAACATCTTTACAAAGTAAATAACATATTATCAGAAAAATTCTACAACGTAACTCTCATCAGATAAACACATAAAGACAGGAAGAACACAAATACCCAAGGGTACACAAACACATAGTGGGATAACACAAGGAAAGGACAGGGTTTGTTTTACTGCAGTATTTTGCAAACAAAACTTTCTTTACTTCTCGGAGATCTCCCTTCATTCTTCATTATTTCCAAAAAGTCCTATCTATACCTGCTTTCTGTACTTTTTTTTGTGTAACTTCCCAATGCATTTCTTCCAATGCATCGCAACTCATTCTCTTATATAGTCTACCCCCTCTTAAGCTAACTTAAATCTACTGAGCTCAGATGCTAAACTAAAGGACGAGGCAATGCAGCAGCACAAAATAATTAATACAAACAGCGCTGAAAAAAAAATGGAAATTGTCGAAGCAAGCTACAGTAAATCTAAATTACCAAGCAAATACAACATTACAACTAATATGAGCCAATGTGCAGCAACAAGAAAAATAAGTCAGTAGTAAAACTGGCTTAACAGAGTAATACAAAGTGAAATTTAGTAGCACTATGCCTGGCAAACAGTAGCAGTAAATGCAATAACTTATATCTAAACATGACAAAGCTCAAGCAGAAAATATTACAGTAAAGACAACAATGCAGATAAGGGAAATGTCTATTCACTCCTTATTATCTATGTCATTACAGTGGTGCACCACAAAAACTTATTCTATGAAATAAATTACCAAATACTTGAAAAGAAAATTATGCATGCAGTTCCTGTGAAGGGAAATGTCTTTTTGGGCTCCCTCATTTTTTTTTTTTTTGGAAGTATCACAAATTTATTATTTACTGGATCTGTAGACAGAAAATATCTATATTAGTACAACTATAAAATTTTATTTTAACCAATGCTGCAGTGCAGCTGGAAATTACATATTAAACAAAATGAGCAAATATGTACAAAGGAAGGCATGAAACATCATTCATTAGCCATATGGCACTTCATAAGGTAGTAAAATATCTCTCAACTAGAAAGACAGTGGACATAATCAGGTGTATAGACATAAAATATTTCTCATCATTTCATTAGGCATTTCAGTAAATATCATAAATTAAGAGCTCCACAGTGTAATCATATGTTTTCAAGTTTGAGCGTGTCGTATTTGCGATGCTTTTTACAAAAAAATGTCAATAGCGAGGATAATGGCCTCCTTTTTCCTCCACCTGTACCTCTGAAAGGCACACACTATTGGCTTTTTCCAGGAGTTTGTCGCGCAGCTGGGTGCCCAAGACGCATTACATGAAGGTGGTCACTCAACTTTCTTACCGAAATATTTACGGCACCAGTTTGCACTACAGTGAGAGTATCATAAAAAAAATTTCACAGGTCGAGAATTTGCGTTGCAAATGTGTAGAAACAAAATACTATGAATATAACACTGTCCAAAAAATTTTCGCCGGCATTGTGATACATTCATGCATGGACACACAAATCATAACTCTTAAAGTACGATTCTTGGTTTCCAACATCCTTTTTCACAAACCAAAACCCCTAACTTCTATACATTATTTATATTCATATAAACACGTAATCATATTCCTCATATTGCATCAGCTTATTGATCATAAACATACCTCAACAGCATAATACACATTGTCATCGTAATAACAACATCATAAAAACTCAGTCAAATCTTAAGTAACTTTTGTAACTTTTTGCAACAATTTCAAACCATAAAAAATATTCTCTGTCATCAACCTCAAACGTACTTTAAAAATCATGGTCTCATACCAAATACATCATTCAAAGCCCTCATAGTATCACAATGGTTCTGAAAAAATATACACAGTTCACAAAGTACAGACAAAAGACAATTTCATAAGTGTGAAGTTACCCAACTGTGTAACTGCGTAAACATGTGTCACTGAGGTAGTAAAAAAAATGCAGGCTTACTGACGATGAAACACAGATATTGCACTGGGATTGAATACAAAAGGCACAATGCGGACTTATATTCAATTGGAGTAACTCTTCCAAGAGTTTGTGCTTTGAGCCTTTCCTGGGACAGCAGTAATAGATTCCAATGCACGGCTGTAGGTTAACTGTATCCCTTGGACCTTCACATTGCCGATGAAACATAGAAATTGCATCGGGATTGAATACAAAAGGCACAATGCAGACTTCTATACAAGAGGAGTAACTCTTCTAAGATTTTGTGCTTTGAGCCTTCCCTGGGAGAGCAGTATTAAATTCCGATGCACCAGTGCAGGTTTTCTGTATCCCTTGGACCTTCACATTGATGATGAAACACAGAAATACCATCGGGATTGAATAACAAAGGCTCAATGCCAACTTATTTACAAGAGGAGTAACTCTTCTAAGAGCTTACTTTGAGCCTTTCCTGGGAGAGCAGTATTAGATTCCGATGCACCACTGCAAGTTTACTGTATCCCTTGGACTTTCACATTGACGATGAAACACAGAAATTGCATCGGGATTGAATACAAAAGGCACAATGCTGTCTTATATACAAGAGGAGTAACTATTCTAAGAGTTTGTGCTATCAGCCTTTCCTGGGAGAGCAGTATTTGATTCTGATGCACCACTGCAGGTTTACTGTATCCCTTGGACCTTCAAATTAAAGATGAAACACAGAAATTGCATCGGAAATGAATTCAAACAACACAATCCCGACGTATATACAAGAGGAATAACTCTTCGAATACTTTGTGATTTGAGCCTTTCCTGGGACAGCAGTATTAGATTCCGATGCACCATTGCAGGCTTACTGTATCCCTTGGACCTTCACATTGATGATGAAACACAGAAATTGTAACGATATTGAATACAAAAGGCACCATGCCGACTTATTTACAAGAGGAGTAACTCTACTAATACTTTGTGCTTTGAGCCATTCCCTGGACAGCAGTATTTGATTCCTATGCACCATTGCAGGTATACTGTATCCCTTGGACCTTCACATTGACGATGAAACGCAGAAATTGCATCGATATTGAGAACAAAAGGCACAATGCCGACTTATATACAAGAGGAGTAACTCATCTATGAGTTTGTGCCTTTAGCCTTTCCTGGGAGAGCAGTATTAGATTCCGTTGCACCATTGCAGGTTTACTGTATCCCTTGGACCTTCACATTGACGATGAACCACAGAAATTGAATCGGGATTGAATACAAAAGGCACAATGCCGACTTATATACAAGAGAAGTAAGTCTTCTCAGGGTTTGTGCTTAGAGCCTTTCCTGGGAGAGCAGTATTATATTCCCATTCACCACTGTATGTCCACTGTATACCTTGGACCTTCACATTGTCGATGAAACACAGAAATTGCATCGGCCTTAAATACAAACAGCACAATGTCGACTTACTTACAAGCGGAGTAACTCTTTTAAGAGTTTGCGCTTTTAGCCTTTCCTGGGAGAGCAGTATTAGATTCCAATGCTCCAGTGCTGGTTTACTGTATCCCTTGGACCTTTACATTGTCGATGAAACACAGATACTGCACCGTGGTTGAATACAAAAGGCACAATGCCGACTTATTTAAACGAGGAGCAACTCTTCTAAGGGTTTACTTTTAGCCAGCCCTGGGAGATCAGTATTAGATTCCGATTTACCACTGTAGGTTTACTGTATCCCTTGGACCTTCACATTGAAGATGAAGCACAGAAATTGCATCGGGATTGAATACCAAAGGCAAAATGCCGACATATATACAAGAGGAAAAACTCTTCTAAGAGTTTGTGCTTTTAGCCTTTCCTGGGACAGCAGTATTAGATTCTGATGCACCATTGCAAGTTTACTGTATCCCTTCACATTGATGATGACACACAGAAATTGAAACGATATTGAATACAAAAGGCACCATGCCGACTTATATCCAACAGGAATAACTCTTCTAAGAGATTGTGCTTTGAGAGTTTCCTGGGAGAGCAGTATTACATTCCGATGCACCACTGCAGGTTTACTGTATCCCTTGGACCTTCACATTGACGATGTAACACAGAAACTGCATCGGGATTGAATACAAATGGCACAATGCTGTCCTATAGACAAGAGGAGTAGCTCTTCTAAGAGTGTGTGCAACAGCCTTTCCTGGGAGAGCAGTATTTGATTCCGATGCACCACTGCAGGTTTACTGTATCCCTTGGACCTTCAAATTAACGATGAAACACAGAATTTACATCGGAAATGAATACAAAAGGAACAATCCCGACTTATATACAACAGGAAAAACTCATCTAGTACTTTCTGCTTTGAGCCCTTCCTGGGAGAGCAGTGTTACATTCCGATGCATCATTGCAGGTTTACTGTATCCCTTGGACCTTGACATTGACGATGAAGCACAGAAATTGCATCGGGATTGAGTACAAAAGGCACAATGACAATTTATATACAGGAAGAATAACTCTTCCAAGGGTTTGTTCTATGAGCCTTTCGTGGGGAGACCAGTATTAGATTCCGATGCACCAATTCCGGGTTACTGTATCCCTTGGACCTTCACATTGACGATGAAACACAGAAATTGTACCGGGATTGTATACAAATGCCACAATACCGACTTATAAAGAATGGGACTAACTCTTCTAAAATATATTGCTTTGAGCCCTTCCTTTGACAGCAGTATTAGATTCCTATGCACCATTGCAGATTTACTGTATCCCTTGGACTTTCACATTGACGATGAAACACAGAAATTGCATCGATATTGTATACAAAAGCAGAATGCAGACTTATATACAAGAGGGGTAACTCTTTTATGAGTTTGTGCTTTTAGCCTTTCCTGGCAGAGCAGTATTAAATTCCGATGCACCACTGCAGGTTTTCTGTACCCCTCGGACCTTCACATTGACGATGAAGCACAGAAATTGCATCGGCATGAATACAAAAGGCACAATGTCGACTTATTTACAAGCTGAGTTACTCTTCTAAGAGTTTGTGCATTGAGCCTTTCCTGGGACAGCAGTATCAGATACCGATGCACCATTGCAGGTTTACTGTATCCATTGGACCTTCTCATTGACAACGAAACACTGAAATTGTACCGGGATTGTATACATATGCCACAATGCCGACTTGTAAACAACAGGGGTAACTCTTCTAAGAGTTTGTGCTTTGAGCCTTTCCTAAGACAGCAGTATTAGATTCCGATGCACCATTGCAGGTTTTTCTGTATCCCTTGGACCTTCACATTCACGATAAAACACAGAAATTGCATCGAAATTGAATGCATAAGGCAGAATGCCGACTTATATACAATAGGAGTAACTCTTTTATGAGTTTGTGCTTTTAGCCTTTCCTGTGAAAGCAGTATTAGATTCTGATGTACCAATGCAGGTTTACTGTATCCCTTGGACCTAAACATTGACGATGATACACAGATACCCAATCGGGATTGAATAAAAGGTCCCAATGCCGATTCAATTACAAGAGGAGTAACTCTTCAAAGAGTTTACTTTGAGCGATTCCTGGGAGAGCAGTATTAGATTCTCATGCACCACTGTAGGTTTACTGCACATCTTGGACCTTCACATTGAAGATGAAGCACAGAAATTGCATCGGGAATGAATACAAAAGGCACAATGCAGACATATATTCAAGAGGAATAACTCTTCTAAGAGTTTGTGCTTTTAGCCTTTCCTGGGAAAGCAGTATTAGATTCCGATGCACCACTGTAGGTTTACTGTATCCCATGGACTTTCACATTGATGATGACACACAGAAATTGTAACGATATTGAATACAAAAGGCACCATGCCGACTTATATACAAGAGGAATAATTCTTTTAAGAGTTGGTGCTTTGAGCGTTTCCTGGGAGTGTAGTATTAGATTCCGATGCCCCACTGCAGGTTTACTGTATCCCTTGGACCTTCATGTTCACGATGAAACACAGAAACTGCATCGGGATTGAATACAAATGGCACAATGCTGTCCTATAGACAAGAGGAGTAGCTCTTCTCAGAGTGTGTGCAACAGCCTTTCCTGGGAGAGCAGTATTTGGTTCCGATGCACCACTGCAGGTTTACTGTATCCCTTGGACCTTCAAATTAACGATGTAACACAGAAATTGCATCGGAAATGAATACAAAAGGCACAATCCCGACTTATATACAAGAGGAAAAACTCATGTAGTACTTTCTGCTTTGAGCCCTTCCTGGGAGAGCAGTATTAGATACCGATGCATCATTGCAGGTTTACTGTATCCCTTGGACCTTGACATTGACGATGAAGCACAGAAATTGCATCGGGATGGAGTACAAAAGGCACAATGACAATTTATATACAGGAAGAGTAACTCTTCCAAGGGTTTGTTCTATGAGCCTTTCGTGGGAGACCTGTATCAGATTCCGATGCACCAACGCCGGGTTACTGTATCCCTTGGACCTTCACATTGACGATGAAACACAGAAATTGTACCGTTATTGTATACAAATGCCACAATACCGACTTATAGAGAATGGGACAAACTCTTCTAAGATATTTTGCTTTGAGCCCTTCCTAAGACAGCAGTATTAGATTCCGATGCACCATTGCAGATTTACTGTATCCCTTGGACCTTCATATTGATGAAGAGACACAGAAATTACGTCGATATTGTATACAAATGGCACGATGCCGACTTATATACAAGAGGAGTAATTCTTTTATGAGTTTGTGCTTTTAGCCTTTCCTGGGAGAGTAGTATTAGATTCCGATGCACCATTGCAGGTTTCCTGTATCCCCTGGACCTTCACATAGACGATGACACACAGAAATTGCATTGTGATAGAATACAGAAGGCACAATGCCGACTTATATACAACAGAAGTAAGTCTTCTCAGGGTTTGTACTTTGAGCCTTTCCTGGGAGAGCTGCATTAGATACCCATTCACCACTGCAGGTTTACTGTATCCCTTGGACCTTCACATTGACCATGAAACACAGACATTGCATCGGGATTAAATAAAAAAGGCACAATGTCGACTTACTTACAAGAGTAGTAACTCTTTTAAGAGATTGCGCATTTAGGCTTTCCTGGGAGCGCAGTATTAGATTCCGATGCACCATTGCAGGTTTACTGTATCCCTTTGACCTTCACAATGACGATGAAACACAGAAATTGCATCGGGGTTGAATACAAAAGGCACAATGCCGCCTTAAGTACAAGAGGAGTAACTCTTCTATGAGTTTGTGCTATTAGCCTTTCCTGGGAGAGCAGTATTTCATTCCGTTGCACCATTGCAGGTTTACTGTATCCCTTGGACCTTCACATAAACGATGAACCACAGAATTTGAATCGGGATTGAATACAAAAGGCACAATGCCGACTTATATACAAGAGAAGTAAGTCTTCTCAGGGTTTGTGCTTTGACCCTTTCCTGGGAGAGCAGTATTAGATTCCCATTCACCACTGCAGGTTTACTGTATCCCTTGGACCTTTACATTGACGATGAATCACAGAAATTGCATTGGGATTGAATACAAAAGGCACAATGCTGTCTTATATACAAGAGGAGTAACTCTTCTAAGAGTTTGTGCTATCAGCCTTTCCTGGGAGAGCAGTATTTCATTCCGTTGCACCATTGCAGGTTTACTGTATCCCTTGGACCTTCACATAAACGATGAACCACAGAATTTGAATCAGGATTGAATACAAAAGGCACAATGCCGACTTATATACAAGAGAAGTAAGTCTACTCAGGGTTTGTGCTTCGAGCCTTTCCTGGGAGAGCAGTATTAGATTCCCATTCACCACTGTATGTCCACTGTATACCTTGGACCTTCACATTGTCGATGAAACACAGAAATTGCATCGGGATTAAATACAAACGGCACAATGTCGACTTACTTACAAGCGGAGTAACACTTTTAAGAGTTTGCGCTTTTAGCCTTTCCTGGGAGAGCAGTATTAGATTCCGATGCACCATTGTAGATTTACTGTATCCCTTGGACCTTCACATTGAAGATGAAGCACAGAAATTGAATTGGGATTGAATACAAAATACTTTGTGCTTTGAGCCATTCCTGAGAGAACAACATTAGATTCCGATGCACTACTGTAGGTTTAATGTATCCCTTGGACTTTCACATTGAAGATGAAGCACAGAAATTGAATCGGGGCTGAATACAAAAGGCACAATGCCAACTTCAATGCAAGAGGAGTAACTCTTCTAAGGGTTTGTGCTTTGAGCCTTTCCTGGGACAGCAGTATTAGATTCCGATGCACCACTGCAGATTTACTGAATCACTTGGACCTTCACATATACGATGACACACAGAAATTGCATTGTGATTGAATACAAAAGGCACAATGCCGACTTATATACAAGAGAAGTAAGTCTTCTCAGGGTTTGTACTTTGAGCCTTTCCTGGGAGAGCTGTATTAGATTCCCATTCACCACTGTAGGTTTACTGCATCCCTTGGACCTTCACATTGAAGATGAAGCACAGAAATTGAATCGGGATTGAATACAAAAGGCACAATGCCGACTTATATACAAGAGGAATAACTCTTCTAATATTTTGTGATTTGAGCCTTTCCGGGGACAGCAGTAATAGATTCTGATGCACCACTGCAGGTTTACTGTATCCCTTGGACCTTCAAATGAACCATGTAATACAAAAATTGCATCGGAATTGAACACAAAAGGCACTAACCTGACTTATATACAAGAGGTATAACTCTTCTAATACTTTCTGCTTTGAGCCATTCCTGGGAGAGCAGTATTAGATTGCGATGCACCATTGCAGGTTTACTGTATCCCTTGGACCTATATATTGACGATGAAACACAGATACTGCTTTGGGATAGAATAAAAAAAGCTCAATGCCAACATATTTACAAGAGGAGTAACACTTCTAAGAGCTTAGTATGAGCCATTCCAGGGAGAATGTATTAGTTTCCGATGCACCACTGCAGGCTTATTGTATCCCTTGGACGCAGAAATTGCATCGGGATTGAATACAAAATGCACAATGTCGACTTATTTTCAAGCGAAGTAACTCTCCTAAGAGTTTGTGCTTTTAGCCATTCCTGGGAGAGCAGTATTAAATTCCGATGTATCACTACAGGTTTTCTGTATCCCTTGGACCATCACATTGACGATAAAGCACAGAAATTGCATCGGCATGAATACAAAAGGCACAATGACGACTTATAAACAGGAAGAGTAACTCTTCCAAGGGTTTGTGCTTTGAGCTGTTCCTGGGAGACCAGTATTAGATTCCGATGCACCAATGCAGTTTAACTGTATCCCTTGGACCTTCATATTGACGATGAAAAACAGAAATCGTACCGAAATTGTATACAAATGCCACAATGCCGACTCATAAACAAGAGGAGTAACTCTTCTAAGAGTTTGTGAATTTGAGCCTTTCCTGGGACAGAAGTATTATATTCCGATGCACCATTGCAGGTTTGCTGTAACCCTTGGACCTTCACATTGATGATGAAACACAAAATTGTTGCGATATTGAATACAAAAGGCACCATGCCGACTTTAATACAAGGGGAGTAAATCTTCTAATACTTTGTGCTTTGAGCCTTTCCTCGGGCAGCAGTATTAGATTCCAATGCACCACTGCAGGTTTACTGTATCCCTTGGACTTTCTCATTGACGATGAAAAACAGAAACTGCATCAGGATTGAATACAAATGGCACAATACAGGAGGAGTAACTCTTCTAAGAGCGTGTGCAACAATCTTTCCTGGGAGAGCAGTATTTGATTCCGATGCACCACTGCAGGTTTACTGTATCCCTTGGCTCTTCAAATTAACGATGAAACACAGAAATTGCATTGGAAATGGATACAAAAGGCACAATCCCGACTAATATACAAGAGGAACAACTCTTCTAATACTTTGTGTTTTGGGCCTTTCCTGGGACAGCAGTATTAGATTCCGATGCACCATTGCAGGTTTACTGTATCCCTTGGAACTTCACATTGATGATGAAACACAGAAATTGTAACGATATTGAAGACAAAAGGCACCATGCCGACTTATATACCAAAGGAGTAGCTCTTCTAATACTTTGTGCTCTGAGCCTTTCCGGGGACAGCAGTATTCGATTCCAATGCACCACTGCAGGTTTACTGTATCCCTTGGACCGTCACATAGACGATGACATACAGAAATTGCATCGCGATTCAATACAAAAGGCACAATGTCGATTTATTCATAAGCGGAGTGACTCTTCTAAGAGTTATTGTTTTTAGCCATTCCTGGGAGAGCAGTAATAGATTCCAATGCACCATTGCAGCTTTACTGTATCCCTTGGACCTTCACATTGACGATCAAGCACAGAAATTGAATCGGGATTGAATACAAAAGGCACAATGCCGAATTATATACAAGAAAAGTAAGTCTTCACAGGGTTTGTGCTTTGAGCCTTTCCTGCGAGAGCAGTATTAGATTTCCATTCACCACTGCAGGTTTACAGTATCCCTTGCACCTTCACATTGGTGATGTAACACAGAAATTGCATCGGGATAAAATACTATAGGCACAATGTCGACTTACATACAAGAGGTGTAACTCTTTTGAGAGTTTGCGCTTTTAGGCTTTCCTGGGAGAGTAGTATTAGTTTCCTATGCTCCACTGCAGGTTCACTGTAACCGTTGGACCTTCATATTGACGATGAAACACAGAAATTGCATCGGGGTTGAATACAAAAGGTACAATGCCGACTTATGTACAAGAGGAGTAACTCTTCTAAGAATTTGTGATTTCAGCCTTTCCTGGGACAGCAGTAATAGATTCTGATGCACCACTGCAGATTTACTGTATCCCTTGGACTTTGACGTTGACGATGAAACACAAAAACTGCATCGGGGTTGAATAAAAAAGGCTCAATGTCAACTAATTTACAAGAGGAGTAACTCTTCTAAGAGTTTGTGCAACAGCCTTTCCTGGGAGAGCAGTATTTGATTCCGGTGCACCTTTGCAGGTTTACTGTATCCCTTGGACCTTCAAATTACCCATGAAACACAGAAATTGCATCGGAAATGAATACAAAAGGAACAATCCCGACTTATATACAAGAGGTATAACTCTTCTAATACTTTGTGCTTTGAGCCTTTCCTGGGAGAGCTGTATTATATTCCGATGCACCATTGCAGGTTTGCTGTAACCCTTGGACCTTCACATTGATGATGAAACGCAAAATTGTTAAAATATTGAATACAAATGGCACCATGCCGATTTTAATACAAGGGGAGTAACTATTCTAGTACTTTGTGCTTTGAGCCTTTCCTCAGGCAGCAGTATTAGATTCCAATGCACCACTGCTGGTTTAGTGTATACCTTTAACCTTCACATAGACGATGACACACTGAAATTGCAACGCGATTGAATACAAAAGGCTCAATGTCGACTTATATACAGGAAGAGTAACTATTACAAGGGTTTGTGCTTTGAGCCATTCCTGGGAGACCAGTATTACACTCCGATGCACAAAAGCAGGTTTACTGTATCCCATGGACTTTCACATTGACGATGAAACACAGAAATTGAATCGGGATTGAATACAAATGCCGACATATAAACAAGAGGAGCAACTCTTCTAAGAGTTTGTGCTTTGAGGCTTTCCTAAGACAGCAGTATTAGATTTCGATGCACCATTGCAGGTTTACTGTATCCCTTGGACCTTGTCATTGACGATGAAACACAGAAATTGCATCGATATTGAATACAAAATGCACAATGCCAACATATGTACAAGAGGAGTAACTCTTCTAAGAGTTTGTGCAATCAGTCTCTCCTGGGAGGGCAGTATTAGATTCCAATGCACCACTGCAGGTTTACTGTATACCTTGGACCCTCAAATTGATTATGAAGCACAGCAGTTGCATCGGGATTGAATACAAAAGGCACTATGTTGACTTATTTACAAGCGGAGTAACTCTTCTAAGAGTTTGCGATTTTAGCGTTTCCTGGGAGAGCAGTATTAGTTTCTGATGGTCGACTATACGTTTACTTTATCCCATCGACTTTCACATTGACGATGAAACACAGAAATTGCATCGGGATTGAATACAAAAGGCACAATGCCGACTTAAGTACAAGAGGAGTAACTCATGTAAGGGTTTGTGCTTTGAGCCTTTGCTGGGACAGCAGTATTAGATTCCGATGCACCACTGCAGGTTCACTGTATCCCTTGGACCTAAACATTGACGATGAAACACAGATATTCCATCGGGATTGAATTAAAAAGGACCAATGAAGACTTATTTACAAGAGGAGTAACTCTTCTAAGAATTCACTTTGTGCCATTCATGGGAGAGCAGTATTAGATTCCGATGCACCACTGTAGGTTTACTGTATCCCTTGGACCTGACCATTGACGATGAATCACAGATATTCGATTAGGATTGAATAAAAAAGGCGCAATGCCGACTTATTTACAAGAGGAGTAACTCTTCTAAGAGTTTACTTTGAGCCCTCCCTGGGAGAACAGTATTCGATTCCGATGCACCACTGTAGGTTTACTGTATCCGTCGGACCTTCACATTGACGATGAAACACAGAAATTGCATCGGGACTGAATACAAAAGGCACAATGCCGACTTAAGTGCAAGAGGTGGAACTCTTCAAAGTGTTTGTGATTTGAGCCTTTCCTGGGACAGCAGTATTAGATTCCGATGCACCACTGCAGGTTTACTGTTCTCTTGGACCTTCACCTTGACGATGAAACACAGAAATTGCATCGATATTGAATAAAAAAGGCCCAATGCCGACTTATTTACATGGGGAGTAACTCTTCTAAGAGTTTACTTTGACGCTTTCCTGGGAGAGCAGTATTAGATGCCGATGTATCTCTGTAGGTTTGCTGTATCCCTTGGACCTTCACATTGACGCTGAAACACAGAAATTGCACCGGGATTGAATACAAAAGGCACAATGCGTTCTTATATACAAGAGGAGTAACTCTTCTAAGAGTTTGTGGAACCATTCTTTCCTGGGAGAGCAGTATTAGATGCCGATGTACCACTGCAGGTTAACTGTATCGCTTGAGCGTTCACATTGACGATGAAACACAGAAATTGCACCGGGATTGTATACAAAAGGCACATTCCCGACTTCTATTGAAGAGCTGTTACTCTTCTAAATGTTTGTGCTTTGAGCCTTCCCTGGGACAGCAGTATTAGATTCCCAATCACTACTGCAGGTTTACTGTATCCCTCGGACCTACCCATTGACGATGAAACACAGAAATTACATCGGGATTCAATACAAATGGCACAATGTCGACTTATTTACAAGCGGAGTAAGTCTTCTAAGTGTTTGCGCATTTAGCCTTTCCTGGGACAGCAGTATTGGATTCCGATGCACCACTGCAGGTTTACTGCATCCCTTGGACCTAATTATTGACGATGAAACACAGATATTCGATCGGGGTTGAATGAAAAAGGCCCTATGCCGACTTATTTACCAGCAGAGTAACTCATCTAAGAGTTTGTGCTTTTATCCTTTTCTGGGAAGGCAGTATTAGATTCCGATGGACCACTGCAGGTGTACTGTATGCCTTGGAACTTCACATTGACGATGAAACACAGAAATTGCATCGGGATTCAATACAAAAGGCACAATGTCGACTTATTTTCAAGCGGAGAAAGTCTTCTAACAGTTTGCGCTTTTAGGCTTTCCTGGGAGAGCAGCAATAAATTCCGATGCTCCACTGCAGATTTGCTGTATCCCTTGGACCTTCACATTGACGATGAGACAACGAAATTCCATCGGGATTGAATACAAAAGGCAGAATGCCGACTTAAGTACAAGAGGAGTAATTCTTCTAAGACTTTGTGCTTTGAGCCTTTCCTGGGACAGCAGTACTGGATTCCGATGCACCACTGCAGGTTTACTGCATCCCTTGGACCTAAACATTGACAAGGAAACACAGATATTCGATCATGATTGAATAAAAAAGCCCAATGCCGACTTATATACAGGACGAGTAACTCTTCTAAGAGTTTACTTTGAGGCTTGCCTGGGTGAGCAGTAATAGATTCTGATGCACCACTACAGGTTTACTGCATAGCTTGAAAATTCTCATTGACGATGAAACACAGAAATAGAATCGGGATTGAATAGCAAAGGCACAATGTCCACTTATTTACAAGTGGAGTAACTCTTCTAAGAGTTTGTGCTTTTATCCTTTTCTGGGAAGGCAGTGTTAGATTCCGATGCACAACTGCAGGTTTACTGTATGCCTTGGACCTTCACATTGACAATGAGACACCGAAATTGGATCGAGATTGAATACAAATGGCACAATGCCTTCTTATATACAAGAGGAGCATCTCTTCTAAGAGTCTGTGCTTTGAGACTTTCCTGGGAGAGAAGTATTAGATTCCGTTGCACCACTGCAGGTTTACTGTATCTCTTGGACCTTCTCATTTACAATGAAACACAAAAATTTGCATCGGAATTGAATACAAACGGCACAATGCCGACTGACGTACAAGAGGTGTTACTCTTCTAAAAGTTTGTGCTTTGAGCCTTCCCTGGGACAGCAGTATTGGATTCCGATGCACCACTGCATGTGTACTGTATCCCTTGGACCTTCACACAGACGATGAAACACAGAAATTACGTCGATATTGAATACAAAAGGCACAATGTCGACCTATATACAAGACGATTAACTCTTTACGAGTTTACTTTGAGGCTTTCCTGAGGGAGCAGTAATAGATTCCGATGTACCACTGCAGGTTTACTGTATCCCTTGGACCTTCACATTGACGATGAAACACAGAAATTGAATCGGGATTGAATACCAATGGCACAATGTTGACTTATTTACAAGCGGAGTAACTCTTCTAAGAGTTTGTGCTTTTATCCTTTTCTGGAAAGGCAGTATTAGAATCTGATGCACAACTGCAGGTTTACTGCATGCCTTGGACCTTCACATTGACAACGAAAAACAAATATTGGATCGAGATTGAATACATATGGCACAAATTCTTATTATAGACAAGTGGAGCATCTCTTCTAAGAGTTTGTACTTTGAGACTTTCCTGGGAGAGCATAATTAGATTCCGATGCTCCACTGCAGTTTTACTGTATCCCTTGGACATTCACATTTACAATGAAACACAGACATTGCATCGGAATTGAATACAAAAGCACAATGCCGACTGACGTACAAGAGGAGTAACTCTTCTAAGAGTTTGTGTTTGAGCCTTTCCTGGGACAGCAGTATTAGATTCCGATGCACCACTGCAGGTTTACTGTGTCCATGGGGCCTTTATATTGACGATGTAACACAGATATTCCATCGAGATTGAGTAAAAATGGCTCAATGCCCCCTTATTTACAAGTTGAGTAATTATTCTCAGAGTTTACTTCGAGCCTTCCCTGGGAGAGCAGTATTAGATTCCGATGCGCCACTGCTGGTTTACTGTATCCCTTACACCTTCAAATTAACGATGAAACACAGCAATTACATTGGGACTGAACACAAAAGGCACAATGCTGACTTATATACAAGAGGAGTAACCCTTCTAAGAGTTTGTGCTTTGAACTTTTCCTGGGACAGTGGTATTAGATTCCCATGCACCACTACAGGTTTACTGTATCCCTTAAACCTTCACATTGACGATGGAACACAGCAATTGCACCGGGATTGTAAGCAAAAGGCACACTACGGTCTTATATACAAGTGGAGTAACTCTTCAAAGAGTTTGTGCTATCAGCCTTTCCAGGGAGAGCAGTATTAGATTCCGATGCACCACTGCCAGATTACTGGCGATTTGAGCCTTACCTGGGACAGCAGTATTTGATTCCGATGCACCATGGCATGTCTACTGTATCCCTTGGACCTTCACATTGACGATGAATCACAGAAATTGCGTCGATATAGAATACAAAAGTCACAATTCCGACTTATATACAAGAGGAATAACCCTTCTATGAGTTTGAGCTTTTAGCCTTTCCTGATAGAGCAGTATTTGTTTCTGATGCACCATTGCAGGTTTACTGTATCCCTTGGACCTTCACATTGACGATGAAGCACAGATATAGCATCGGGAGTGAATACAAGTGGCACAATGTAGGCATAAATTCAAGAGGTGTGTCTGCTCTAAGGGCTAGTGCTTTGAGCCTTTCCTGGGAGAGCAGTATTAGATTCCGATGCAACACTGCATAATTACTGTATCCCTTGGACCTTCACATTGACGTTGAAATGCAGAAATAGCATCGGGATTGAATACAAAAGGCACAATGCTGTCTCATATACAAGACGAGTACCTCTTCTAAGAGTTTGCGCAAGAGCCTTTCCTGGGAGAGCAGTATTTGTTTCCGATGCACCACTGCAGGTTTACTGTATCCCTTGGACCTTCAAATCAACGATGAAACACAGAAATTGCATCGGTAATCAATAAAAAATGCACAATCCCGACTTATATACAAGAGGAATAACTTTTCTAATACTTTCTGCTTTGAGCCATTCCTGGGAGAGCAGTATTAGATTCCGATGCACCATTGCAGGTTTACTGTATTCCTTGGACCTTTACATTGACGATGAAACACAGATATTGCATTGGGATTGAATACAAAGGGCACAATGCGCGTCTTATATACAAGAGAAGTAACTCTTCTAAGAGCTTTAAGTTTGAGCCTTTACTGGGAGAGCAGTATTAGATTTTGAAGCACCACCGCAGGTTTACTCTATCTCTTGGACCTTTACATTGACGATGAAACACAGATATTACATCCGGATAGAATAAAAAAGGCTCAATGCCAACTTATTTACAAGAGGATTAACTCTTCTGAGAACTTAATTTGAGCCTTTCGTATGAGAGTAGTATTAGATTCCGATGTACCACTGCAGGTTTACTGTATCCCTTGCACCTTCACAATGACGATGAAACTTAGAAATTGAATCGGGATTGAATACCAATGGCACAATGTTGACTTATTTACAAGCAGAGTAACTCTTCTAAGAGTTTGTGCTTTTATCCTTTTCTGGATAGGCAGTATTAGAATCTGATGCACAACTGCAGGTTTACTGCGTGCTTTGGACCTGCACATTAACAATGAAAAACAAATATTGGAACGAGATTGAATACAAATGGCACAAATTCTTATTATAGACAAGAGGAGCATCTCTTCTAAGAGTTTGTACTTTGAGACTTTCCTGGGAGAGCAGAATTAGATTCTGATGCTCCACTGAAGGGTTTACTGTATCCCCTGGACATTCACATTTACAATGAAACACAGAAATTGCATCGGAATTGAATACAAAAGGCACAATGCCGACTGACGTACAAGAGGAGTAAATCTTCTAAGAGTTTGTGTTTGAGCCTTTCCTGGGACAGCAGTATTATATTCCGATGCACCACTGCAGGTTTACTGTGACCATATTGACGATGTAAAACAGATATTACATCGGGATTGAGTAAAAATGGCTCAGTGCCCACTTATTTACAAGTTGAGTAACTATCCTCAGAGTTTACTTCGAGCCTTCCCTGGGAGAGCAGTATTAGATTCCGATGCGCCACTTCTGGTTTACTGTATCCCTTACACCTTCAAATTAACGATGAAACACAGCAATTACATTGGGACTGAACACAAAAGGCACAATGCCGACTGATATACAAGAGGAGTAACCCTTCTAAGAGTTTGTGCTTTGAACTTTTCCTGGGATAGCAGTATTAGATTCCAATGCACCTCTACAGGTTTACTGTATCCCTTAAACCTTCACATTGACGATCGAACACAGCAATTGCACCGCGATTGTAAGCAAAAGGCACACTGCGGTCTTATATACAAGAGGAGTAACTCTTCGAAGAGTTTGTGCTATCAGCCTTTCCAGGGAGAGCAGTATTAGATTCCGATGCACCACTGCCAGATTACTGTATCGCTTGGTCCTTCAAATTAACGATGAAACACAGAATTGTCATCGGAAATGAATACAAAACGCACAATGCAGACTTATATACGAGAGGAGTATCTCTTCTAAGAGTTTGTGCTTTTAGCAGTTCCTGGGAGAGCATTATTAGATTCCGATGCACCATTGCAAGTTTACTGTATCCTGTGGATTTCCACATTGTCGATGAAACACAGAAATAGGATCACGATTGAATACAAAAGGCACAATGCTGACTTATATTCAAGAGGAGTAAGTCTTCTCAGGGTTTGTGTTTTGAGCCTTTCCTGGGAGAGCAGTATTAGATTCCCATTCACCACTCCAGGTTTACTGTATCCTTGGACCTTCACATTGACGATGAAATACAGAAATTTCATCGGGATTCAATACAAAAGGCACAATGTCGACCTATTTACAAGCGGAGTAACTCTTCTAAGAGGTTGTGCTTTGAGCCATTCCTGGGAGAGCAGTATTAGATTCCCATTCACCACTGCAGGTTTAATGTATCCCTTGAACCTTCACATTGACGATCAAACACAGAAATTGCATCGATATTGAATAAAAAGGGCCCAGTGCCAACTTATTCACATGATGAGTAACTCTTCTAAGAGTTTACTATGAGCCTTTCCTGGGAGAGCAGTATTAGATGCCGATGTACCACTGTAGGTATACTGTACCCCTTGGACCTTCACTTTGACGATGAAATAAAGAAATTGCAACGGGATTCAATACAAAAGGCACAATGCCGTCTTATATACAAGAGGAGTAACCCTTCTAAGAGTTTGTGCAATCAGTCTTTCCTGGGAGAGCAGTATTAGACTCCGATGCACCACCGCAGGTATACGCTATCCCTTGGACCTTCACCTTGACGATGAAACACAGATTTTGCATCGGGAGTGAATAAAAAAGGCACAATGTCGACTTATTTACAAGCTGAGTAGGTCTTCTAAGAGTTTGCGCTTTTACCTATCCTGGGAGAGCAGTATTAGATTCCGATGCCCCACTGTAGGTTTACTGTATCCCTTGGACCTTCACAATGACGATGAAACACAGAGATTGCAGCCGGATTGAATACAAATGGCACAATGCCTTCCTATATACAAGAGGAGCATCTCTTCTCAGAGTTTGTGCTTTGAGACTTTTCCTGGGAGAACAGTATTAGATTCCGATGCACCACTGCAGGTTTACTGTAGCCCTTGGACCCTCACATTTACAATGAAACACAGAAATTGAATCGGAATTGAATAAAAAAGGCACAATGCCGACTAAAGTACAAGAGGAGTAACTCTTCTAAGAGTTTGTGCTTTGAGCCTTTCCTGGGACTGCAGTATTGGATTCCGATGCACCAATGCAGGTTTACTGTATCCCTTGGACCTAAACATTGAAGCTGAAACACTGATATTCGATCGGGATTGAATAAAAAAGGTCCAATGCCGACTTATTTACAAGAGGACTAACTCTTCTAAGAGTTTACTTTGAGCCATTCCTGGGAGAGCAGCATTAGATTCCGATGCACCACTGCAGGTTTACTGTATCCCTTGTACCTTTACAATGACGATGAAACACAGATATTGCATCGTGATAGAATACAAATGGCACAATGCCTTCTTATATACAAGAGGTGTAACTCTTTTAAGAGCTTGTACTTCGAGCCTTTCCTGGGAGTGCAGTATTAGATTCCAATGCACCACCGCAGGTATACTCTACCCCTTGGACCATCACGTTTACAATGAAACACAGAAATTGCATCGGAAGTTAATACAAAAGGCACAATGTCAAATTAAGTACAAGAGGAGTAACTCTTCCACGAGTTTGTGCTTTGAGACTTTCCTGCTTCAGCAGTATTAGATTCCGATGCACCACTGCAGGTTTACTGTGTCCCTTGGACCTTTACATTGACGATGTAACACAGATATTGCATCAGGATTGAATCAAGATGGCTCAATGCCCACCTATTTACTAGAGGAGTAACTATTCTCAGAGTTCAGTTTGGGTCTTTTCTGGGAGAGCAGTATTAGATTCCGATGCACCACTGCAAGTTCACTGTATCCCTTGGACCTTCAAATTAACGATGAAACACAGAAATTGCAACGGTAATGAATACAAAAGGCTCAATCCCGACTAATATACAAGAGGAATTACTTTTCTAATACTTTCAGCTTTGAGCCTTTCCTGGGAGAGCAGTCTTAGATTCCATTGCACCACTGCAGGTTTACTGTACAACTTAAACCTTCACATTGACGATGAAACACAGAAATTGCATCGGGATTCATTTCAAAAGGCACAATGCCGACTTATTTACAAGTGGAGTAACCCTTCTAAGAGTTTGTGCTTTTAGGCTTTCCTGGGAAAGCAGTATTAGGTTCCGATGCACCATTGCAGGTTTACTGCATCCCTTTGACCTTAACGTTGTCGATGAAACACAGATATTGCATCGGGATTGAATAAAAATGGCTCGATGCCCACTTATTTACAAGAGGAGTAACCATGCTAAGAGTTTACTTTGAGCCTTACCTGGGAGAGCAGTAATAGATTATGATGCACCACTGCAGGTTTATTGTATCCCTTGGACCTTAACATTGACGATGAAACTACTCTTCTAAGAGTTTGTGCTTTGAGCGTTTCCTGGGACAGCAGTATCGGCTTCTGATGCACCATGGCATGTGTACTGTATGCCTTGGACCTTCACATAGACGATGAGACACAGAAACTGCATCGGGATTGAATACGAAAGGCACAATGCTGTCATATATATAAGACGTGTAACTCTTCTAAGAGTTTGTGCAACAGCCTTTCCTGGGAAAGCAGTATTATATTCCGATGCTCCATTGCAGGTTTACTGTATCCCTTGGACCTTTACATTGACGATGAAACACAGATATTGCATCGGTATAGAAGACAAAAGGCACAATGCCGTCTTATATACAAGAGGAGTAACTCTTCTAAGAGCCTGTACTTTGAGCCTTTCCTGGGAGAGCACTATTAGATTCCGATGCACCACCGTAGGTTTACTCTATCCCTTGGACCTTTACTTTGACGATGAAACACTGATATTGCATCAGGATGGAAAAAAAAGGTTCAACGCCAACTTATTTACTAGAGGATTAATTCTTCTAAGAGCTTACTTTGAGCCTTTCCTGGGAGAACAGTATGAGATTCCGATGCACCACTGCAGGTTTACTGTATCCCTTGGAACTTCACATTGACGATGAAACACAGAAACTGCATCGGGATTAAATACAAAAGGCAAAATGCTCTCTTACATACAAGACGAGTAACTCTTCTAAGGGTTTGTGCAATGGCCTTTCCTGGGAGAGCAGTATTTGATTCCGATGGACCACTGCAGGTTTACTGTATCCCTTGGACCTTCAAATTAACGATGAAACACACAAATTGCATCGGTAATGAATACAAAAGGCACAATCCCGACTTATATACAAGAGGAATAACTTTTCTAATACTTTCTGCTTTGAGCCTTTCCTGGGAGTACAGTATTCGATTCCGATGCACCACTGTATTTTTACTGTATCCGTCGGACCTTCCAATTGGCGATGAAACACAGAAATTGCATCAGGGTTGAACACAAAAGTCACAAAGCCTAATTATATACAAGACAAGTAACTCTTCTAAGAGTTTGTTCTTTTCTCCTTTTTTAGGAAGGCAGCATTAGATTCCGATGCACAACTGCAGGTTTACTGTATGCCTTGGACCTTCACATTGACAATTGAACACAGAAATTGGATCGAGATTGAATTCAAATCGCACAATGCCTTCTTATATACAAGAGGTGCATCTCTTCTATGAGTTTGTGCTTTGAGCGTTTCCTGGGAGAGCAGTATTAGATTCCGATGCACCTCTGCAGGTTTACTGTTTCCCTTGGACGTTCACATTTACAATGAAACACAGAAATTGCATCGGAATTGAATACAAATGGCACAATGCCGACTTAAGTACAAGTGGAGTAACTCATCTAAGGGTTTGTGCTTTGAGCCTTTCCTGGGGCTGAAGTATTGGATTCCGATGCACCACTGCAGGTTTACTGTATCCCTTGGACCTTCACATTGACGATCAAAAACAGAAACTGCATCGGGATTGAATACAAAAGTCACAATGCTGTATTATATACAAGACGAGTAACTCTTCTAAGAGTTTGTGCAACAGCCTTTCCTGGGAGAGCAGTATTTGATACCGATGCACCACTGCAGGTTTACTGTATCCCTTGGACGTTCACATTGATGTTGAAACACAGAAATAGCATCGGCATTGAATACAAATGGCAGAATGTCGGCTTAAATACAAGAGGAGTATCTGCTCTAAGAGTTTGTGCTTTGAGCCTTTCCTGGCAGAGCAGTATTAGATTCTGATGCACCACTGCATGTTTACTGTATCCCTTGGACCTTCACATTGACGATGAAATACATAAATAGCATCGGTAATGAATACAAAATGCACAATCCCTACTTACATACAAGAGGAATAACTTTTCTAATACATTCTGCTATGAGCCTTTCCTGGGAGAGCAGTATTAGATTCCGATGCACCGTTGCAGGTTCACTGCATCCCTTGGACCTTTACATTGACGATGAAACACAGATATTGCATCCGGATAGAATACAAAAGGCACAATGTCGTCTTATATACATGAGGAGTAACTCTTCTAAGAGTTTGTCCTTTGAGCCTTTCTGGAGGGAGCAGTATTAGATTCCGATGCATCACTGCATGTTTACTGTACCCCTTGGACCTTCACATTGACGATGAAATACTGAAATAGCATCGGTAATGAATACATAAGGTACAATCCCGACTTATATACAAGAGGAATAACTTTTCTAATACTTTCTGCTATGAACCTCTCCTGGGAGAGCAGTATTAGATTCCAATGCACCGTTGCAGGTTTACTGTATCCCTTGGACTTTTACATTGACGATGAATCACAGATATTGCATCGGGACAGAATACAAATGGCACAACGAAGTCTTATATACAAGAGGAGTAACACTTCTAAAAGCTTGTACTATGAGCCTTTCTTGGGAGAGCAGTATTAGATTCCGATGCACCACTGCATGTTTACTCTATCCCTTGGACCTTTACATTGACGATGAAACACAGATATTGCATCGGGATAGAATAAAAAAGGCTTAATGCCAACTTATTTACACGAGGATTAACTCTTCTAAGAGCTTACTTTGAGCCTTTCCTGGGAGAGCAGTATTAGATTCCGATGCACCACTGTATGTTTATTGTATCCCTTGGACTTTTACATTGACGATGAAACATAGAAATCGCATCGAGGTTGAATACAAAAGGCACAATACAATCTTATATACAAGAGGAGTAACATTTCTAAGAGTATGTGCAATCAGTCTTTCCTGGGAGAGCAGTAGTAGATTCCGATGCACCACCGCAGATCTACTCTATCCCTTGGACCTTCATATTGACGATGAAACACAGATATTGCATCGGGAGTGAATAAAAAGGCCCAATGCCGACTTATTTACAAGAGGAGTAACTGATCTAAGAGTTTACTTTGAGCATTTCCTGGAAGAGCAGTATTCGATTCCGATGCACCACTGTAGGTTTACTGTATCCGTCGGACCTTCACATTGACGATGAAACACAGAAATAGCATCGGGGTTGAATACAAAAGGCACAATGTCGACTTCAGTACAAGAGGAGTTAGCTCTTGTAAGAGTTTGTGATTTGAGCCTTTCCTGGGACAGCAGTATTAGATTCCGATGCACCACTGCAGGTTTGCGGTATCCCTTGGATCTTCACCTTGACGATGAAGCACAGAAATTGCATCGGGATTCAATACAAAAGGCACAATGTCGACTTATTTACAAGTGGAGTAGGTCTTCTAAGAGTTTGCGCTTTTACCTTCCCTTGAAGAGCAGTATTAGATTCCGATGTTCCACTGTAGGTTTACAGTGTCCCTTGGACCTTCAGATTGAAGATGAAGCACATAAATTGCATCGGGATTGAATACAAAAGTCACAATGCCGAATTATATACAAGACCAGTAGCTCTTCTAAGAGTTAACTTTGTGGCTTTCCTGGGAGTGCAGTAATAGATTCCGATGCACCACTGCAGGTTTACTGCGTCCCTTGGACCTTTACATTGACGATGTAACACAGATATTGCATCGGGATTGTATACAAGTGGCTCAATGCCCACTTATTAGAAGAGGAGTAACTACTCTCAGAGTTTAGTTTGAGCCTACCCTGTTAGAGCAGTATTAGATCCCGATGCGCCCCTGCAGGTTTACTGTATCCCTTGCACCTTCAAATTAACGATGAAACAAAGCAATTGCATTGGCACTGAACACAAAAGGCACAATACTGACTTATATACAAGAGGAGTAACCCATCTAAGAGTTTGTGCTGTGAGCCTTTCCTGGGAGAGCAGTATTAGACTCCGATGCACCACTGCAGGTTTACTGTATCGATTGGACCTTCAAATTAACGATGAAACACCGAAATTTCATCGGATATGAATACAAAACGCACAATGGAAACTTATATACAAGAGGAGTAACTCTTCTAAGAGTTTGAGCTTTGTGCATTTCCAGGTAGAGCGGTATTAGCTTCCGATGCACCATTGCAGGTTTACTGTATGCCTTGGACCTTCTCATTGACGATGAAACACAGAAATCTGATCGGGTTTGAATACAAAAGGCACAATGTCGACTTATTTACAAGCGGAGTAACTCTCCTAAGAGTTTGTGCTATCAGTCTTTCCTGGGAGAGCAGTATTAGATTCCGATGCACCACTGCAGGCTTACTGTATCCCTTGGACGTTCACATTGAGATGAAACACAGACAATGCATCGGGATTTGATACAAAAGGCACTATGCCGACTATTAAACAAAGGGAATAACTCTTCTAAGAGTTATTGCTTTGAGCCTTTCCTAAGACAGCAGTATTAGATTCCGATGCACCATTGCACTATTACTGTATCCCTTGGACCTTCACATTGACGATGAAACATAGAAATTGCATCGAAATCGAATAAAAAAGGCCCAATGCCGACTTCTTTACAAGAGGAGTCACTCTTCTAAGAGTTTACTTTGAGCCTTTCCTCGGAGAGCAGTTTTAGATGCCGCTGCACCACTGTAGGTTTACTGTATCCCTTGGATCTTCTCATTGACAATGAAACACAGATATTGCACCGGGATTCAATACAGAAGGCACAATGCTGCCTTATATACAAGAGGAGTAACTCTTCTAATAGTTTGTGCAATCAGTCTGTCCTGGGAGAGCAGTATTAAATTCCGATGTACCACTGCAGGTTTACTGTATCCCTTGGACCTTCACATTGACGATGAAACACAGAAATTGCACCGGCATTGAATGCAAAAAGCACAATGCTGTCTTGTATGCAAGAGGAGTAACTGTTCTAAGAGTTTGTGAAATCAGTCTATCCTGGGACAACAGTATTACATTCGGATGCACCACTGCAGGTTTACTGTATTCCTTGCACCCTCAAATTAACAATGAAGCACATCAATTGCATCTGGATTGAATACAAAAGGCACAATGCCGACATACATGCTAGACGAGTAACTCCTTTAAGACTTTGTGCTTGCAGTCTTTCCTGGGACAGCAGTATTAGATTCCGATGCACCACTGCAGGTTTACTGCATCCCTTGAACCTTCACATTGACGATGAAACACAAAAATTGAACTGGGATTGTATACAAAATGCACAATCCTAATTTATATTCAAGAGGTGTTACACCTCTAAGAGTTTGTCCTTTGAGCCTTCCTTGGGACAGCAGTATTGGTTTCTGATGCACCATTACAGGTGTACTGTATCCCTTGGACCTTCACATTGACGATCAATCACAGAAATAAATCGGGATTGAATACAAAAGGCACAATGCTGTCTTATATACAAGAGAAGTAACTCTGCGAAGTGATTGTGCTATCAGCCTTTCCTGAGAGAGCAGTATTGGATTCCGATGCACCACTGCAGATTTACTGTATCGCTTGGACCTTCAAATTAACGATGAAACACAGAAATTGCATCGGAAATGAATACAAAAGGCACAATGCAGTCTTATATACAAGAGGAACAACTCTTCTAAGAGTTTGTGCATTGAGCCTTTCCTGGGACAGCAATGTTAGATTTCAATGCACCACTGTAGGTTTACTGTATCCCTTGCAGCTTCACATTGACGATGAAACACAGAAATTGTATAGGGGTTGAATACAAAAGGCACAATATCGACTTATATACAAGCGGAGTAACTCTTCTAAGAGTTTGTGCATTTAGCCTTTCCTGGGAGAGCAGTATTAGATTCCGATGTACCACTGTAAGTTTAGTATATCCCTTGGACCATCACATTGACGATGAAACACGGAAATTGCATCGGGATTGATTCCAAAAGGCTCAAAGCCGACTTAAATACAAGAGGAGTAAGTGTTCTAAGGGTTTGTGCTTTGAGCCATTTCTGGGAGAGCAGTATTAGATTACCACACACCACTGCTGGTTTACTGTATCCCTTGGACCTTCGCGTTGACGATGAAACACAGAAATTGCAACAGCATTGAGTACAAAAAGCGCAATGTCGACTTATTTACGAGCGGAGTAACTGTTCTACGAGTTTGTGCTTTTAGCCTTTTCAGGGAGCCGTATTAGATTCCGATGCACTACTGCAGGTTTACTGTATCACTTGGACCTTCACATTGACGATGAAACACAGCAATTGCAACGGGATTGTATACAAAATGCATAATCACGACTTATATTGAAGTGGTGTACATCTGTTCTAAGAGTTTGTGCTTTGAGCCTTCCCTGGGACAGTAGTATTGGATTCCGATGCCTCATTACAGGTTTACTGTATCCCTTGGACCTTCACATTGACGATGAAACAGATAAATTGCATCGGGATTGAATACAAAAGTCACAATGCTGTCTTATATACAAGAGTAGTAACTCTTCGAAGAGTTTGTGCTATCAGCCTTTCCTGGGAGAGCAGTATTAGATTCCGATGCACCACTGCGGGTTTACTGTATCGCTTGGACCTTCAAATTAACGCTGAAATTCAGTAAATGAAGCAGGCAAAAAGGAATACAAACGTCTCGAAAATGAGTTCGACAGGAAGTGCAAAATGGCTAAGCAGGTATGGCTAGGGGACAAATGTAAGGATGTAGAGGCTTGTCTCACTAGGGGTAAGATAGATACTGCCTACAGGAAAATGAAAGAGACCTTTGGAGAGAAGAGAACCACTTGTATGAATATCAAGAGCTCAGATGGCAACCCAGTTCTAAGCACAGAAGGTAAGGCAGAACGGTGGAAGGAGTATATAGAGGGTTTATACAAGGGTGATGTACTTGAAGACAATATTATGGAAATGGAAGAGGATGTAGATGATGATGAAATGAGAGATAAGATACTGCGTGAAGAGTTTGACAAAGCACTGAAAGGCCAGTTTCGAAACAAGGCCCCGGGAGTAGACAACATTCCATTAGAACTACTGATGGCCTTGGGAGAGCCAGTCATGACAAAACTCCACCATCTGGTGAGCAAGATGTATGAGACAGGCGAAATACCCACAGACTTGAAGAAGAATATAATAATTCCAATCCCAAAGAAAGCAGGTGTTGTCTGATGTGAAAATTACCGAACTATCAGTTTAATAAATCACAGCTGCAAAATACTAACGTGAATTATTTACAGACGAATGGAAAAACTGGTAGAAGCGGACCTCGGGGAAGATCAGTTTGGATTCCGTAGAAATGTTGAAACACGTGAGGCAATAGTAACCTTACGACTTATCTTAGAAGAAAGATTAAGAAAAGGCAAACCTACGTTTCTAGCATTTGTAGACTTAGAGAAAGCTTTTGACAACGTTAACTGGAATACTCTCTTTCAAATTCTGAAGGTGGCAGGGGTCAAATAGAGGGAGCGAAAGGCTATTTACAATTTGTACAGAAACCAGATGGCAGTTATAAGAGTCAAGGGGCATGAAAGGGAAGCAGTGGTTGGGAAAGGAGTGAGACAGGGTTGTAGTCTCTCCCCGATGTTATTCAATCCGTATATTGAGCAAGCAGTAAAGGAAACAAAAGAAAAATTCGGAGTAGGTATTAAAATTCATGGAGAAGAAGTAAAAATTTTGAGGTTCGCCGATGACATTGTAATTCTGTCAGAGACAGCAAAGGACTTGGAAGAGCAGTTGAACGGAATGGACAGTGTCTTGAAAGGAGGATATAAGATGAACATCAACAAAAGCAAAACGACGATAATGGAATGTAGTCAAATTAAATCGGGTGATGCTGAGGGGATTAGATTAGGAAATGAGACACTCAAAGTAGTAAAGGAATTTTCTATTTAGGGAGTAAAAAAACTGATGATGGTCGAAGTACAGAGGATATAAAATGTAGACTGGCAATGGCAAGGAAATCGTTTCTGAAGAAGAGAAATTTGTTAACATCGAGTATAGATTTAAGTGTCAGGAAGTCGTTTCAGAAAGTATTTGTATGGAGTGTAGCCATGTATGGAGGTGAAACATGGACGAAAACCAGTTTGGACAAGAAGAGAATAGAAGTTTTCGAAATGTGGTGCTACAGAAGAATGCTGAAGATAAGGTGGGTAGATCACGTAACTAATAAGGAGGTACTGAATAGGATTGTGGAGAAGAGAAGTTTGTGGCACAACGTGACTAGAAGAAGGGATCGGTTGGTAGGACATGTTTGAGGCATCAAGGGATCACAAATTTAGCATTGGAGGGCAGTGTGGAGGGTAAAAATCGTAGAGGGAGACCAAGAGATCAATACACTAAGCTGATTCAGTAGGATGTAGGTTGCAGTAGATACTGGGAGATAAAGAAGCTTGCACTGGATAGAGTAGCATGGAGAGCTGCATCAAACCAGTCTCAGGACTGAAGACCACAACAACAACAACACAGAAATCGCATCGGAAATGAATACAAAAGTTACAATGCAGACTTATACACAACAGGAGTAACACTTCTAACAGTTTGTGCATTCAGCCTTTCCTGGGACAGCAGTGTTGGATTTCGATGCACCACTGCAGGTTTACTGTATCCCTTGGACCTTCACATTGACGATGGAAAACAGAAATTGCATCGATATTGAATACAAAAGGCACCATGTAGACTTATATAAGAGAGGAGTAACTCATCTAAGAGTTTGTACCTACAGCCTTTCCTGGGACAGCAGTATTAGATTCTGATGCACCACTGCAGGTTTTCTATATTCCTTGGGCCTTTACATTGACGATGAAACACAGATACTGCATCGGGATTGAATACAAATGGCACAATGTCGATTCATATACGAGAGAAGTAACTCTTCTAAGAGTTTGTGCTTTGAGCTTTTCCTGGGACAGCAGTATTAGATTCCGATGCACCACTGCAAGTTTACGGAATCCCTTGAACCATCATATAGACGATGGAACACAGAAATTGCAACGGGATTGTATACGAATGGCACAATCCCGACTTATATTCAAGAGGTGTAATTCTTCTAAGAGTTTGTGCTTTGAACCTTTCCTGGGACAGCAGTATTGGATTCCGATGCACCATTAGAGGTTTAATTTATCCCTTGGACCTTCACATTGGCGATGAAACACAGGAATTGCATCAGGATAGAATACAAAAGGCACAATATCGACTAATTCACAAGTGGAGTAACTCTTCTATGAGTTTGTGCTTTTAGCCTTTCCTGGGAGAGAAGTATTACATTCCAATGCACCACTGCAGAATTACCATATCCTTGCACCGTCATATTGACGATGAAACACAGAAATTGCATCGGGATTAAATACAAAAGGCACAATTCCTTCTTATATACAAGAGGAGTAACTCTTCTGAGAGTTTGTACTTTGTGCCTTTACTGGGAAAGCAATATTAGATTCCGATGCACCACTGCAGTTTACTGAATCCCTTATACTTTTACATTGACGATGAAACACAGATATTGCATCGGGATTGAAGAAAAAACGCTCAATGCCGACTTATTTACAAGAGGAGTAACTCTTCTAGGAGTTTACTTTGAGCCTTTCCTGGTAGAGCAGTATTAGATTCAGATGCACCACTGCAAATTTACTGTATCAATTGGACCTTCACATTGACGATGAAACACAGAGATTAAATCGGGATTGAATACAAATGGCACAATGCCGGCTTATATAGAAGAGGAGTGTCTATTCTAAGGGTTTGTGCTTTGAGCCTTTCCTGAGAAAGCAGTATTAGATTCCGGATCACCACAGCAGGTTTACAGCACCACTTGGACCTTTACATTGACGATGAAACACAGCAATTGCACCGGGATTGTATATAAAACGCACAATCCCGACTTATATTCAAGAGGTATATATCTCTACAAAGAGTTCGTGCTTTGCGCCTTCCCTGGGACAGCATTATTGGATCCCGATGCACCATTGCAGGTTTACTGTATCCCTTGGACCTTCACATTGACGATGGAACACAGAAATTGCATCGATATTGAATACAAAAGGCGCAATGCCGACTTACATACAAGCGGAGTACCGCTTCTAATAGTTTGTGCTTTGAGCTTATCCTGGGAAAGCAGTATTACATTACGATGCACCACTGCAGATCACTGTACCACTTGGACCTTCACATTGACAATGAAACCCAGAAATTGCATCAGGATTGAATACAAAACGCACGATGTCGACTTACTTACAAGCGGAGTAACTCTTCTTAGAGTTTGTGCTTTTAGACTTTCCTGGTAGAGCAGTATTAGAGTCCGATGCACCACTGCAGTTTTATTGTATCCCTTCGACCTTCACACTGACGATGAAACACAGAAATTGCATCGTGATTGAAAACATAAGGCACACTGCCGTCCTAGATAACAGAGGAGTAACTCATCTAAGAGTTTGTACCTTGAGGGCTTCCTGGGACAGTAGTATTAGATTCTGATGCACCACTGCAGGTCTACTGTATTCCTTGGGCCTTTACATTGACTATGAAACACAGATATTGCATCAGGATTGAATACAAAAGGCACAATGCCGTTTCATATACGAGAGAAGTAACTATTATAAGTGTTCGTGGTTTGAACCTTTCCTGGAACAGTAGTGTTAGATTGCGATGCACCACTGCAAGCTTACTGTATCCCTTGAACCATTACATTGACGATGGAACACAGAAATTGAACCGGGATTGTATACTAATGGCACAATCCCGACTTATATCAAAGAGGAGTAATTCTTCTAAGAGTTTTTGCTTTGAGCCTTTCCTGGGAGATCAGTATTAGATTCTAATGCACCACTGCAGGTTTACTGTATCCTTTGGACCTTCACATTGGCGATGAAACACAGCATTTGCATCGGGATTGAATACAGAAGACACAATGTCGACTAATTCACAAGCAGAGTAACTCTTCTAAGAGTTTGTGATTTAGCCTATCCTGGGAGAGAAGTATTAGATTCCACTGCACCACCGCAGATTTACCGTATACCTTCGACCGTCATATTGACGATGAAACACAGAAATTGCATCGGGATTGAATACAAAAGGCACAATGCCGTCTTATATACAAGAGGAGTAACTCTTCTAACAGTTTATACTTCGAACCTTTCCTGGGAGAGCAGTATTAGATTCTGATGCCCCACTGCAGGTTTACTGTATCCCTTAGACTTTCACATTGACAATGAAACACAGAATTTGCAACGGGATTGAATACAAAAGGCACACTTCTGAATTATATACAAGAGGAGCAAGTCTTCTAAGTGTTTGTGCTTTGAGCGTTTCCTGGGACACCAGTATTAAATTCTGATGCACCACTGCAGGTTTACTGAATTCCTTGGACTTTTACATTGACGATGAAACACAGATATTGCATCGGGATTGATAAAAAGAACTCAGTGCCGACTTATTTACAAGAGGAGTATCTCTTCGAAGAGTTTACTTTGAGCCTTTCATGGAAGAGCAGTATTAGATTCCGATGCACCACCGTAGGTTTACTGTTTCCCTTGGACCTTCACATTGACAATGAAACCCAGAAATTGCATCGGGATTGAACACAAAACCACAATGCCGTCTTATATACAATAGGAGTAACTCTCCTATTAGTTTGTGCTTTGAGCCTTTCCTGGGAGAGCAGTATTACATTCCGATGCACCACTGCAGGTATACTGAATCCCTTCGACTTTTACATTGACGAATAAACACAGATATTCCGTCGCGATTGAATAAAAATGCTTCAATGCCGACTTATTTACAAGAGGAGCTACTCTTCTAGGAGTTTTCTTTGAGCCTTTCCTGGGAGAGCAGTATCAGATTCCGATGCACCACTGCTGGTTTACTGTATCCCTTGAACCTTCAAATTAACAATGAAACACAGCAATTGCATCGAGATTGAATACAAAATGCACAATGCCTACTTATAAACAAGTGGAGTAACCCTACCAAGATTTTGTGCTTTGAGCCTTTCCTGGGACTGCAGTATTAGATTCCAATGCACCACTGCAAGTTTACTGTATCCCTTGATCCTTCACATTGACGATGAAACAGAGAAATTGCAGCGGTTTTGTATACTAAAGGCACAATCCTGACATATATTCAAGAGGTGTTTATCTCTCCTAAGAGTGTGTAGTTTGAGACGTTCCTGGGACAGCATTAAAAGATTTTGATGCACCATTGCAGGTTTACTGTATCCCTTGGACCGTCACATTGACGATGAAACACTGAAATTTCATCGGGACTGAATACAAAAGGCACAATGCCGACTTATATACAAGAGGAGTAACTCCTCTAATAGTTTGTGCTATCAGCCTTTCCTGGGAGAGCAGTAGTAGTTTCTGGTGCACCACTGCTGGTTTACTGTATCACTTGGACCTTCAAATTAACAATGAAACACAGATTTTGCATCGGAAATGAATACAAAAGTCACAATGCCGACTTATATACAAGAGGAATAACTCTTCGTAGAGTTTGAGGTTTTAGCTTTTCCTGGGACACCAGTATTAGATTCCGATGCACCACTGCAGGTTTACTGAATCCCTTGGACCTTCACATTGACGATGGTACACAGAAATTGCATCGATATGGAATACAAAAGGCACAATGCCGACTTATATACAAGGGGAGTAACGCTTCTAATAGTTTGTGCTTTGAGCCTATCCTGGGACAGTAGTATTAGATTCATATGCAGCAGTGCACGTTTACTGTATCACTTGGACCTTCACATTGACAATGAAACCACTAAATTGCATAGGGATTGAATACAAAAGGCACAATGTCGACTTATTTACAAGCGGAGTAACTGTTCTAAGAGTTTGTTCTTAGAGCCTTTCCTGGCAGGGCAGCATTAGATTCCGATGCACCACTTCTTTTTTATTCTAACCCTTTTACCTTCACATTGACGATGAAACACAGAAATTGCATCGGGATTGAAAACAAAAGGCATACTGCCGTGTTAATTAAGAAAGCAGTAACTCATCTAAGAGTTTGTACCTTGAGCCTCTGTTGGGACAGCAGTATTAGATTCTGATGCACCACAGCAGGTTTACTGCATTCCTTGGGCATTTACAATGATGATGAAACACAGATATTGCATCGGGATTGAATACAAAAGGCACAATGATGTTTCTGTACGAGAGAAGTAACTCTTCTAAGAGTTTGTGCTTTGCGCCTTTCCCGGGACAGCAGTATTAGATTCCGATGTACCACTGCAAGTTTACTGTATCCCTTGAAACATCACATAGACGATGAAAGACACAAATTGCTTCAGGATTGAATAGCAAATGCTCAATGCCGACCTATTTACAGGAGGACTAACTCTTCTACGAGTTTGTGCTTCCAGCCTTTCCTGGGACAGCAGAATTAGATTCCGATGCACCACTGCAAGTTTGCTGTATCCCTTGGACCTTTACATTGACGAGGAAACACAGATATTGCTTCGAGATAGAATAAAAAAGGCACAATGCCGAATTATTTACAAGAGGAGTAACTCATCTATGAGTTTACTTTCAGCCTTTCATGGAAGATCAGTATCAGATTTCGATGCACCACTGTAGGTTTACTGTATCCCGTGGACCTTCATATTCACGATGAAACATTGAATTGGCATCAGGATTGACTACCATAGGCACAATGCTGTCTTATATACAAGAGGAGTAACTCTTCTAAGTGTTACCTTGAGCCTTTGCTGGGTGTCCTGTATTAGATTCCGAAGCACCAATGCAGTTTTACTGTATCCCTCAGACTTTCACATTCACGATGAAACACAGAAATTGCATCGGGATTGAATATAAAAGGCACAATACCGTCTTATATACAAGAGGAGTAACTCTTGTAAGAGTTTCTACTTTGAGCTTTTCGTTGGAGAGGAATGTTAGATTCCGATGCATCACCTCAGGTTTACTGTATCTCTTGGACCTTTACATTGACGATGAAACACTGGTATTGCATAGATATTGAATATAAAGACCTAATGCCGATCTAGATACAAGAGGAGCAACTCTTCTACTAGTTTGTGTTTGAGCCTTTCCTGGGAGAGCAGTATTAGATTCCGTTGCACTACTGCAGGTTTACTGTATCCTTTGAACATTCACACTGACGATGAAACACAGAAATTGCACAGGGGTAGTATACAAAACGCACAATCCCGACTTATATTCTAGAGATGTAACCCTTTCAAGAGTTTGTGCTTTGAGCCTTCCCTGGGACAACAGTGTTGGATTCCGATGCACCATTGTAGGTTTACTGTATCCCTTGGACATTCACACTGATGATGAAACCCAAAAATTGCATCGATATTGAATACAAAAGGCTCAATAATTTCTTATATACAAGAGGAGTATCTCTTCTAAGAGTTTATGCTTTGAGCGTTTCCTGGGAGAGCAGTATGAGATTCCGATTCACCACTGCAGGTTTACTGTACCCCTTGGACCTTCACATTGACGATTAAGCACAGAAATTGCATCGGGATTGAATACAAAAGGCACAATTCCGAATTATATACCAGAGGAGTAAGTCATCTAAGAGTTTGTGCTTTCAGGCATTCCTGGGACAGCAGTATTAGATTCCGATGCACCACTGCAAGTTTGCTGTATCCCTTCGACCTTTACATAGACGAAGAAACACAGATATTGCTTCGAGATTGAATAAGAAAGGCACAATGGCGACTTATTTACAAGAGGAGTAACTCGTCTATGAGTTTACTTTGACCCTTTCCTGGGAGAGCAGTATTATATTTCGATGCTTCACTGTGGGTTTACTGTATCTCGTGGACCTACATATTCACGATGAAACGCAGAAATTGCATCAGGATTGACTACAAAAGGCTCAATGCTGTCTTATATACATGAGGAGCAACTCTTCTAAGTGTTTACCTTGTGCCTTTGCTGGGAGTGCTGTATTAGTTTCCGAAGGACCAATGCAGTTTTACTGTACCCCTTGGACCTTCACATTCACTATGAAACACAGAAATTGCATCGGGTTTGAATATAAAACGCACAATGCCGTCTTATATACAAGAGGAGTAACTCTTGTAAGAGTTTACACTTTGAGCTTTTCCTGGGAGAGTAATATTAGATTCCGATGCACCACCTCAGGTTTACTGTATCCCTTGGACCTATACATTGACGATGAAACACTGGCATTGCATCGGGATTGAATAAAAAAGACTCAATGACGACTTAGATGCAAGAGGAGTAACTCTTCTAATAGTTTGAGTTTGAGCCTTTCCTGGGAGAGCAGTATTAGATTCCGTTGCACTACTGCAGGTTTACTGTATCCCTTGGACCTTCACATTGACGATGAAACACAGAAATTTCTTCGGTACTGAATACAAAATGTACAATGCCGACTTATTTACAAGAGGAGTAATTCCTCTAAGAGTTTACCTTGAGCCTTTGCTGGGAGTGCTGTATTAGACTCCGACGCACCAATGCAGGTTTACTGTATTTCTTGGACATTCACATTAACGAAGAAACACAGAAATATCATCGAGACTGTATATAAAAGGCACAATGCCGACTTACATTCAAAAGCTCTTCTCAGAGTTTGTGAGTCGAGCCTTTCCTGTGACTGCAGTATTAGATTCCGATGCACCATTGCAGGTATACTGCATCTTGCACCTTCACATTAACGATGAAACACAGATATTGCATCGGAATTGAATACAAAAGGCACAATGCCGACATTTATACAAGAGGAGTAACTCTACTAAGACTTTGTGTTTCGAACCTTTCCTGTGACAGCTGTACTAATTCCGATGCACCACTGCAGGTTTACTATATCCCTTGAACCTCCACATCGACGATGAATCACAGAAATTTCTTCGGTACTGAATACAAAAGGAACAATGCCGACTTATATTCAAGAAGAGTAACTCTTCTAATACTTTGTGCTTTGAGCCTTTCCTGGGAGAGCAGGATTAGACTCCGATGCACCAACGCAGGTTTACTGTATCCTTTGAACCTTCACATTGACGATGAAACACAGTAAATGCATCGGGATTGAATACAAATGGCACAATGCCGTCTTACATACAAGAGGAGCAAGTCTTCTAGGAGTTTGAGCTTTTAACCTTTCCTGGGACACCAGTATTAGATTCCGAGCACCACTGCAGGTTTACTGAATCCCTTGGACCATTACATTGACGATGGATCACAGAAATTGCATCGATATTGAATACAAAAGGCACAATGCCGACTTATATACAAGAGGAGTAACGCTTCTAATAGTTTGTGCTTTGAGCCTATTAGGGGGCAGCAGTATTAGATTCCAATGCACCACTGCGGGTTTACTGTATCACTTGGTCCTTCACATTGACAATGAAACCCAGAACCTGCATGGGGATTGAATACAAAAGGCACTATGTCGACTTATTTACAAGAGGAGTAACACTTCTAAGAGTTTGTGCTTTTAGCCTTTCCAAGTAGAGCAGTATTAGATTCCGATGAACCACTGCAGTTTTATTGTATCCCTTGGAACATCACATTGACGATGAAGCACAGAAATTGCATCGGGATTGAAAACAAAAGGCACACTGCCATCTTGTGTAAGAGAGGAGTAACTCATCTAAGAGTTTGTACCTTGAGCCTCTCCTGGGACAGCAGTATTAGTTTCCGATGCACCATTGTAGGTTTACTGTATCCCTTGGACATTCACACTGACGATGAAACACAGAAATTGCGTAGATATTGAATACAAAATGCACAATGCCTTCTTTTATTCAAGAGGAGTATCTCTCCTAAGAGTTTGTGCTTTGAGAGTTTCCTGGGAGATCTGTATTACATTCCGATGTACCACTGCAGGTTTACTGTACCCCTTGGACCTTCACATTGACGATTACAAACAGAAATTGCATCGGGATTGAATACAAAGGGCACAGTGCCGGCTTTTATACAAGAGGATTAACTCTTCTAAGAGTTTGCGCTTTGAGCCTTTCCAAGTAGAGCAGTATTAGATTCCGACACACCACTGCAGGTTTACTGTATCCCTTAGACATTCACATTAAAGATGAAAAACAGAAATTGCCTCAGGATTGAATTCAAATGGCACGATGCCGGCTAATTTAGAAGAGGAGTATCTCTTTTAAGAGTTTGTACTTTGAGACTTCCCTGAGAGAGCAGTATTATATTCCGAAGCACCACTGCAGCTTTACTGTATCCCTTGGACCTTCACATTGACGATGAAACACAGAAATTGCACCGGGATTGATAACAAAAGGCACAATCCCGACTTATAGTCAAGAGGTGTAGCTCTTCTATGAGTTTACTTTGACCCTTTCCTAGGAGAGCAGTATTACATTCCGATGCACCACTGCAGGTTTACAGTATCCCTTGGATCTTCACATTCACCATGAAACACAGTAATTGCATTGGGATAGAATGCAAAAGACACAATTCCGATTTATTTACAAGAAGACTAATCTTGTAAGAATTTTTGTTTTGAGCCTTTCCTGTAACTGCAGTATTAGATTCCGATGCACCACTGCTGGTATATTGTATCTCTTGGCCCTTCACATAACCGATGAAACAGAGAAGTTGCATTGGGACTGAATACATAAGGCACAATGCCGATATATATTCATGAGGCGTAACTCTTCTAACAGTTTTTGATTGAGCCTTTCCTGAGAGAGCGGTATTAGATTTCGATGCACCACTGCAGGTTTACTGTATCCCTTGGACCTTCACATTGACGATGAATCTCAGAAATTGCATCGGGACTGTATACAAAAGGCACATTGCTGACTTACATTCATGAGGAGTAACTCTTCTAATAGGTTTTGATTGAGCCTTTAATGAGAGAGCAGTATTAGATTCCGATGCATCACTTCAAGTTTACTGTATGCCTTGGACTTTCACATTGATGATGAAACACAGATATTGCATCGGGATTGAATGCAAAAGGCACAATGTCGAACTATATACCAGAGGAGTAACTCTTCTAATAGCTTGTGCCTTGAGCCTTTCCCAGAAGAACAGTATTAGATTCCAATGCACCACTGCAGATTTTCTGTATCCCTTGGAACTACACATTGACGATGAAACACAGAAATGGCATCGGGATTGAATACAAGAGGCACAATGCCGACTTATATTCATGAGGAGTAACTCTTGTAATAGTTTTTTACTGAGCCTTTCCTGAGAGAGCAGTATTAGATTCCGATGCACCACTGCAGGTTTACTGTACCCCTCGGACCTTCACATTGACGATGAAACACAAAAAATTGCTGCAGGATTGAATACAAAAGGTACAATGCCGACTTATATACAAGAAGAGTAACCCTTCTAAGAGTTTGTGCTTTGAGCCTTTCCTGGGAGAGCAGTATTAGATTCCGATGCGCCATTGCATGTTTACTGTATCCCTTGGACCTTTACATTGACGATGAAACACAGAAATTGCATCGGGATGGAATACAAAAGGCACAATGCCGGCTTATATTCATGAGGAGTAACACTTCTAATAGTTTTTGATTGAGCCTTTCCTGAGAGAGCTGTATTAGATTCCGATGCACCACTGCAAGTTTGCTGTATCCCTTGGACCTTCCCATTAACGATGAAACACGGAAATAGCATCGGGATAGAATAAAAAAGGCACAATGCCTACTTATATACAAGAGGAGTTACTTTTCTAAGAGGCTGTGTTTGAGCCTTTCCTGGGACAGCAGTATTAATTTGCGATGCACCACAACAGGTTTACTGTATCCCTTGGACCTTCACATCGACGATGAAACAAGGAAATTGCATCAGGATTGAATACAAAGGGCACCATGTCGTCTTATATTAATGAGGAGTAACTCTTCTAAGAGTTTGTGCATTGAGCCATTCCTGGGAGGGCAGTATTACATTCTGATGAACCACTGCAGGTCCACTGTAACCCTTGGACCTTCACATTGACGATGAAACACAGAAATTGCATCAATATTGAATACAAAGGCACAATGCCGACTTATATACAAAAGGAGTAAATCTTGTAATAGCTTGTGTTTTGAGCCTTTCCTGGGAGAGCAGTATTAGATTCTGATGCACCACTGCAGGTTTACTGTATCCCTTGGACCTTAAAATTCACGATAAAACACAGAAATTGCATCGGAATTGAATATAAAAGGCACAATTCCGAATTATATACAAGAGGAATAACTCTTCTAATGGTTTGTGCTTTGAGTTTTTCCTGGGACTGCTATGTTATTTTCCGATACACCACTGCAGATTTACTGTATCCGTTGGACAACTATATTGGCGAAGAAACGCTGCTATTTCATCGGGACTGAATAAAAAAGGCTCAATGCCGATTTATTTACAAGAGGAAGAACTCTACGAAGAGTTTAATTTCAGCTTTTATTGGGAAAGCAGTATTTGATTCCGATTCACCACTGCAGGTTTACTGAATCCCTTGGACCTACACATTGACGATGAAACACAGAAATTGCATCGAGACTGAATACAAAACGCACAATGCCGTCTTATATACTAGAGAAGTAACTCTTCTAAGAGTTTGTGCATTGAGCTTTTCCTGGGAGACCAGTATTAGATTCCGATGCACCATTGCAGGTTTACTGTACCCTTGCTCCTTCACATTGACGATGACACTCAGAAATTGCATCGAGATTGAATACAAAAGGCACAATGCCGTCTTATATACTAGAGGAGTAACTCTTCTTAGAGTTTGTGTTTCGTGCCATTCCTGGGAGAGCAGTATTAGATTCCGATGCAGCACTTCAGGTTTACTGTATCCTTGGACCTTCACTTTGACGATGAAACACAGAAATTGCATTGGGATTGAATACAAAAGGCGCAATGCCGACTTACATTCTTGAGGAGTAACACTTCTAATAGTTTTTGATTTAGCCTTTCCTGAGAGAGCTGTATTAGATTCCGATGCACCACTGCAAGTTTACTGTATCCCTTGGACCTTCCCATTAACTATGAAACACGGAAATAGCTTCGGGATTGAAAACAAAGGCCCAATGCCAACTTATATACAAGAGGAGTTCCTTTTCTAAGAATCTGTGTTTGAGCCTTTCCTGGGACAGCAGTATTAAATTGCGATGCAATTCAACAGGTTTACTGTATCCCTTGGACCTTCACATCGACGATGAAACACAGAAATTGCATCGGGATTGAATACAAAAGGCACCATGTCGTCTTATATTAATGAGGAGTAACTCTTCTAAGAGTTTGTGTTTTGAGCCTTTCCTGGGAGAGCAGTATTACATTCCGATGAACCACTGCAGGTCCACTGTAACTCTTGGACCTTCACATTGGCGATGAAACACAGAAATTGCATCAATATTGAATACAAAGGCACAATGCCGACTTATATTCAAAAGGAGTAAATCTTGGAATAGCTTGTGCTTTGAGCCTTTCCTGGGAGAGCAGTATTAGATTCCGATGCACCACTGCAGGTTTACAGTATCCCTTGGACCTTAAAATTCACGATAAAACACAGAAATTGCATCGGAATTGAATACAACAGGCACAATTCCGAATTATATACAAGAGGAATAACTCTTGTAAGAGTTTGTGCTTCGAGTTTTTCCTGGGACTGCTGTGTTAGTTTCCGATACACCACTGCACGTTTACTGGATCCCTTGGACGTTAACATTGACGATGATACACAGATATCGCATCAGGATTGAATAAAACAGGCTCAATGCCGACTTATTTACAAGGGGAGCTACTCTTCTAAAAATTAATTTGAGCACTTCCTGGGAGAGCAGTATTAGATTCCGATCCACCACAGCAGGTTTACTGCATCCCTTGGACCTTCACATTGACGGTAAAACACAGAAATTGCATCGGGATTGAATACAAAAGGCACAATGCCGACTTATATTCATGAGGAGTAACACTTCTAATAGTATTTGATTGAGCCTTTCCTGAGAGAGCTGTATTAGATTCCGATGCACCACTGCAATTTTTGTGTATCCCTTGGACCTTCACTTTGACTATGAAACACAGAAATTGCATCGGGATTGCATACAAATGGCACAATGCCAACTTATATACAAGAGGAGTTATTTTTCTAAGAGGCTGTTTTGAGCCTTTCCCGGGACAGCAGTATTAAATTTCGATGCACAACAGCTTTACTGTATTCCTTAGACCTTCACATCGACGATGAAACAAGGAAATTGCATCGGGATTGAATACAAAAGGCACCATGTCGTCTTATATTAATGAGGAGTAGCTCTTCTAAGAGTTAGTGCTTTGAGCCTTTCCTGGGAGAGCAGTATTACATTCCGATGAACCACTGCAGGTCCACTGTAACCCTTGGGCCTTCACATTGACGATGAAACACCAAAATTGCATCAATATTGAATACAAAGGCACAATGCCGACTTATATACAAGAGGAGTTACTTTTCTAAGAGGCTGTGTATGAGCCTTTCCTGGGACAGCAGTATTAAATTGCGATGCATCACTGTAGGTTTACTGTACCCCTTGGACCTTAAAATTCACGATAAAACACAGAAATTCCATCGGAATTGAATACAAAAGGCACAATTCCGAATTATATACAAGAGGAATAACTCTTCTAAGAGTTTGTGCTTTGAGTTTTTCCTGGGTCTGCTGAGTTAGTTTACGATACACCACTGCACGTATACTGGATCCCTTGGACGTTAACATTGACGATAATACACAGATATTGCATCAGGATTGAATTAAAAAGGCTCAATGCCGACTTATCTACAAGAGGAGCTACTCTTCTAAATATTTAGTTTGGGCACTTCCTGGGAGAGCAGTATTAGATTCCGTTGCACCACTGTAGGTTTACTGTATCCCTACGACCGTCACATTGACGATGAAACACAGTAACTGCATCGTGATTGAATACAAAAGGCACAATGCTGTCTTATAAACAAGAGGAGTAACTCTTCTAAGAGTTTGTGCTTTGAAACCTTTCCTGGGAGAGCAGTATTAGGTTCCGATGCACAACTGCAGGTTTACTGTATCCCTTGGACCTTCACATTGACGATGAAACACAGAAATTGCATCGTGATTGAATACAAAATGTTGAATGCGCACTTATTTACAAGAGGAGCAGCTCTTCTGAGAGATTACTTTGAGCCTTTCCTGGGAGACCGGTATTAGATTCCGATGCCATTGCATCGAGATTGGAAATACAAGGCACACTGCCGACTTTTACTCAATAGGAGTAACTTCTCTAAGAGTTTGAGCTTTGAGCCGTTCCTGGGACAGCAGTATTACATACCGATGCACCACTGCAGGTTTAGTGCATCCCATGGACCTTCACATTCACGATGAAACACATAAATTGTACCGGGCTTGAATACAAAAGTAACAATGCCAACTTATATACTAGAAGAGTAACTTTTCTAATACTTTGTGCTTTTCAGCCTTTCCTGGGACAGCAGTATTAGATTCCGATGCACCACTGTAGGTTTACTGTATCCCTAGGACCTTTATATTGACGATGAAACACAGAAATTGCTTCGGGATTGAATACAAAAGGCACAATGCCGTCCTATATACAAGAGGAGTAACTCTTCTAATATTTTGTGCTTTATGCCTTTCCTGAGAAAGCAGTATTGGATTCCGATGCACCACTTCAGATCTACTGTATCCCTTGGACCTTTACATTGACGATGAAAAACAGATATTGCATCGGGATTCAATACAAAAGGCACAATTCCCACTTATATTAAAGAGGAGTAACTCTTCTAAGATATTGTGTATTGAGCCTTTCCTCGGAGAGCAGTATTAGATTGCGATGCACCACTTCAGGCTCAAAGGACAAACTCTTAGAAGACTTACTCCGCTTGCAAATAAGTCGTCATTGTGCCGTTTGTATTCGATCCCGGTGCAATTTTTGTGTTTCATCGTCAAAGTGAATGTCCAAGGTATACAGTAAACCTGCAGTGAAGCATCGGAATCTAGTACTGCTCGTCCAGGTAAGGCTAGAAGCACAAACTCTTAGAAGATTTATACCGCTTGTAAATAAGTCGACCTTGTCCCTTGTGTATTCAAAATCGATTCAATTTCTGTGTTTTATAGTCAATGTGAAGGTCCAAGGGATACAGTAACCCTGCAATGGTGCATCGAAATGTAATACTGCTGTCCCAGGAAAGGCTCCAAGCATAATCTCCAATTGTATAAAAGTCGACATTGAGCCTTTTGTATTCATTACCGATGCAATTTCTGTGTTTCATCGTGAATGTGAAGGTACAAGGGATACAGTAAACCTGAAGTGGTGCATGGCAATCTGATACTGCTCTACCAGTAAAGGCTCAAAACACAAAATCTGAGATGAGTTACTCCTCTTTAGTATAAGTCAGCATTGTGCCTTTGTTACTCAATCCCGGTGCCATTTCTGTGTTTCATCGTCAATGTGAAGGTCCAACGGGTACAATAAATCTGCTGTGGTGCATTGTTCCTTTTGTATACAATCCCAATGCAATTTCTGTGTTTCATCGTCAATGTGAAGGTCCAACGGGTACAATAAATCTGCTGTGGTGCATTGTTCCTTTTGTATACAATCCCAATGCAATTTCTGTGTTTCATCGTCAATGTAAAGGTCCAACGGATACAATAAATCTGCAGTGGTGCATCAGAAATTAATACTGCTCTCCCAGGAAAAGCTCAAAGCAGAAACTCTAAGAAACGTTACACCTCTTGTATATAAGTCGTCATTGTGCATTTTTTATTCAATCCCGATGGAATATCTGTGTTTCATCCTCAATATGAAGGTCCAAGGTATACAGTAAACCTGCATTGGTGCATCGGAATCTAATACTGCTCTGCCAGGAAAGGCACAAAGCACAAACTCTTAGAAAGTCACTTCTCTTCTAAATAATTCGGAATTGTGCCTCTTGTATTCAATCCAGATGCAATTTCTCTGTTTCATCGTGAATGTAAAGGTACAAGGGATACAATAACCTGCAGTGGTGCATCGGAGTCTAATACTGCTCTCCCAGGATAGGCTCAAAGCACAAACCTTTAGAAGGCTTACTCCTCTTGAATATAAGTCGGCATTGTGCCTTTTGTATTCAATCCCGATGCAATTTCCGTGTTTCATCGTCAATTGGAAGCTCCAAGGGGTACAGAAAACCTGCAGTGGTGCATTGGAATCTAACACTGCTCTCCCAGGAAAGGCTAAAAGCACAAACTCCTAGAAGCGTCACTCCACTTGTAAATAAGTCGCCATTGTGCCTTATGTATTCAATCCCAATGCATTTTCTGTGTTTCATCGTCAATGTGAAGGTCCAAGGTGTACAGTAAACCTGCATTGGTGCATCGGAATCTAATACTGCTCTCCCAGGAAAGGCTGATAGCAGCAACTCTTAGAAGAGATACTCCTCTTGTATATAAGACAGCATTGTGCCTTTTGCATTCAATCCCGATGCAATTGCTGTGTTTCATCGTCAATGTGAAGGTCTACGATGCAATTTCTATGTTTCATCATCAATGTGAAGGTCCAAGGCATACTGTAAACGTGCAGTGGTGCATCGGAATCCAATACTGCTCTCCCAGGAGAGACTAAAAGCACAAACCCTCAGAAGAGTTACTCCTCTTGTATATAAGTCGACATTTTGACTTTTATATTCAATATCAAAGCAATTTCTGAGTTTCATCGGCGATATGAAGGTCCAAGGAATACAGTAAATCTGCAATGGTGCAGCGGAATCTAATACTGCTGTCCCAGTGAAGGCTCAAAGCACAAGCTCTTAGAAGAGTTACTCCTCTTGTATATAAGTCGGGATTGAGCCTTTTGTATACATTCCGGTGCAATCTCTGTGTTTCATCGTCATATGAAGTTTCAAGGGATACAGTAAACCTGCAGAGCTGCATCGGAATCTAAAACTGCTGTCCCAGGAAAGGCTCAAAGCACGAAGTGTTAGAAGAGTTACTCCTCGTGTATACACGTCGGCATTGTGCCTTTTATATTCAATCCCGACGCCATTTCTGTGTTTCAGCGTTAATTTGAAGGTCTAAGGGATACATTAAACCTGCATTGGTGCATCTGATTCTAATACTGCTCTGCCAGGAAAGGCTGAAAGTAATGTCTTAGAAGAGTTCTCCTGTGGTAAATAAGTCAACATTGTTTATCTTTTATTCAATCCCGATGCACTATCAGTGTTTCATCGTCAATGTAAAAGTCCCAAGGATACAGTAAACCTGCAGTGGTGCACTGGAATCTAATACTGCTCTCCCACGAAAGGCACTAAGCACAAACTCTTAGAAAGTCACTTCTCTTCTAAATAATTTGGAATTGTGCTTTTGTATTCAATCCGGATGCAATATCATTGTTTCATCGTCAAAGTGAAAGTCCAAGGGATACAATAAATCTGCAGAGGTGCATCGGAATCTAATACTGCTCTCCCAGGAAACGCTCAAAGCACAAACTCCTAGAAGACTTACTCAGCATGTAAATAAGTCGTCATTGTGCCGTTTGTATTCAATCCCGGTGCAATTTTTGTGTTTCATCGTCAAAGTGAAGGTCCAAGGTATACAGTAAACCTGCATCATTACGGGTTTACTGTATCCCTTTGATCTTCACATTGACGATGAAACTCAGAAATTGCATTGATATTGGATATAAAAGTCAAAATGTCGACTTATATACAAGACGAGTAACTCTTCTAAGAGTTTGTTCTTTTAATCTCTCCTTGGGGAGCAGTATTAGATTCCGATGCACCACTGCAGGTTTACTTTATCCCTTGGACCTTCACATCCACGATGAAAAACAGTAATTGCAACGGTAATGAATACAAAAGGCATAATGCCGACTTATATTCAAGAGAAGTAATTCTTCTAAGAGTTTGTGCTTGAGCCTTTCCTGGGAGAGCAGTACTACATTCCGATGCACCACTGCAGGTTTACCGTATCCCTAGGACCTTCACATTGACAATGAAACACAGAAATTGCATCGGGATTGAATATAAAATCCACAATGAAGCCTTACATACGAGTGGAGTAACTCTTCTAAGAATTTATGCCTTACCCTTACCTGGGAGAGAAGTATTAGATTCCGATGCACCACTGCAGGTTTACTGTATCCCTTGGACCTTCACATGGACGATGAAACACAGTAATTGCATCGGTAATGAATACAAAAAGCATAATGCCGACTTATATTCAAGAGGAGTAACTCTTCTAAGAGTTTGTGCTTTGTGCCTTTCCTGGGAGAGCAGTGTTAGATGCACTAATGCAGGTTTACTGTATACCTTGGACCTTCACATTATCGAGGAAACACGGAAACTGCATCGGGGTTGAATACAAAAGGCACAATGCCGTCTTATATACAAGAGCAGAAACTCTTGTAAGAGTTTGTGCTTTTAGCCTTTCCTGGGAGGGCAGTATTAGTTTCCGATGCCCTCCTGCAGGTTTACTGTCTCCCTTGGGTCTTCACATGGACGATGAAACACAGATATTTCATCGGTATTGACTACAAAATACACAATGCAGCCTTATATAAAGGAGGAGAAATTCTACTAAGAATTTGTGCTTGAGCCTTACCTGGGGAGCAGAATTTGATTCCGATGCACCACTGCAGGTTTACTTTAACCCTTCCACCTTGACGTTGACGATAAACCCAGTAATTGCTTCTGGATTGAAAACATAAGGCACAATGCCGAATTATTTACAAGATGAGTAACTCTTCTAAGAGTTTACTACGAACCTTTCCTGGGAGCGCTCTACTAGATTCCGATGCACCACTGCAGGTTTACTGTATCCCTTATACCTTCACATGGACGATGAAACACAGTGATTGCATCGGTATTGAATACAGAAGGCACAATGTCGACTTATTAACACGAGGAGTAACTCTTCAAAGAGTTTACTTTGAACCTTTCCTGGGAGAGCAGTACTAGATTCCGATGCACCACTGCTGGTTTACTGTATCCCTTATACCTTCTCATGGACGATGAACCACAGTAATTGCATCGGTATTAAATACAAAAGTCATAATGCCGACTTATTTACAAGAGGAATAACTCTTCTAATACTTCGTGCTTTCAGCCTTTCCTGGGAGAGCAGTTTTAGATTCCGATGGACCACTGCGGGTTTACTGTATCCCATGGACTTTTACATTAACGATGAAACACAGATATTGCATCGGGATGAAATTCAAATTGCTCAGCGCCGACTATTTTACAAGAGGATTAACTATTATAAGATATAACTTTGAGCCTTTCCTGAAAGTGCAGTATTAGATTCCGAAGCACAACTGCAGGTTCAGTGTATCCTTAGGACCTTCAAATTTACGATGAAACACAGAAATTGCATCGGGATTGAATACAAACGGCACACTGTCGACTTATATTGAGGAGGAGTAACTCCTCTAAGAGTTCGTGCTATAGCCTTATCTGGGAGAGCAGTATTAGATTCCGATGCACCACTGCAGGTTTACTGTATCCCTTCCACCTTCACATTGAAGATGAAACACAGAATTTGCATCGGGATTGGACACAAAATGCACAATGCCGACTTATTTACAAGAGGTGTAACTCTTCTAAGAGTTTATTTTGAACCCATCCTGGGAGAGCAGTACTAGATTCCGATGCACCACTGTAGGTTTACTGTATCCCTTATACCTTCACATGGACGGTGAAACACAATAACTGCATCGGTATTAAAAACAAAAGGCACAATACCGACTTATATACATGGCGAGTAACTCCTCTAAGAGGTTGTCCTTTGAGCCTGTCCTGCGACAGCACTATAAGATTCCGATGCACCACTGCAGGTTTACTGAATGCCTTGAACCTTCCCATTGACGATGAAACACAGAAATAGCACTGGGATTGAATACAAAAGGCACAATGTCGACTAACTTACAAGCGGAGTAACTCTTCTAAGAGTTTGTGCTTTTAGCCTTTCCTGGGAGAGCAGTATTAGATTCCGACGGACCACTGCAGGTTTAGTGTATCCCTTGGACCTTCACATTGCGATGAAACACAGATATTCCATGGGGATTGATTACAAAAGGCACAATACTGTCTTATCTACTAGAGGAGTAAATCTTCTAAGAATTTGTGCTATCAGCCTTTCCTGGGAGAGCAGTATTAGATTCCGATGCACCACTGCAGGTTCACTGTATCCCATGGAGGTTCACATTAACGATGAAACACAGAAATGGCATCGGGATTCTGTCCAAAAGGAACAACGCCGTATTACGTACAAGAGGATTAACTCTTTTAATAGTTTGTGGTTTTAGCCTTACCTGGGAGAGCAGTATTAGATTCCGATGCACCACTGCAGGCTTACTCTATCCGTTGGACCTTCACATTAACGATGAGACACAGAAATTGCATGGGGATTCTGTTCAAAAGGCACAACGCCGACTCAAGTACAAGAGAAGTAACTCTTCTAATAGTTTGTGCTTATAGCCTTACCTGGGTGAGCAGTATTAGATTGCGATGCGCCATGGCAGATTGACTGTCTCCCTTGGCCCTTCACATTATCGATGAAACACGGAAATCGCTTCAGGGTTGAATACAAAATGCACATTGCCGTCTTATATACAAGAGGAGTAAATCTTGTAAGAGTTTGCGCTTTTAGCCTTTCCTGGGAGAGCAGTATTAGATTCTGAAGCACCACTGCAGGTTTGCTGTATCCCTTGGACCTTCATATTGCGATTAAACACAGAAATTCCATCAGGACTGATTACAAAAGGCACAACGTCGACTTAAGTACAAGAGGAGTAACTCTTCTAATAGTTTGTGCTTTTAACCTTACATTAACAATGAAACACAGAAATTGTTTTGGGGTTTCTGTTCAAAAGCCATATCGCCGACTTAAGTACTAGACGAGTAAATCTTCTAATAGTTTGTGCTTTTAGCCATACCTGGGAGACCAGTGTTAGATTCCGATGCACCACTGCAGGATTACTGTATCCCTTGGACATTCACATTCCCATGAAACACAGAAATTCCATCAGGATTGATTACAAAATGCACAATGCTGTCTTATCTACTAGAGGAGTAACTCTTCTAACAATTTGTGCTATCAGCCTTTCCTGGGAGAGCAGCATTAGATTCCGAAGCACCACTGCATGGGTACTGTATCCCTTGGACCTTCACATTAACGATGAAACACAGAAATTGCATAGGGATTCTGTTCAAAAGGCACAACGCCGACTTACGTACAAGAGGAGTAACTCTGGTAATAGTTTGTGCTTTTAGCCTTACCTGGAGGAGCAGTATTAGATTCCGATGCACCACTGGCGGTTTACTGTATCCCTTCGACATTCACATTATCGATGAAACACGGAAATTGCATCGGGATTGAATAGAAAAGGCATAATTCCGTCTTATATACAAGAGGAGTAACTCTTGTAACAGTTTGTGCTTTTAGCCTTTCCTGGGAGAGCAGTATTAGATTCCGATGCACCACTGCAGGTTTACTGTATCCCTTGGACCTTCACATTAAAGATGAAACACAGAAATTGCATCGGGATTCTGTTCAAAAGGCACAACGCCGACTTAAGTACAAGAGGAGTAACTCTTGTAGTAGTTTGTGCTTATAGCCTTACCTGGGGGAGCTGTATTAGATTCTGATGCACCACTGCAGGTTCACTGTTACCCTTGACCCTTCACATTGACGATGAAACACAGATATTGCATCGGGAGTGAATGCAAAAGGCTCAATGCCGACTTATTTACAAGAGGAGTAACTCTACTAAGAGTTTGTACTTTGAGCCATTCCTGGGACAGCTGTATTAGATTCCGATGCACCACTGCAGGTTTACTGTATCCCTTTGACCTTCACATTAACGATGAAACACGGATATACCATCGGGATTGAATACAAAATGCACAATGCCGTCTTATATACAAGAGGAGTAACTCTTGTAAGAGTTTCTGCATTTAGCCTTTACTGGGAGAGCAGTATTAGATTCCGATGCACCACTGCAGGTTTACTGTATCCCTTATACCTGCACATGGACGATGAAACATTGTAATTGCATCGGTTTTGAAAACAAAAGGCACAATACCGACTTATATACAAGGGGAGTAACCCCTCTAAGAGATTGTCATTTCAGCCTTTCCTGGGAGAGCAGTATTAGATTCCGATGCACCACTGCATGTTTACTGTATCCCTTGGACCTTCACATTGACGATGAAACACAGAAATAGCACCAGGAATGAATTAAAAAGGCACAATGCCTAATTATATACAAGAGCAGTAACTCTTATAAGAGTTTGTGCTTTAGCCTTACCTGGGAGAGCAGTATTAGATTCCGATGCACCACTGCAGGTTTACTGTATCCTTTGGACCTTCACATGGACGATGAAACACAGTAATTGCATCGGTATTGAATTCAAAAAGCATAATGCCGACTTATATTCAAGAGGAGTAACTCTTCTAAGACTTCACTTTGAACCTTTCCTGGGAGAGCAGTACTGGATTTCGATGCACGACTGCAGGTGTACTGTATTCCTTTCACCTTCAAATTGACGATGAAACACTGATATTGCATCGGGATTGAATACAATAGGCACAATGCCGACTTATTTACAAGAGGAGTAACTCTTCTAAGAGTTTGAAGCTTTCCTGGGAGAGCAGTACTAGATTCCGATGCACCACTGCATGTTTACTCTATCCCTTGGCCCTTCACATGGACGATGAAACACAGTAATAGCATCGGTACTGAATACAAAAGGCATAATGCCGACTTATATTCAAGAGGAGTAACTCTTCTACGAGTTTGTGCCTTGAACCTTTCCTGGGTGTGCAGTATTAGATTCCGATGCACCACTGCATGTTTACTGTATCCCTTGGACCTTCACATCGACGATGAAACACAGTAATAGCACCAAGATTGAATACAAAAGCCACAATGCTTACTTATATACAAGACCAGTAACTCTTATAAGAATTTGTGCTTTAGCCTTACCTGGGAGAGCAGTATTACATTCCGATGCACCACTGCAGGTTTACTGTATGCCTTGGACCTTCACATGGACGATGAAACACAGTAATTGCATCGGTATTGAACACAAAAAGCATGATGCCGACTTATATTCAAGAGGAGTACCTCTTCTAAGAGTTTGTGCCTTGAGCCTTTTCTGGGGGAGCAGTGTTAGAATCCAATGCACCGCTGCAGGTTTACTGTGTTCCATGGACTTTCACATTGACGATGAAACACAGAAGTAGCACCAGGATTGAAAATAAAATGAACAATGCCGACTTATATACAAGAACAGTAACTCTTCTTAGAGTTTGTGCTTTGTGCCTTTCCTGGGAGAGAAGTATTAGATTCCGATGCACCACTGCAGGCTTACTGTACCCCTTGGACATTCACATGGACGATGAAACACAGAAATTGCATCAGGATTGAATACAAACTTCACAATGCAGTCTTATATACAAGAAGGTTAACTCTTTTAAGAATTTGTGCTTTAGCCTTACCTGGGAGAGCAGTATTAGATTCCGATGCACCACTGCAGGTTTACTGTATCCCTTGGACTTTTACATTAACGATGAAACACAGATATTGCATCGGGATTGAATACAAAATGCTCAATGCCGACTTTTTACTGTATCCCTTGGACCTTCACATGGACGATGAAACACAGAAATTGCATGCGTATTGAATACAAAAGCATAATGACCAGTTATATTCAAGAGGAGTAACTCTTCTAAGAGTTTGTGCTTTGAGCCCTTCCTGGGAGAGCAGTGTTAGATTATGATGCACCACTGCAGGTTTACTGTATCCCTTGGACCTTCACATTGACGATGAAACACAGACATTGCATCGGGTTTGTATTCAAAAGGCACAATGCCGACTTAAGTACAAGAGGAGTAACTCTTCTAAGACTTTGTGCTTTGGGCCCTTCCTGGGAGAGCAGTGTTAGATTCCGATGCACTACTGCTGGTTTACTGCATCCCTTGGAACTTCACATGGACGATGAAATACAGTAATTCCATCGGTATTGAATACAAAAGGCACAGTGCCGACTTATATACGAGGGGAGCAACTTGTCTAAGAGCTGTGCTTTGAGGCCTTCCTGGGACAGCAGTATTAGATTCCGATGCACCACTGCAGGTTGACTGCATCCCTTGGACCTTCACATGGACGATGAAACACAGTAATTGCATCGGTATTGAATACAAAAGGCACAATGCCGACTTATTTACAAGAGGAGTAACTCTTTTAAGAGTTTGTGCTTTAGCCTTACGTAAGAGAGCAGTGTTAGATTCCGATGCACCACTGCAGATTTACTGTATCCCTTGGACCTTCACATGGAAGATGAATCACAGTAATTGCATCGGTATTGAATACAAAAAGCATAGTACCGGCTTATATTCAAGAGTAGTTACTCTTCCAAGAGTTTTTTGCTTTGAGCCTTTCCTGGGAGAGCATTGTTAGATTCCGATGCACCACTGCAGGCTTACTGTATCCCTTGGACCTTCACATTGACGTTGAAACACAGAAATTGAATAGGGTTTGTATTCAAAAGGCAGAATGCCGACTTAAGTACAGGAGGAGTAACTCTTCTAAGAGTTTGTGCATTGAGCGTTTCCTGGGATAGCAGAGATAGATTCCGATGCGCTACTGGAGGTTTACTGTATCCCTTGGACCTTCACATGGACGATGAAACACAGTAATTGCATCGGGATTCAATACAAAAGGCACAATGCCGACTTAATTACAAGAGGAGTAACTGTTCTAAGAGTTTACATTGAACCTTTCCTGGGAGAGCAGTACTACAATCCGATGCACCACTGAAGGTTTATTGTATCCCTTGGACCTTCACATTGACGATGAAACATAGAAATTGCATCGGGATTCAATAGAAAATGCACAATGCAGCCTTATATACAAGAGGAGTAACTCTTCACAGAATTTGTGCTTTAACCTTACCTGGGAGAGCAGTATTAGATTCTGATGCACCACTGCAGTATTGCTGTATTCCTTGGACCTTCACATGGACGATGAACTCAGTAATTGCAGCGGTATTGAATACAAAAGGCATAATGCCAACTAAAAATTCAAGAGGAGGAACTCTTCTAGGAGTTTGTGCTTTGCGCCTTTCCTGGGAGAGCAGTGTTATATTCCGATGCACCACTACAGTTTTACTGTATCCCTTGGACCTTCACATGAACGATGAAACACAGTAATTGCATCGGTATTGAATACAAAAGGCACAATACCGACTTATATACAAGGGGATTAACTCCTCTAAGAGGTTATCCTTTGACGCTTTCCTCGGACAGCAGTATTAGATTCTGATGCACCATTGCAGGTTGACTATATTCCTTGTACCTTCACATTGACTAAGAAACACAGAAATTGCATCGATTTTGAATACAAACGGCACAATATCGACTTGTTTACAAGAGGAGTAACTCTTTTAAGGTTTTGTGCTTTTAGCCTTTCCTGGGAGAGCAGTATTAGATTCCGATGCACCACTGCAAGTTTACTGTATCCCTTGGACCTTCACATTGACGATTTAACACAGAAATTTAATCGGGATTGAATACAAATGGCAAAATGTCGACTTATTTACAAGAGGAGTAACTCTCCTCAGAGTTTGTGCTCTTAGTCTTTCCTCGGAGGGCTGTATTTGATTCCGACGCCCCACTGCAAGTTTACTGTATGGGTTGGACCTTCACATTGACGATGAAACACAGAAATTGCATCGTGATTGAATACAAAAGGCACAATGCCGACTTATATACAAGAGGAGTGAGCCTTCAAAAGGTTTGTGCTTTGAGCCTTTCCTCGGAGAGCAGTATTACATTCCGATGCACCACTGCAGGTTTACTGTATCCTTTGGACCTTCACATTGGAGATGAAACACAGAATTTGCATCGGGATTGAATGTAAAATGCACAATGCAGATTTATATAAAAGAGGAGTAACTCTTCTAAGAATTTGTGCTTTTGTCTTACCCGGGAGAGCAGTATTAGATTCCGATGCACCACTGCAGGTTTACTGTAACCCTACTACCGACACATTGACGATGAAACACAGGAATTGCATCGGGATTGAATACAAATGGCACAATGCCAACTTATTTACAAGAGGAGTAACTCTTCTAAGTTTACTTTGAACCTTTCCTGGGAGAACAGTACTAGATTCCGATGCACCACTGCATGTTTAGTGTATCCCTTGGACCTACACATTGCGATAAAACACAGAAATTCCATCAGGATTAATTACAAAATGCACAATGCTGTCTTATATACTAGAGGAGTAACTCTTCTAAGAATTTGTGCTATCAGCCTTTCCTGGGAGAGCAGTATCGGATTCCGATGCACCACTGCAGGTTTACTGTATCATTTGGACCGTCACATTATCGATGACACACGGAAATTGCATCGGGATTGAACACAAAAGGCACAATGCCGTCTTATATACAAGTGGAGTAACTCTTGTAAGAGTTTGTGTGTTGAGCCTTTCCTGGGAGAGCTGTATTAGATTCCGTTGCACCACTGCAGGTTTACTGTATCCCTTGGCCCTTCATATTATCGATGATACACGGAAATTGCATCGGGATTGAATACAAATGGCACAATGCCATTTTATATACAAGAGGAGTAACTTTTGTAAGAGTTTGTGCGTTGAGCCTTTCCTGGGAGAGCCGTATTAGATTCCGATGCACCACTGCAAGTTTACTGTATCCCTCGGACCTTCACATTATCAATCAATCACGGAAATTGCATCGGGATTGAATACAAAATGCACAATCCCGACTTATATCCCAGAGCAATAGCTCTTCTAATGATTTGTGCCATCAGCCTTTCCTGGAAGAGCAGTAATAGATTTCGATGCTCCACTGCAGGTTCACTATATCCCTTGGACCTTCACATTATCGATGTAACACAGAAATTGCATCGGGATTAAATGCAAAAGGCACGATGGCGACTTATATACTAGAGGAGTAACTCTTCTAAGAATTTGTGCTTTGAGCCTTTCCTGGGACAGCAGTATTAGAGTCCGATGCACCACTGCATGTTTGCTGTATCCCTTGGTCGTTCACATTGACGATGAAACACTGAAATTGCATTGTGATTGTATTCAAAAGGCACAATTCAGCCATATATAATAGAGGAGTAACTCTTCTAAGAGTTCACTTTCAACCTTTTCTAGGAGAGCAGAACTAGATTTCGATGCACCACTGCAGGTGTACCGTATTCCTTAAACCTTCAAATTGACGATGAAACACTGATATTGCATCGGGATTGAATACAAAAGGCACAATGCCGACTTATTTACAAGAGGAGTAACTCTTCTAAGAGTTTGAAACTTTCCTGGGAGAGCAGTACTAGATTCCGATGCACCACTGCAGGTTTACTCTATCCCTTGGACCTTCACATGGACGATGAAACACAATAATTGCATCGGTATTGAATACAAAAGGCATAATGCCGACTTATATTCAAGAGGAGTAACTCTTCTAAGAGTTTGTGCCTTGAGTCCTTTCTGGGAGAGCAGTGTTAGATTCCGATGCAGCACTGCAAGTTTACTGTATCCCTTGGACTTTCACAATGACGATGAAACACAGAAATTGCATCGGGTATGTATTCAAAAGGTACAATGCCGACTTAAGTACAAGAGTAGTAACTCTTCTAAGAGTTTGTGCTTTGAGCTTTTCCTGGGAGAGCAGTGTTAGATTCCAATGCACTACTGCAGGTCTATTGTATCCCTTGGACTTTCACATGGACGATGAATCACAGTAATAAGTTCGGTATTGAATACAAAAAGCACAATACCGACTTATATACAAAGGGAGTAACTCCTCTTAGAGGTTGCCTTTGAGGCTTTCCTGGGACAGGAGTATTAGATTTCGATGCTCCATTGCAGGTTGACTGTATTTCTTGGACCTTCAAATTGACTATGAAACACAGAAATTGCATCGAATTTGAATACAAAAGGCACAATGTCGACTTGTTTACAAGTGGAGTAACTCTTCTAGAGAGTTCATGACTTTAGCCTATCCTGGGAGAGCAGTATTAGATTCAGATGCACCACTGCAGGTTTACTGTATCCCTTGGACCTTCACATTGACGATAAAACACAGAAATTGCATCGTGATTGCATACAAAAGGAACAATGCCGACTTATATGCGAGAGGAGTGAGTCTTCAAAAGGTTTGTGCTTCGAGCCTTTCCTCGTAGAGCAGTATTAGATCCCGATGCACCACTGCAGGTTTACTGTATCCCGTGGATCTTCACATTGGCGATGAAACACAGAAATTGCATCTTGATTGAATACAAAATGCACAATGCAGCCTTTTATACAAGAGGAGTAACCCTTCTTAAAATTTCTGCTTTAGTCTTACCTGGGAGAGCAGTATTAGATTCCGATGCACCACTGCAGGTTGACTGTATCCCTTCCATCTTCACATTGACGATGAAACACATAAATTGCATAGGGATTGAATACAAAAGCACAATGCCGACTTATTTGCAAAAGGTGTAACTCTTCTAAGAGTTTACTTTGAACCTTTCCTGGGAGAGCAGTACTAGATTCCGATGCCCCACTGCAGGTTTACTGTAGCCCTTATACCTTCACATGGACGATGAAACATAGTAATTGCATCGGTATTGAAAACAAAAGGCACAATACCGTCTTATATACAAGGGGAGTAACTCCTCTAAGAGAAAGTCCTTTGAGCCTTTCCTGGGACAGCAGTATTAGATTCCGATGCACCACTGCAGTTTTACTGTATCCCCTGGACCTTCACATTGACTATGAAACACAGAAATTGTTTCGATTTTGAATACAAAAGGCACAATGTCGACTTATTTACAGGTGGAGTAACTCTTCTAAGTGTTTGTGCTTTTAGCCTTTCCTGGGAGAGCGGTATTAGATTCCGATGCACCACTGCAGGTTAACTGTATCATTTGGACCTTCACATTATCGATGAAACACGGAAATTGCATCGGGATTGAATACAAAAGCACAATGCCGTCTTATATACAAGAGGAGCAACTCTTGTAAGAGTTTGTGCGTTGAGCCTTTAGTGGGAGAGCTGTATTAGATTCCGTTGCACCACTGCAGGTTTACTGTATCCCTTGGACCTTCACATTATCGATGAAACACGGAAATTGCATCGGGATTGAATACAAAAGGGACAATGCCCTCTTATATACAAGAGGAGCAACTCTAGTAATAGTTTGTGCGTTTAGCGTTTCCTGGGAGAGCTGTATTAGATTCCGATGCTCCGCTGCAGGTTTACTATATCCCTTGGACCTTCACATTAACGATGTTGCAAATGCACAATGCCGACTTATATACTAGAGGAGTAACTCTTCTAAGGAGTTGTGCTTTGAGCCTTTCCTGGGACAGCAGTATTAGAGTCCGATGCACCACAGCGGGTTTGTTGTACCGCTTGTACCTTCACATTGACGATGAAACACTAAAATTGCATCGGGATTGTATTCAAAAGGCACAATGCAGCCTTATATAATAGAGGAGTAAATCTTCTAAGAGTTTACTTTGAACTTTTCCTGGTAGAGCAGTACTAGATTTCGATGCACCACTGCAGGTTCAAATTGACGATGAAACACTGATATTGCATCGGGATTGAATACAAAAGGCACAATGCCGACTTATTTACAAGAGGAGTAACTCTTCTAAGAGTTTGAACCTTTCCTGGGAGAGCAGTACTAGATTCCAATGCACCACTGCAGGTTTACTGTATACCTTGCACCTTCACATGGACGATGAAACGCAGAAATTGCATTGGTATTGAATACAAAAGGCACAATACCGACTTATATACAAGGGGAGTAAATCTTCTAAGACATCGTGCTTTGAGCCTTTCCTGGGACAGCAGTATTAGATTCCGATGCACCACTGCAGGTTTAGTGTATCCCTTGGACCTTCACATTGCGATAAAACACAGAACTTCCATCAGGATTAATTACAAAAGGCCCATTGCTGTCTTATATACTAGAGGAATAACTCTTCTAAGAATTTGTGCTATCAGCCTTTCCTGGGAGAGCAGAATCAGATTCCGATGCACCACTGCAGGTTTACTGTATCATTTGGAACGTCACATTATCGATGAAACACGGAAATTGCATCGGGATTGAACACAAAAGGCACAATGCCGTCTTATATACAAGTGGAGTAACTCTTGTAATAGTTTGGGTGTTGAGCCATTCCTGGGAGAGCTGTATTAGATTCCAATGCACCACTGCAGGTTTACTGTATCCCTTGGTCCTTCATATTATCAATCAATCACGGAAATTGCATCGGGATTGAATACAAGAGGAACAATGCCGTCTTATAAACAAGAGGAGTACCTTTTGGAAGAGTTTGTGCGTTGAGCCTTACCTGGGAGAGTTGTATTATACTCCGATGCAGCACTGCAGGTTTACTGTATCCCTTGTACCCTCCAAATAACAATGAAACACAGAAATAGCATCGGGATTGAATACAAAATGCTCAATCCCGAATTATATCCAAGAGCAATAGCTCTTCTAATGATTTGTGCCATCAGCCTTTCCTGGAAGAGCAGTATTAGATTTCGATGCTCCACTGCAGGTTTACTATATCCCTTAGACCTTCACATTAACGATGTAACACAGAAATTGCATCGGGATTAAATGCAAAAGGCACGATGCCGACTTATATACTAGAGGAGTAACTCTTCTAAGAGTTTGTGCTTTGAGCCTTTCCTGGGACAGCAGTATTAGAGTCCGATGCACCACTGCAGGTTTGCTGTATCCCTTGGACCTTCACATTGACGATGAAACACTGAAATTGCATTGTGATTGTATTCAAAAGGAACAATGCAGCCATATATATAGAGGAGTAACTCTTCTAAGAGTTCACTTTGAACCTTTCCTAGGAGAGCAGTACTAGATTTCGATGCACCACTGCAGGTGTACTGTATTCCTTGGACCTTCAAATTGACGATGAAACACTGATATTGCACCGGGATTGAATACAAAAGGCACAATGCCGAATTAGTTACAAGAGGAGTAACTCTTCTAAGAATTTGAACCTTTCCTGGGAGAGCAGTACTAGAGTCCGATGCACCACTGCAGGTTTACTGTACCCCTTGGACCTTCACATGGACGATGAAACACAGTAATTGCATCGGTATTATATACAAAAGGCATAATGCTGGCTTATATTCAAGAGGAGTAACTCTTCTACGAGTTTGTGCTGTGAGCCTTTCCTGGGAGAGCAGTGTTAGATTCCGATGCACCACTGCAGGTTTACTGTATCGCTTGAACCTTCACATTGACGATGAAACACAGAAATTGCACCGGGATTGAATACAAATGCGCAATGACGACTTATATACAAGAGGAGTAACTATTCTAAGAGTTTGTGCCTTTAGCCTGTCCTGGGAGAGCAGTATTAGATTCCGATGCACCACTGTAGATGTACTGTATCCCTTGGACCTTCACATTGACGATGAAACACAGATATTGCATCGGGATTGAATACAAAATGGTCATTGCCTACATTTTAAAAAGAGGATTAACTCTTCTAAGAGTTCAATTTGAGCCTTTCCTGGGACTGCAGTATTAGATTCCGATGCACCACTGCAGGTTTACTGTATCCCTTGGACCTTCAAGTTAAAGATGAAACACTGAAATTGCTTCGAGATTGAATACAAAAGGCGCTATGCCGACTTATATACAAGAGTAGTAACTCTTCTAAGAGTTTGTGCTTTGAGCTTTTCCTGGGAGAGCAGTGTTAGATTCCAATGCACTACTGCAGGTCTATTGTATCCCTTGGACTTTCACATGGACGATGAATCACAGTAATAAGTTCGGTATTGAATACAAAAAGCACAATACCGACTTATATACAAAGGGAGTAACTCCTCTTAGAGGTTGCCTTTGAGGCTTTCCTGGGACAGGAGTATTAGATTTCGATGCTCCATTGCAGGTTGACTGTATTTCTTGGACCTTCAAATTGACTATGAAACACAGAAATTGCATCGAATTTGAATACAAAAGGCACAATGTCGACTTGTTTACAAGTGGAGTAACTCTTCTAGAGAGTTCATGATTTTAGCCTATCCTGGGAGAGCAGTATTAGATTCCGATGCACCACTGCAGGTTTACTGTATCCCTTGGACCTTCAAGTTAAAGATGAAACACTGAAATTGCTTCGGGATTGAATACAAAAGGCGCTATGCCGACTTATTTACAAGAGGAGTAACTCTTCTAAGAGTTTGAACCTTTCCTGGGAGAGCAGTACTAGATTCCAATGCACCACTGCAGGTTTACTGTATACCTTGCACCTTCACATGGACGATGAAACGCAGAAATTGCATTGGTATTGAATACAAAAGGCACAATACCGACTTATATACAAGGGGAGTAAATCTTCTAAGACATCGTGCTTTGAGCCTTTCCTGGGACAGCAGTATTAGATTCCGATGCACCACTGCAGGTTTAGTGTATCCCTTGGACCTTCACATTGCGATAAAACACAGAACTTCCATCAGGATTAATTACAAAAGGCCCATTGCTGTCTTATATACTAGAGGAATAACTCTTCTAAAAATTTGTGCTATCAGCCTTTCCTGGGAGAGCAGAATCAGATTCCGATGCACCACTGCAGGTTTACTGTATCATTTGGAACGTCACATTATCGATGAAACACGGAAATTGCATCGGGATTGAACACAAAAGGCACAATGCCGTCTTATATACAAGTGGAGTAACTCTTGTAATAGTTTGGGTGTTGAGCCATTCCTGGGAGAGCTGTATTAGATTCCAATGCACCACTGCAGGTTTACTGTATCCCTTGGTCCTTCATATTATCAATCAATCACGGAAATTGCATCGGGATTGAATACAAGAGGAACAATGCCGTCTTATATACAAGAGGAGTACCTTTTGGAAGAGTTTGTGCGTTGAGCCTTACCTGGGAGAGCTGTATTATACTCCGATGCAGCACTGCAGGTTTACTGTATCCCTTGGACCCTCCAAATAACAATGAAACACAGAAATAGCATCGGGATTGAATACAAAATGCTCAATCCCGAATTATATCCAAGAGCAATAGCTCTTCTAATGATTTGTGCCATCAGCCTTTCCTGGAAGAGCAGTATTAGATTTCGATGCTCCACTGCAGGTTTACTATATCCCTTAGACCTTCACATTAACGATGTAACACAGAAATTGCATCGGGATTAAATGCAAAAGGCACGATGCCGACTTATATACTAGAGGAGTAACTCTTCTAAGAATTTGTGCTTTGAGCCTTTCCTGGGACAGCAGTATTAGAGTCCGATGCACCACTGCAGGTTTGCTGTATCCCTTGGACCTTCACATCGACGATGAAACACTGAAATTGCATTGTGATTGTATTCAAAAGGAACAATGCAGCCATATATAATAGAGGAGTAACTCTTCTAAGAGTTCACTTTGAACCTTTCCTAGGAGAGCAGTACTAGATTTCGATGCACCACTGCAGGTGTACTGTATTCCTTGGACCTTCAAATTGACGATGAAACACTGATATTGCACCGGGATTGAATACAAAAGGCACAATGCCGAATTAGTTACAAGAGGAGTAACTCTTCTAAGAATTTGAACCTTTCCTGGGAGAGCAGTACTAGAGTCCGATGCACCACTGCAGGTTTACTGTACCCCTTGGACCTTCACATGGACGATGAAACACAGTAATTGCATCGGTATTACATACAAAAGGCATAATGCTGGCTTATATTCAAGAGGAGTAACTCTTCTACGAGTTTGTGCTGTGAGCCTTTCCTGGGAGAGCAGTGTTAGATTCCGATGCACCACTGCAGGTTTACTGTATCGCTTGAACCTTCACATTGACGATGAAACACAGAAATTGCACCGGGATTGAATACAAATGCGCAATGACGACTTATATACAAGAGGAGTAACTATTCTAAGAGTTTGTGCCTTTAGCCTGTCCTGGGAGAGCAGTATTAGATTCCGATGCACCACTGTAGATGTACTGTATCCCTTGGACCTTCACATTGACGATGAAACACAGATATTGCATCGGGATTGAATACAAAATGGTCATTGCCTACATTTTAAAAAGAGGATTAACTCTTCTAAGAGTTCAATTTGAGCCTTTCCTGGGACTGCAGTATTAGATTCCGATGCACCACTGCAGGTTTACTGTATCCCTTGGACCTTCAAGTTAAAGATGAAACACAGAAATTGCTTCGGGATTGAATACAAAAGGCGCTATGCCGACTTATATACAAGAGGAGTAACTCTTCTAAGAGTTTTTGCTTTGAGCCTTTCCTGGGAGAGCAGTATTAGATTCCGATGCACCACTGCATGTTTACTGTATCCCTTGGACCTTCACATTGACGATGAAACACAGAAATAGCACCGGGATTGAATACAAAAGGCACAATGCCTACTTACACACAAGGGCAGTAACTCTTATAAGAATTTGTGCTTTAGCCTTACCTGGGAGAGCAGTATTAGATTCCGATGCACCACTGCAGGTTTACTGTATCCCTTGGACCTTCACATGGACGATAAATCTCAGTTATTGCACCGGTATTGAAAACAAAAAGCATAATGCCGACTTATATTCAAGAGGAGTAACTCTTCTAAGAGTTTGTGCCTTGAGCCTTTTCTGGGAGAGCAGTGTTAGATTCCGATGCACCACTGCAGGTTTACTGTATCCCTTGGACTTTCACAATGACGATGAAACACAGAAATTGCATCGGGTTTGTAGTCGAAAGGTACAATGCCGACTTAAGTACAAGAGGAGTAACTCTTCTAAGAGTTTGTGCTTTGAGCTTTTCCTGGGAGAGCAGTGTTAGATTCCAATGCACTACTGCAGGTTTATTGTATCCCTTGGACCTTCACATGGACGATGAAACACAGTAATAACTTCGGTATTGAATACAAAAGGCATAATACCGACTTATATACAAAGGTAGTAACTCCTCTAAGAGGTTGTCCTTTGAGGCTTTCCGGGGACAGGAGTATTAGATTTCGATGCACCATTGCAGGTTGACTGTATTTCTTGGACCTTCACATTGACTATGAAACACAGAAATTGCATCGATTTTGAATACAAAAGGCACAATGTCGACTTGTTTACAAGCGGAGTAACTGTTCTAGAGAGTTTGTGCTTTTATCGTATCCTGGGAGAGCAGTATTAGATTCCGATGCACCACTGCAGGTTTACTGTATCCCTTGGACCTTCACATTGACGTAAAAACACAGAAATTGCATCGTGATTGCATACAAAAGGCACAATGCCGACTTTTCCAAGGGGAGTGAGTCTTCATAAGGTTTCTGCTTTGAGCCTTTCCTCGGAGAGCAGTATTAGATTCCGATGCACCACTGCAGGTTTACTGCATCCCGTGGACCTTCACATTGGCGATGAAACACATAATTTGCATCGGGATTGAATACAAAATGCACAATGCAGCCTTTTATACAAGAGCAGTAACTCTTCTTAGAATTTGTGCTTTAGTCTTACCTGGGAGAGCAGTATTAGATTCCGATGCACCACTGCAGGTTTACTGTATCCCTTCCACCTTCACATTGACGATGAAACACAGAAATTGCATCTTGATTGAATACAAAAGCACAATGCCGACATATTTGCAAGAGGTGTAACTCTTCTAAGAGTTTACTTTGAACCTTTCCTGGGTGAGCAGTACTAGATTCCGATGCACCACTGCAGGTTTACTGGATCCCTTATACCTTCACATGGACGATGAAACATATTAATTGCATCGGTATTGAAAACAAAAGGCACAATACCGTCTTATATACAAGGGGAGTAACTCCTCTAAGAGGTTGTCCTTTGAGCCTTTCCTGGGACAGCAGTATTATTTTCCGATGCACCACTGCAGGTTTACTGTATCCCTTGGACCTTCACATTGCGATGAAACACAGAAATTCCATCGGGATTGATTACAAAATGCACACTGCTGTCTTATATACTAGAGGAGTAACTCTTCTAAGAATTTGTGCTATCAGCCTTTCCTGGGAGAGCAGTATTAGATTCCGATGCACCACTGCGGGTTAACTGAATCATTTGGACCTTCACATTATCGATTAAACACGGAAATTGCATCGGGATTGAATACAAAAGGCACAATGCCGTCTTATATACAAGCAGAGCAACTCTCGTAAGAGTTTGTGCGTTGAGCCTTTCCTGGGAGAGCTGTATTAGATTCCGATGCTCCACTGCAGGTTTACTATATCCCTTGGACCTTCACATTAACGATGTAACACAGAAATTGCATCGGGATTAAATGCAAAAGGCACGATGCCGACTTATATACTAGAATAGTAACTCTTCTAAGGAATTGTGCTTTGAGCCTTTCCTGGGACAGCAGTATTAGAGTGCGATGCACCACTGCAGGGTTGTTGTATCCCTTGGACCTTCACATTGACGATGAAACACTGAAATTGCATCGGGATTGTATTCAAAAGGCACAATGCAGCCATATATAATAGAAGAGTAACTCTTCTAAGAGTTTACTTTGAACCTTTCCTGGGAGAGCAGTACTAGATTTCGATGCACCACTGCAGGTTTACTGTATTCCTTGCACCTTCAAATTGACGATGAAACACTGATATTGCTTCGGGATTGAATACAAAAGGCACAATGCCGACTTATTTACAAGAGGAGTAACTCTTCTAAGAGTTTGAACCTTTCCTGGGAGAGGAGTACTAGATTCCGATGCACCACTGCAGGTTTACTGTATTCCTTGGACCTTCACATGGACGATGAAACACAGAAATTGCATTGGTATTGAATACAAAAGGCACAATACTGACTTATATACAAGAGGAGTAAATCTTCTAAGAGGTTGTGCTTTGAGCCTTTCCTGGGACAGCAGTATTAGATTCCGATGCGCCACTGCAGGTTTACTGTATCGCTTGAACCTTCACATTGACGATGAAATAAAGAAATTGCACTGGGATTGAATACAAAATGCGCAATGACGACTTATATACAAGAGGAGTAACTCTTCTAAAAGTTTGTGCCTTTAGCCTGTCCTGGGAGAGCAGTATTAAATTTCGATGCACCACTGTAGATGTACTGTATCCCTTGGACATTCACATTGACGATGAAACACAGATATTGCATCGGGATTGAATACAAAATGGTCAGTGCCGACTTTTTTACAAGAGGATTAACTCTTCTAAGAGTTTAATTTGAGCCTTTCCTGGGAGTGCAGTATTAGATTCCGATGCACCACTGCAGGTTTACTGTATCCCTTGGACCTTCAAGTTAAAGATGAAACACAGAAATTGCTTTGGGATTGAATACAAAAGGCGCAATGCCGACTTATATACAAAAGGAGTAACTCTTCTAAGAGTTTTTGCTTTGAGCCTTTCCTGGGAGAGCGGTATTAGATTCCGATGCACCACTGCATGTTTACTGTATCCCTTGGACCTTCACATTGACGATTTAACACAGAAATTGCATCGGGATCGAATACAAGAGGCACAATTCCGAATTATATACAAGAGGAGTAACTCTTCTAAGAGTTTGTGCTTTGAGCCTTGCTGGGACAGCAGTATTAGATTCTGATGCATCACTGCAGTTAAATGATCACATAGCTGTGTAATTTGTGTGTTAGAGAAATATGGTACCGATGTGTAAAGTTGTATAATAGCATATTAGCTAGGGCTCCTTGTGCTTGCCAAACACATGGTACACAATGTAGGCGTGGATCGCCCCGAATATTAATGTAATTATACCCTCAGGTGTTACAGATTACAATAATGGGATGTTGTAATTCAAAAATCTTGAAAAATAAATGGTTTAAGTACAAAATTAATTACTCAAATGCGTGTTCTGTAGCGCTAAATGTGCGTCTTGCTGTAAGATAATTATGTGGAAGTGTCGTAGCTATCGTCCTCTGTAAGCAAAGTTCTGCTGGAGTCAATGTACTTACCTCATCATTAACGAAAGTGAAATGCTTTGCGTATATATATCGTAGTTGTTACGTACCTTACCGTGATCAAGAATATACCATAATGTGACGTATTGTTGTGATACGAAAAAGGCTGTCTCATTTTAGCTATACCACAAAAGTTACTACTAAAACCTGTATTACTTTCCTGAATAATACAGAAAAACTGTGCAGATTTAAAACAGATACACCGCAAATGCAACAATGTAAATTGTGTCACATATTAATAGCATCGTGATATAATCGTGTAGCTATCAAAGAAACCAAATGCTAAGTCATCTTTAATCTCACCGAATGTACTTCAAATAAAGAGTATCTTTTCAAGTAAACCAGAAAGTTGCATTAAAATCTCATTAGCAGTATAAGTTCTAAGTATGTAAGCTTGATAGTCATTACGTAATCGTGCAACTTGTTGCAAGAATGTACAACACTGTGTCGTCTGTTCACTATAACAATGCATTCGTAATTACTGTCTAAATATGTTGCCCAGGTTCTTTACTGGATATTTAACTTCAAACATTGTTGCATGGTAACAGTTTCTTAAGTCTGACAAAGCATACTAGTAATGTGAAGTGAAAAGTTTTATGCCAAAGACAAAGTTAAAAAGCAGATTATCTTTCAATAAACGGTTTACATGTGAAATGTGGTGCAATCTTTTACCCTTTCTAGTGCGCAGAGTTTCATCTTCTAAGCAATTATCATGTTGTATATGTCGGTAAGGAATACTGGAATTTTTCTCAAGGTTAGCGTCTATATTATTTTTCTCTGAGCCAGCCGGCGCACGTGGCTGCCTGCGGTGCGAGTCATTGTCTGTCTCTTTGTTGGCGCGCTGCGTTATTGGGATTAGGAGATCTAACTTCTACAAATTCACCTTGTCGAGAGGGCCCTGCCTTGTTTGAATCTAGCCAGTTCTGATGAAGTTCAGGCCTGTCGTTATGATTATATCGTCTGTCGTCATGTCGGTAGTTCCTGTAGTTTCTTTCTTGTCGGTTAAGTGGTGGAGAATTTCTCCCTGAATTGTCACTGAACGGTGGACCGTTGTGTCTGAAGTTATTCTGTCTCCCGTGATAATAATAGTTCTGGTTGCCATATTGTCTGTTTCTATGATTGTCTCTGTCATATTCATTACTACGGAAATGCGATCTTTCTCTGTAACTATTACCCTGCCAGTGGTTGTCATACTGGTGGTGTCTGTTTTGGTCACGATTTACGTTGTAAGAATAGCCTTGTCGTGTCCAGTTATTATTTCTGTCATCGCGGAATTGTGACGGATGTGACCTGTAATTGTTGTGCTCCTGTTTTCGCGTTCCGCGATTGTCAGTGTCAATTTCCAATTCTTGTAACAGTCCCTTCAGCTTCAATGTCGTCTGTGCAACGTCCTGCCAAAATAATATGTCACAAATGTTCAGGCAATTTGATTAAGCAAATGCAGATGAGTTCTGAGGGGCTGTATGGGTTTGACAGGTCCTGATTCTTGTGCAACATGTCTTCGAAATATTTGACAAGACTAGAAAATTCCGATTGTTCGAAATGTTTCATCATTATGATGCTATGTTTTACTCGGTCTTGTGTAGCTTGAGACCAATATGCTGAGAGGAAGGCATGATAAAATTCTCCTTCACTGTTGCAATCGTGAATGACCGATCGCATTCATACAGCTGGTTCATTCTCTAAATAGCCACACATAAATTCTAATCTGTGCTCTAATGACCAGTTGGGAGGAAAACAATGAGAGAATTGATGGAGCCTTGCTTGTGGATGAATGTCGTTGCCAGAATTCTTAAATGTTTTGAATTTACGTGTAGTAGTGAACAGCTTATAGTCAAAATCATCATGTCGGCGAGTCGCACGTCGGTCATTGTTACGTCGTCGTTTCGGCGGTACCATCTCAAAATTCGGTGTACCTTGCCAATTTCTTTCATAATTTCCAAAGTGCCCTGAGTTATTATTTTGTGGCTGTTCCGTATTTCCATGTCCCTCTTCCCGTATTGGAGCGCGAGTGGCTTCTAAAACATGTAATTCCTGTATTACCTGTGTCAACTGATCTTGTTCTTCCCGGATTTCTCTTTGGTGTTGCGTATTAATTTGATTCTGATTTTGTTCGAATTTCCTAATTTGTTCGCACTCTTCTGTGTCATTAAAGACTACCGGTTTTGTGTCATTCAGATTATCATCTACCTTCGTAGATAAATTATTTAGATGATCCGAAAGTTCAACTACTTTCTCTGATAATGAACTAATTTCCTCCATGTGTCTTTCTGAACTAATTTTAAGAGTATCTACAGTGTCCTTTAAGTTTTCCTGAGTTTTTGCAAGTTGCGTAACCGAATCGGTAGATGCAACTGAGTCAATTTTAGCTTGCAAGGTGTCGTGATTTTCCTTTATGGCTGCTTTGTAATTCTGTAATGCATTTTCATGGCGCGAAAAAATAGGTTGGAAATGCTCACAAATTTGTGTATTTACGTCATTACAGAGTTTTTGACATTTCGATTCGATCAGTAGTTAAATCTTCACGTGTTTGTTCAAGTGTGGTGTCTAATTTTTGAAGATTTTGTTCCATTGCATCTAAATGTTGCTGTGTTTGTCTCTGGTGTTGTTCCATTCTGTCTAACTTTTGAAGATTTTGTTCCATTGTGTCTAACTTTTGAAGATTTTGTCCCATTTGTTTCTGATTTTGTTCAAGCGTTGTGTCTAACTTTTGAAGATTTTTTTTCCATTGTGTCTAACTTTTGTAGCACTAGCACTAGCAACATTCACATTTTGACTAGCAGAAAATGTGTCTTGACTTATTTGAGAAAACGGTGAGGACCCAAAACCTGAATCTGCAGTATTTGCAAAATAGTGTCCTATCATTCCCGATTCCTGAGGCGCGCTGTTGCCGACCGATCGATAGATAATTCTTCCCTGTTCGCTAATTGTTTCACTGTCTACACCATTGTCTACCGCCCACTCCATTTCCCTATGCACAATTACCAAATTACTACTTTGAACATTCGTTAATTCATTACACGGTGGCGCTAACACACTGCTTTCGTCTTCACTGTCATTTCTCAGTTTACTTTGGAGCCTAGTATTACGTTTTTCACACGCCATTATTGTCACAATATTTCACATGATAACACAGAAAAGCACAATTTGAAGAGCATAATAAGAAGAAGCATTAACATTGCATTGAAAATGATATCTCGTTAATTGCAAGCGCAGCTGCGAGGTACTTGGTGCAAATCTACATGCATGCCACAACTGTTTTACTGTACAAGAATGAAAAACTACAACTACAAAGGAAATTCTCTCTACAATTACGCGCTAGCAATAAACAAAAGCTACACTAATCACACAAACTACAAGAAAAAATCAGAAGTTTCCAGTGAGGTATCCTCGGCTAAGGATCGACGTATGAAACGTCCCCTTAGAAAAATTACTGACACACAATATTTTTTGGCGCAACGCAATCTTTCAAAAATCCTTACAAAAGAATGGCCCTGACTAACATTAACCTATACGTTTCACAAATCACTTACCTCACAAAAATCTTGGTTACTCGAACTACTGCAATAGAGTTAGCGCCACTACTGCCAGCTAGATAAAAGATTCAAATTACGGAAGGCAATAACTACTGATAGGCATAGTTAGCAAATGAAAGATTTTAATAGAGAACAAACAATATATTTACCTTAATAGTCATCAAAAGTCGTAATATATATATAGCAGTTCATGACATCCAGTCTTACAAATTTCAAAATTTCGCCATTTCTCTCCCCACATCCACCACAGCTGGCGGCTCACCTCCAACTGCGCAACGCTACGCGCTGTTCACATCCAGCTGCCCAACACTACAATGGCAGACAACAATGCAAACTAGCCACAGACTGCACACAGCACAGCCAGTGATTTTCATACAGAGCGCTACGTGGCGTTACCAATATAAAAATTTAAACAACCTACTTACAATTGTAAACTGAGCATTTTTCATCACCATATATGTTGTCCGAAAACGTATATTTTCCGAGAAAACAAGAAAGGAGGAATCAGTCAGTGGTGCCATAAGTATCCTCTGCCACACACCACCAGGTGGCTTGCGGAGTATCAAAGCAAATTGTAAGATGTATCTGTTTTCTGACTGATTTTTTTTGGTAGTGAAGCATACTGAGTGGAACATGAGCACTGTGTCAAACAGAGGAGTTGAAGGCGTTTAAGTTCGTGCGTTGTACAAAAGGAATTGATGCTAAATTAAAATATTTTTACAGTTTGTGGCGAACAACCGAACTACAACTGACGTTTCAATCAGAGATAATAGGCATATAATTAGTCAGTCCGAACAATCAAAATTCGTTGTTCTGGTAGGTGGTAAGCTGAAATAGACAGCGCACGTTCAGTATTTTGTTCAAAAACTTAACAGCGCTGTATGTATCTGAAATAAGTGATAGCCCAACACGAGAATTAGTCTGCTTTGCTTGTGCTGATTAGCTTATGAATTGCGATGTTATATTCTGCTGTTGCTTTTCTCATTCTCAAAGGCTCTTCTTGGCTCAGAAAACGGCAGATAGAGCAAAATGTGGTGAAAGTTCACGAAACTGTGGTCGACCCCTGTTCAGGAGTCTGGGACTTCTAGCGCGGGCCTCTAAATGTATATTTCAACTTCGTTTGTTGTTAACAATGCGTGGTTTTCTCCGATAATTAGCAGCCTTCATTCAGTTAACACTAGGGAGAAATCAACCCAGCATTTCGATCGCACCTCCTTGACTCGGACATGTAGTATTCTCCATTTACATTAAATTACCACGAGAATTAACAAATATCGGCAGCAATCCACATCCTTTCAAGTGTGGCCTGAAGTATTTTCATGACTCAATCCTTCTGTACTGACTTGAGTGCCTGTATAAAAATTGAGCAGATTCATTTGTAGTATTGTTGACTACGCTAGACATTACTTAGCGGCTTCACATTGGGTACTACTCGTACAAATTTTACCTGATATTAAGGTGTCGCCGGCCGGTGTGGCCGTGCGGTTCTAGGCGCTTCAGTCTGGAACCGCGTGACCGCTATGGACGCAGGTTCGAATCCTGCCTCGGACATGGATGTGTGTGATGTCCTTAGGTTAGTTAGGTTTAAGTAGTCTTAAGTTCTAGTGGACTGATGACCACAGATGTTAGGTCCCATAGTGCTCAGAGCCATTAAGGTGTCAGACATTAGTTTGACGTACCGTCCTGTTCCATTACCCTAGACTTGCTCCTCAGCCTGGTGCTGTGGAACTAGACTGTGTAACAAAACAAAAATAGATGTACCACGTCTATCAGTTTAACCTAGTGAAGGATTCGCCTCGACTGATCGATCTTACTGTTTTTATCCATGGAAAGGCATTACTCCAAGACTTTAAATTTTCAGGGGAGAAAAAAAAAAACATTCTGCAGGTGAGTATATGAAATGTAGCAGGATGGGCTTTCCACTATTCAAAGAAATAACTTAAACTGATAAGAACATCATAGAAATACCTATATTCATGGCGAATATAATAGTCTTCAATGTCTCGATCTTTCTTCCTGTTAATAGCTACGTGACCAGTGTAAGTATTTTCAAAATTAAAAACGACAGACACTTTCGGAAATAAAACATCGAATGTTTGCTTCTGCAATCCTTCTATGTGTTTAGAAGCCACAACACGTGACTATGAGTTACTATGCTCAAAATGTAGAAACAAACGGGGTTCTAATGTTTAGTACGCTCATGACAGTTCACTATTGCTGTTTTTATATCATTCTGTTCATAATTTCCAACATTTTGTCTTTCTTTCGTTGTTTTCTTGGGGCTTTCACTAGTTTCCAATCCAGTGCTTGAAGCTATTTTACATTTCACAACACATACTCGGAAGTAACAATAAGTGAACTACGAAAAGCGAACCGTAAGATATAGTGCATTAAGTATTCGGTAGAAGGCATGCGAGTATGATCACCGTTGAAAGGGCGCTATTCCAGGAGTTAAGTCTTTTCATAAATGACGTCGCTGTAACTTGGCCATAAAAACACGTTTACAATATCTAGAATAAATCCCTTTGCACGCAAAAATATCTGTTATCTTTCGTAACTCATTGGAGTAAGGCCATTTCGAAAATGACTGTATCAGTCAACTGTACCCCCTTAGAGTACACAAGACAAATCAAGACGTGACGCAGCTGTCAACAATACACGGCTCTCCTCATCGGCTCACGCCGTAGCTCAGCAACGGTTCGAGTCGAAAGGTGACCAAGGTGACTGTCCTGCCCCCATTACCAGCAAAGCTTCAAAAAACACAGAAATGCGGCAACAGCAGGGAGCAGGAGCAGCGGCAGCTGTATGTGTGGAGTCATCAACCAGCTTCTGGGTGCCTATTCTGTATCTTTCCGCCATGGTGCCGATCTTTTCGCTACTCAAGAGCACCAAACGGTCCAGTACTCGAATCAGAGCCCCTGCATTATTCAGTATGCGTTTTGGAAGCGGTACCGTTCGGGTCTGGAGAACCGAAGCGCTGTTGTCGGTTCGCGTCGCGCAAGCCAATCAAAAGCAAGCGGCCACAGATCCGCGCATGCGCACTGCAGCGCGCACAGCCACGAACACAAGGCGGCTAGCAGACTACACAGGCGCGCTATTCTTCCAAGTACCGAAAATCGCGTTTACGTTGCCATAACGCAAGACGCCGCATTCCATCGAGCTGACGTGCCCGCCTTCATCGCCCTGGGCTCCTCCCTAACAGTATCAGACGCAGTATATTCATTTTCATGATTCTCAGCTTAAATGCATAGAAATTTTTACAGTTTCCCTGACCGCATGTTTCCATGCATGCATAATAACGATAGGGTATTTGACTGTATTCTGCAGATTGTCGTAAATGCCGCATTACGTCATCGTATTCTAATTCACACTGACATCATGTTTTGGATTTTACGTTTCGGAATATGAGTTAGGAATAGCGTCTAATACCACATTGTCCTAATACATCTATAAAAACACCCGAAATATTGATTATGAAAGTTTCAAAGAATAAGAAGATAAACAGAATGTGGTTATAACACGCTCTAGAGATCCAAATGATTAAGTAGCCCACCTACCTATGTGATGCGTCAACGATCTGGGTCTTAAAAACAAAACTGAAAAAAAAGAAAACGCATTTTCGAGAGCTCCTGCAGTTCGTCGAATGAAAATGAATGAAAATGTTTCGTATATGCTGCAACAGTCAAAAATATTACGGAAGAGATCTTTCATCTCTGTCTACTGTTGTTGAGGATTCTCTCGCAGATAAATACTTGTGACAAGCAAGATTGTGAAGATGACTTTGCTAGTTACATTCCAAGTAATTTAAGTTGTGCTCTTAGATTCCTGTCAAACCGCATACTCGGAAAGCGCTACATATTCGGAAGAAATGGTGAATTATTTCTGACAAGAAGAAATATAAAGGTCACTGTCGATTGTTTCACAGTAATTTCATATATCGTGTTTTAAACACACAGAAATCACGAAATCATTACTGAGGAAGTGCGCTCTTACAGGTGTAACCTCCCAACAAAAATTTTGAAAGACGGAAATATAATAGATGGGAACCAAGCGTAACCTCCCTAGCAATTAAATTTAATGACAATAAAAATGAGAATCGCAATCTGACTCAAGGTGTAAGCTCTCACGAAAATAATGAAAAACAATTCAATGCTAATGAGACTTCAGTGACAATGTAAACTCAATTAAACCGAAATATCGGTCTTTGGCCCTGTGCAAAAAATCATAATTAATTTCTTACCTCATTCGAAACTGCATGTCAAATTTCTGCTCTTATTGTTGGCCACGGCTTGGAGGAAATGCATCGCAAGTATTTTTTTTTTTTTTTTTTTTAAATTTAACTGAAACTTTTCTTTAAAGGAAATGGAAGGAAATCGCTCGTTCAATTAAATGGTTCTTTTGTTAAAATTTGCTTTGAAATCAAAATTATTATTGGGGCACTTGTTGAAAACTAATTACAATAAATAAACTTTACATTATCTGATGTGCGCAATGCAGCTTGGTGACCTTAATTAACAATATACCTCATTCAGCATCTTGACCAGAGACCCATGTCGACGCCTGCGACTGCGTCCCGCTCGCGACTCTCTCGCGACCGTACAAGACCACTACTGCTAACAGACTGCCATTAGCAACTGAACTCGACTACTGCTACCGACAGAGTGCAACAGACAACTGCACTGGGCTGCTACTACCGACAGACTACTGCTCGCAACTCTCGCGCGGTCAAGCGCAGACTAGGAATGACAAATAGCTCTCTGGTCAGAGACTCTGCAATGCCTCGCCATCGCCGCCACACAACATACGTGTTTCACAGGTAAGTAATAACGAATACTGCAGAAAAATCTTAACTTGCACGAGTAACAATGTCTCAAAACGTGTTGCATATATATGTAGAGGAAAAAAAATTTATTCCATCCACTGATGCGCGAACCCGTGTCCTTTCGTATCGCCATCTCCCGCGCTAACCACTTGACCACAAGAACAACGGCCACACAGCGATCAAATCTTGTAATATTATGTAGAGGAACGTAGGCTGACTTCGTTGCCAAACGGTGCTGCGTAATCATAAATGCATGATAGTTTGGAAGGTTTCTAATAACGGGTTGCACATATTTGCATTCCATTGCTACTTGAAAGCTGTAAACACGTTTCGATAATTACTAACTAACCCATTTGTGGGAAAGAGTAGACAAAGGCACTAGTAACATCAGTTCAGTAATGTAATATACGTAAGCAGAGTGAATGTCTTGATATTTAATTATCTTTAAACTGTTATATGCATAAAAAATAACACATATTTTGAGAGAATATTGACCGAAAACGGTTTTTTTAATGTAATCATTCACAGTAACAAACTATCCTAACCATATTTCTAACAAATGAAAATAGTCTATTATGAACTCACTTTTAACTGTATGCGACTTCTGGTGATTCTTTAGTAACACAATCACTAAATACAAACTAAAACCGCTAAATATGTTTAAAGTAACATATTATAGGTGTGCATAAACCAAAGCTCACCGATCGACAGGGCCAGACAGAAATCCCAAACCTCTCTGTACAATTGTCGTAAAATCGGTGGGAGGACCGTTCGGTAACAAGTCCCAGAAGTTTACTGAATAGGATATTTCGATAAAGAATCGAAAATGACGTCACTACTGAGAGTAACCTACTACACCAATCGGTATGAACGATACAGGATAGGGCCCCTGGTCTCTGCCAAAGCACAGGCACCGAAACGATTGCACATTTCTGTGCATGTGTAACATTAATTCTCGACTCTTGCATGTTTGATAAATACAGAGATCTTCAACACAGCAGCTATATTTAGAATAATTTACAAACCAGTCGAACAGATTATTCATACGAAAGTGTCTAACACAGTCTGTGTAGGAGGAACATTAATTTTATGAATCTTTTAATTACAGGAAGATCGGGCGTCTGCAAATTATAAATGCTCCTACAAAGCTGCCACGCCAAGTGCTATGTTCAGTCGCTTGTTTGGATAATTCTCGACAAGGCTAGTACATCATCGCGGTTTCTTGAAACACACGTCCTCCATGTGTCAATGGCAAGAAGTAATTTATTTCTAAAAGAATCTCTACAAGGTTATAGATGAATTCCAGCACTAGGTACTATTTCGGTTCAGTTCTAGTGTCCTGTTCCACCCGTCAGCTTTGACCAGCGACGTCGTGTGTGGCATCATTGGCCTACGATGCGAAAGATGAAAGTGCCCCGTCATTAAATGTTATCTCTGGTTGTCTTAGGCCGCGCGGTTAGAGGCGCCATGTCACTAATCGCGAGTCCTCCCTCTACCATGGGTGTGTGTGTTGTTCTTAGCATAAGTTAGTTTAAGCAGTGTGTAAGTCTAGGGACAGATGACCTCAGCAGTTTGGGCCCTTAGGATTTCACACACATTTGAACATTTTTTTTTTTTTTGGTTCTCTTAGTGCCTGACGTTAACTGTGCCGTTTATTGCAAATATGTCGCAATTTCCGATAGCGTGGTTAGGGAGAAACCTAAGCGCACAGCTTAAACTGCTGTTAGTAAATCAAGCAGCAATCGTGATTGTAATCTTGGTTCTCGTGAAATATTTGGCTACTTCTTTCCCAGTAAGATATGATTTCCGAAGGGGAGGTCAGGCAGGAATCTAAAGAACAGCATAACTGCTGCGACTAGAACGGTTAGCAGTCATATTTATAATCTTGATTCTCACGAATATTTTTCAGTATTTTACCACAAATGGCACGATTTGTGAGGGTGTGGTTACGCAGGAACCTAAGAGGACAGCTATGCCTATATAGGTAAATTGTAGGTCTCTATTGCACGGTTCGTTATTTTCCCTGACATTTGATTAAGTGTGTATTGTTATTACTTTTTAGGATTTTTTATTACTTGTCTCTGTACTTGAGATATCTATGTCAAGTTTAGTTGTCGATTCCAGAATTTCTTATTTGACGCAGTAGTACAGAATGTGACATCAAGAATAGAAATCCTGTAACAAAGAACTGCACTCCCTTAGTGCAGAAACGCTGAAGATAGTGAAACGTGGACAAGATATCTTGATCTGAAATATGTAGCTCAATTCTCGTGACGGGTTCCAACATTTGGCATTTTCTCGTGAATTTTCCTTACCTCTTCAGTGCTTCTTTTAGGAATTCTGTGTTGATTCCTCCTTATTTCCTACTTACGTCCAGCTTCAGTTTCTCAAGTTTTTTATTACTGAATTCGGTCAGCTATAGACAGCTCGGAACCTAAGACACTGGTACATTGTTTGTATCCTTCCCAGAATCTCTGTATGCATTGGCTGACGGCCTACCTCTGTTTATTTGACATCAACCTCCCAGGTTGTGAAATCTGTTGTCGGATAAGAAATTTTGCAGTGTTGATCACTAGCCTGAAATTTTCCCTGTCCTGTCTGGTGTCTCCTGTGAGGTTTAGTTTTCTTAGATCCTTTCTTGTGTCTTCCAGCCATCTCGTGGTGTTTCTTAATTTCGAAATGAAATTAAAGATTTTCTCCGTTAGCCTATTGTGATTCATTCTATAAATATGACCGTAAAACTTTCATCTCCTCTTTCTTATTGTGTCTGCGATTGTCCCTATGTTTCTCTGTAGCTTTTCTTTTCTCCTCTTCGTCAAGATATTACCTATGTTCTTTTGTGGCCCTGAAGTTCTTATTCACCTCTTGTACTCAGTGTTCGGCATTCAAACGTGCATATTGCACCCGGTTTAATTACTGTTGCATAGTGTTAAATTTTTGCCTGGAATGATACTTATTTCTTATTATATAACTTTTCGGGCATTTTGTTTGCTAATTCCATTTTCCTTGATCTTTCTTTGCTTGTAGTATTGTCTAACCCATTTGATTGTATCCATTCTCTTCGATACTTAAACATATCAACTCTTTGGACGTTTTCATCTTGTACTGGTATATATTTTTTTCTATTGTGTTTATGTTCAATGCATTCTGTTTTCGTGTCCGATATTTGTCGTCAGGTTGTAGATGAAATTTTGTACAGTGTTTCTATCATTATCTTTGTATCTGTTTTATCCTTAGAAATCATAGCAATATAGTCAGAAAAAAAACAAGATATTCCACGTCAGTTCTTGCTCTTTCTACTAGATGGATTCGGTCGATGTTTTTCTCTTGTAGTTATTTATTCATCTCTCTCGTGACCTTGTCTGAGATCCTTAGTAATTTAACTTTCGAAGTTGTGTCTGTAAGTGTCTGTTTGACTGACTGTCTGCTGATTTTGTCAGCACCTGCTTCTTCAAGTGTTAAGGAAACTCTGCTCTGTTTACAGAACTGTAAGTTTTTTTGAAATCTGTGAATGTAACGACTGTGTTGTCTCTGCATTGTACTGATCCTGATGATTGTTTTCAAGTTAGGAATATGCTCTGGGCAAAAACTATTTTTCCTCAACCCCGCTTGACACTTGCCAGTTGTCTCTCCCGCTTGGTGTTCTGTCTTACTCAGTCGAAGTCTCAGCAGGGAGCTGGGTAAATGGTGGTGTCCGTCCTGTCTCCCTTCTTACGTGGCGGATGGATTATCGTTTGCTTCCAGCCATCCGGTACTCCTCCTTTCTCCCAGCAGTATTTCGTAACCTCGTAAACGGTTTCAGCTGCTCGCTCCCTCCTAGTTTTCACATCTCAGCCAATATCCCGTATTCTTCTGGCGCCCTGTTGTTTTTTGGCTGGCAGCTGTATTGTTGAGTCTAATGCAGTGACTCTGAAGGTGGGTTTTCCTTTTGAGGCTGTCTAAAAGGTAGTCGTTGTGTCAGTTTCTCGCAGTTTAAAAGGTTTTTGAAGGAATTTGCTAGTAATAAAGAGTTGTTTTGTTGTTGGTAGTCAGTTTGCCTTTTGAATCTTTGAAGTACAACTGCTTGTACCCTGTTATTTCTACTTTGAAAACTTTTTAGAATTCCTTGCGTTGTTCTGTCGAAAGTCTGTATGTATACGTTTCCCATATGTTCGTAATTACGTCATTTTACCATTGTTGTGTTTGATTTTAAATTTTCCCCTCCCGAAACCCCCATTTTCCAGCGATATCCACTTAGAATCAATAATTATTATTATTAAGAATTGTTTTTAAGTATTACCGCTATTCGATGATATTCCGCAAAGTACGTCAGGAGCCACTACACACAGGAGGCGGTTACGCGGATAGCAGCGGCTGTGTATCTTGGACTTGGCGGCTTTTTAGGTTAGAGGGTCTCAGAGAAACACAGAAAGGGCTTCAGCCTCAAGGGTGCAGGTCGAACGCAAGAAGAACATAGATCCAGGAACCATCGGTATAACAGTTGTAAATTGTCCTATCTGTGTTGTGGAAGTACCGGAGCCCCAGACGTTACTAGAAAGTACCAATGCTCAAATCGTTATAGGCACTGGAAGCTGGCTAAAGCCGGAGTTAATTCCAGTCGAAATTTTTGCAAAGGACCTAACGGTGGTCGGAGGGAAAAAGAGGATAGACTAAACACAGTTGGCGATGGCGTGTTTGTTTGTGTTAGAAGTACCGATAGTTAATCTTTTAGCGGAATTGAAGTAGATAGTTCCTGTAAGTCAGTATGAGTTTAGCTCACTCTTGGCAACCGGAACAATATAGTAATTGGATCCTTTTTACCGACCTTTCAACTCAGATGATACAACTGTTGAAAGGTTCAAAGAAAACTTGAGTCTAATTGCAAACACGTACCAGACTCACAAAATTGTTGTTGGTTGTGATTTCAGTTTACTCTCGATATGTTGGCGAAAATACATGTTTAAATGCGGAGGTACAGATAGAACATCGTCCGAAATTGTGCTGAACTCATTCTCTCAAGATTATTTCGAACAGTAAGTTCATGAGCCCACTAGTAAAGTAAACAGTTGTGGAAACACACTTGACCTCTTAGCAGCAAATAATCCTGAGACAATAACGAGCACCAAGACATATACTGAGATTAGTGGACACAGGATTGTCGTAGCGAAACTGAATATTGTGACACCCTGACAATAAATCCGTAACTCAAAGACTGGAAACTTGCACAGGTCACACCAGTACTCAAGAAATGCAGTAGCAGTATTCCATGAAATTACAGGGCCACAATACTAACGTCAATTTGCAGCAGGATTTTGGAACATATATTGTGTTCGAACATTATGAATTATCTCGAAGAGAAGTCTGTTGACAAAAATTTAACACGGATTTAGATAACACCGTTCTTGCTAAACACAACTAGCTCTTTATTCACACGTGGTACTGAGTGCTGTCGACAATGGATTTCCAGTTGATTTTGTCTTTCTAGATTTCCAGAAGGCATTTGACACTGTGACTCACAAGCAACCTGTAGTCAAAGTGCATGCTTATGGAATGTTGTCACAGGCTGGACTCTGACTGGATTCGTCATTTCCTGTCACAGATTTCACAATTCGTAATAATTGGAGAAGACATCGAGTGAAACACAAGTAAGTTTCAGCGTTTCCCAAGGTAATGCTGTTTCTTATCTGTATAAACGATTTCAGAGACAATTGAGGAACCGTCTGAAGTTCTTTGCAGATGATGCTGTCACTTACCGTCTAGTAAAGTCATCAGAAGATCAAAACAAATTTCAAAGCTAGTTAGAAAAGATATCTGTATGGTGCGAAAATTGGCAATTTGTCCTAAATAATGAAAAGTGTTAGATAATCCACATGAGTGCTAAACAGAATCGGTTATACTTCGGTTAGACGATAAATCCGTCAAATCTAATGGCCGTAAATTCAACTAAACACCAGAAATCACAATTAAGGACAACATAAATTGGAAAGAACACATAGGAAATGTTGTGGGGAATGCAAACCAAAGACTGCGTTTTATAGGCTGAAGATGCAACAGATCTGCTAGAGAGACTGCCTACACTACGGTTGTCCGTCATCTTCTAGAATACTGCTGTGCAGTGTGGGATCATTACCAGGTAGAATCAACGGACTACATCGAGAATGTTCAAAGAAGAGCAGCACATTTTGTATTATCGAGAAGTAGGGGAGACAGCGTCACTGACGTGATACAGGGTTTTGCGGCGGACATAATTAAAACAAAGACGTGTTTCGTTGCGGCAGAATTTCATCACGAAATTTCGATCACGAACTTTCTCCTCCGAATGTGAAAACATTTTGCTGACTCCGACCTCCATAGGGAAGAACTATCATCATAGTAAAATAAGGAAATAAAGGCTCGCCCAGAAAGATACAGGTGTTTGTTTTTTCTGCAAGCTGTTTGAGATTGGGATAATAGAGGTTTATTGTGAAGGTGGTTCGATGAACCCTTTGCCTCGCACTTAAGAGTGATTTGCAAAGTATCCATGTAGATGTAGATACGAGTTTACTGCGAGTGGTATTGTAGTGGGCTTTAAATGCCGCCTATGGTTCTTTGACTTGCTCGCGTAAACTGTGACGGCAATTTTTTTGTCGCATATATGCTTTTTTATGTTGTTACTATCTTTTTTATTACCTCAATTTATTTGAGATACAGTTTGTAGCTGTGTAATTAATCACGTGAGGTGCAATGGAATTTTAATGTATGTATATTATCTTTCTTTTCTGTGATACATTCTTTGGTTTAGGAGTGAACCTCATTGCCTTCAGATGTCGCCTCTAAGTAGCGTCTCTGACTCGGACATGACGTCGGTCAGAGCCATAGAGTAGAAAAATCTCTGAGTAGAAAAATCTCTGGTGAGAGCAGTGCGTGCTGTGCATGTTGTTAACATTAAGCTGAAATTGTCTTTCTAAGACCAGTTCACTTTGGGTGTCAAGTCATGTCATGTCAAGTCAAAACATTCCACAACGCATTTCAAATGGCGGCATTCAGAGAGGTCGTCAACAGACCGTCACGTCACGTCACGGCAGGTCAAGGTTTTCCGTGAAGGAAGTATCGATAGTATCACCGTCTGCGAACGTCGTAAGATAACCTATTTTGCCGCGCTCAGTCGTGGTTTAGTAGTGGATATTGTTCTTTTGTATCTTCTGAATATTTATTTCATTATTCTGCTTTGGTGACGTGGCATATTCTAAGTGTTCCATGGCGACTTGCATGTTTTTTCACTTGATGTTCTTACAAAAGCAATGTGAGGTATCTGAAAGCGAAAAAATATTTAGGTTTCACAATAACAGAACAGATGCCCGCTTTCCCACAGCACAGAAATCTCGATGTTTTGAAATGTTTTTTCACGTCCTAGCACTTCAATAAACAAAACTGATCAAGAACACACATAACCGAGCCAGTAATTCATGACGAAGTTGACTATTTCTACTACCCCTGTCGTATTTTTCTTAGGTAAGGAATGAGCAAAATGCTCACACGAGACAGCAGTCTTGCGTCTATCATGCAATCATCCAGGAAATAATTCCTCCTGCCACAGCAATTCTTTTTGCGACACAGGAACGATTTTACAATTACCTGTGCATGTAATTCATATTGAACTTTATAAACTGAATATTTAGTAAAAGGGCGAACCGAATTACGTACTGCATAGTGTGAATGAATGCTGCAATTTTGGCGGCAACAAAGAACAACGAGCACAAAATAGTAAGACTCGGCTACAGATCTCTGTCATCATAGAGCTGTAGTGACAGCTGAGACGTCCGTCAAGTGTTCATGGCGGCCACAGCGGCTGATGTCCGTTACAGACGTAGCAACAGCCCACACGGACGTGTGACGTCACATGGCACCCCTGTCTCCCTGGAGCACGCGCCACGTGTTTCGCTGTATCTAATCATTTATTTCGCCTTATCGAGCATATCATCACATTCGAACACCAGTATATTTTGTAGGTATCAATATAACCAATTTAAACCATCTTTATAATACCTTGTTACGACCAGAATGATTATTAACAATTTTACATTCAATTTTGTCGGGTACTTATTCGTTAGTTCCTGTCTTTCCTCAGTCTACGATGATGAGCCTACAAACCAATTAGCTTTGGAAAGAGAACGATTATGTAGATTATTGTGGCTTATATCAGGTAATATTATTTTCTAGTGATGAATACGGTAGGTAGTTTCTGTTGGAACGAACGACGACTTTTGCAATTCGCTTTCCACGTCTGCAATCGAGTTTTAACCGCTATTTCACAGCAATAAAACGTTATCACTGCATGTTAAGAAACCGGTGCTCGAAGCTCACATTACGTATGAGAATGCCGACATGATAATTAAGAAGCGATAATTCTTTGTAGTTCGGCCATTACTACTGCGAAATATTGAAGTGCTTTTATGTGCGGACAGAGTGTGTAAAGTAGTACACAATCGTTTGCTGTCGAAAGGTGGAAGTGTTATGCAAGCAAGACACCACAAGTCATTAGTAGAAGTCAGTAGCATTTTTCATTGAAGAATATGACGCGTAATTTCGATTGGACGGAACGATACCTTTTCGAGTTTGTGTGTAGAAGACCTAACTCTAAATGCTGGTTTATATAGACTACATACAGTTAGGCATGCCCCACCGAGGTAATTTACAGTTTAAAAGTTTACTCGCTTACAACTTGGACAAATGTAAAGTTTGACTGGTGATTGTGCATTTGTTATAATTTTTTTCCCGTTTTCATTTTCTCCATAAAACCGCCATCATTCGCGAGAATGTTATGAACCGCCGATATTGTGGAGCGCCAGCAGCAACAATCAGTCGCTGAAGCAGCGACAAAGCTCTGTGGGCCGCAGGAGACGGAGAATTAAGGGAAAAATAAACTCAACCTTCTATATTTCTACGGTCTGCGATCGCGATTAAATGCGTTCAAAGTCAGTACCGTGTCCTTGTGAATCCGACGCTGCTTTTACGATTTTGTGGAACCCGTGCTGGCGTTCCAGTGGCGTGGAGTAACATAGGCGGACGACTCTTCTAGAAGTCATTCAGTGACGTATGTGAGAAAAAGCAAACGTGAGCAGTGTTGTTGGAGCGATGTTTTGTCATCCGGCACCGTTACACATGACGTGCCGAGGGTGCTGCCCGCAGTCTCAAGAGCTCCGCACTCACTCCTCGATAAAATGAATGTGCTTAAAACGGTAGACCGAACGAGGTGATGCACCGGTTAGCACACTGGACTCGCATTCGGGAGGACCACGGTTAAAACCCGCATGCGGCCATCCTCATTTAGGTTTTCCGTATTTCCCTGAATCGCTTCAGGTCAATGCCGAGATGGTTTCTTTGAAAGGGCACTGCCGACTTCCTTCCCCGTCCTTCCCTAAACCGACGACCTGGCTGTTTGGTTCCCTCCCCCGTCAAACTCACTAAAACGGCAAACAAGGTGTCGATGTCTGCGACGCTGCTTCCACCATGCTTGAAACGTCATCAGGTCTCGGAGATCCTTTGTAGCTTCTCGACGCTAAGACAACAGCCGGCGTGGCGGTAGAAGTCGCCGCCGCACATTGTCATCTCTGCGGCCTGTCTGTTCACGGAACTGATGTCCCTCGGTTGTACCTGAATATAAATAACGTAATTAATTTTGCCTAAAACACTGCAGCGAATATTTACATTTATTACTGTTTTCTCGCATTGTCGTCCTAAACATATTCAGGTTTCGTAATATCTTCACCGTTTTCCCATGTGTTTTTTTGGCCCTCGGCAAGCAAATGCACCATTAGCAGAGCAGAAAACTAACCGCCGTCAAACCAGCATCTGAGACGAATTTGCTAGCCTAGAAAACTGGTTATTATAGTTCGCAAGTATTCTGGAACCTACAGAGCTTGGTCTATTATTGGCCACACTAAGACAATACATTCAGCAGCCGAGCAGCTCCGTCGTTGTAGGAAGTTAAGGAATTTCGAGGGCTTACTTTTCGTCTGGCTCTAGCTTCGATACACTCTAAAAACATCTCAGCGGTTTGTATGTAACCGCTTTCAACTCTGTCGCCTACATGTAATTATTCTGGCCTTACTCGTTTTCTAGGAGCTGACTGCTTGATATGTTGTCCTTATTATGGCATTTTCCATTCCGACGCGAAAAGAAAAAGTTTTTATTTTTTTCTCTCGTACTATCAAGAGTTTAGTATGTGTGCAGTTTATTTTTATTTTATTTTATTTTATTGGATAGTACTTCATTAAAGCTTCTCACTAGAGTAATACGTTAAGTAAACTAAAAAGATCACGCTTTTCTGGACAGATTATTTTACCCCATTTAATACGACTCTTTTTGTTAGTGCAGATATTAACACACTTTGAAAGCGTGTAAATGGTAGACATTGTCCGATCGTGTTTTAACTCACCGGCCTACAAGCGCAAAACTTTACGCTCCTCGTGGCTTTGTGGGGGACTGATGACCTTCGCTGTTTAGTCCCCCTTAAACATACCAACAACCAACCAATCCTCGTGGCTTTGTGTTCGCCTCGACAAACAGATCACGTGCTCTCTGTTGGCAACATCCTAGTGTTATTCCTGCAGTGTCTCACATCTCGAAATTCTACCGTAGTCGGTTTCAGTTTCACATTCTCGCTATATGTTAAAACAAATCCGCAACTTTTTTGATGACCAAGAAAACAAAATTGTGATTTTTATTTCCTCTTATTAAACGTGCTATCCGTCGTGTTTCAACAGTCGACATCGCAAAGCTGTACCACAAATCGGCGCGATTTGTATATCTACGAGACTATCTCGAAGTCATTGCCCAATATGAGAGGAACCCATCTGCGGGACATTTGCGATGATAGAATTGTTATCTAGTATTCGAATCTCCGTTTTCTCAGTAAAATAATGACGTAGGGAAGCGTATCTGGTACTCAGTCTGTTTCTGTGAACGTCAAATAGTAGGACTGGTACTGCGTAGTACATAGGGCCGTCTTAGCAAACCGATCTGCCAATAGCTGTTGTGTCTTATCACACAAACTCTGTGACATCGATCCTGGAAATGTGCTTACGACCACAGCCAGCCTCTCGCTTAGGGCCAAGAGCTACGGCAAACAGTGGCCGTTGACAAGACACCCCCTAACTCTGTGCACAGCGGTCTGAATGGGTCTTTAGTCTTTGAGAAGTTTTGTCGCCGTGCCTAAACGCCTAACGCCTTTTGGTGAAATGTGTTTGCACCAGTGCCCATCGCGCACTTCTTTCCACAACGAGCGTAATCTTGATCGCTTAATAAGTCAGCTATGAAAGCTTCCCTGCCCGTGCACGAGGCTTTTGAACATCCATCTGCCCGCAGTCCCTTCCTCGCCTTCCACCACATCATGGCTCCACTGGCGTCTGTCAGTAATCCGTACTCTGGACTATTTGTTAATGTCTCCTGTTCATATTACACAGATACTGATAAGTTCGCTTCGTCAAGGACAGATGGATTGCAGAAACCATGCGTGTAAAAATTATGAAGCTCGGGACGTCGACGTTTGTTGACCCTAGCAAAGACGATTAACGTTTAACATGTAAGTACATGATTAGTGAAAAACGGTGTCCAAAATTTCATCTGAATGTTGAGATCCGCGTTTGCCGTACCGTTCATTTTGAGTGCTCAATAGAAACATGGAAACTTGCAGCTGGTATTAGATACCTACATAGAGGACTTCAGCCAAATTTCAGCACAGAAACAGAACAAATGAGGGCAGCTGGGTTCCATAGGTTACTGTGTCGCAGGTATACATCGGGGCTTGAATGATTAGACGAATTACTCTGCAGTACAGCTGCTGTACAGGATGAAACTACACTTGCGAAATCTGATCTGTGCGGCCTCTCTGATGACAGAATACGTAAAACCCTTGTATGAAGTAAAATAGTCTGTTTACTTCGGTTTTGCGTTGATAACAGTGCTGCCAATAGTTTTGCTTAAAACACATGTGCGAAATATTATGCATATTAAAGACGAATATATTTTTCCGTCAGTTCTTTCTCCTGTGGCTGACAGAGGTCGGTAGTTCGACTCTCTCGCGAGTGATGGCAGTTTACTGACGTGAGTGAAAACGGCAGAAGTTTTTAAAAATCTACCCACAGCAGGACGTCGCGTCGCCCGCCATTCACGAGATGCGTGTCGGCTCCAACTCGTGAATCACACGCCTAGTCGCTGGCCAGCTGCACCATTGTAAAGCATGATTAAAATATATCTATCCAGAGCCGTCACACACTGCGCCTGTGAGGACAAAGGACACGTTCAAGTCAAACAGTAATTCACTGACAAGGCGGTAGAAAATTAAAACAAGAAACTTGTGTCATCCATATTCCTCTGTCCTGTTGCTGGGCAGAGCCGGTCGCGAGAACCAACGCCCCAAGAGCTTTGTTCACGGTGCCTGAATGCGTTACACGCTGCACGCCGGCCTGTGTAAAATTTTGGACACCAACCGTGTTGCGCACCTTCGGCCAATCTCGAAACTCTGCCGTAGTGTCCTTCATACTCCTGTCATATATTAAAACACTCTTGCAAATTTTTTTTCTTATCACGTAAAACAAAAGTTATTATATTGATTGTCTCTTATTAAACGTGCTATCACTGGTGTTTCAATAGTCGACATCGCAAAGTTGTCCCACGAGCCAGTGCGATTTGTATGTCTACGTACTCTTTCTGAATGACTGCCCAGTGTGGGACAAGCACATCTGCGGGAAATTCGTTATGATACAATTATTATCTACTATTCGAATCTCTGATTTGTCGGTTATATACATATTTGGGGAGGTGTATGCGGCCTTCAAAACGTTTTGTAACAGTAAAATAGTAGGACTGCTACTACATTCCACACGTGCGATATCGATGCTGGATGTGTCCCTACAACTACAGCCACCTCTCGCTTAGTGGCACAGCCTCCGGCTCACAACAGTGACTTTACTCCAAGTCTTCTGCCCATATCTAAACGCCTAATCTTTTCAGGTGCAAAACGCTTCCACCAGTGCCCGCCTCGTATTCATTTAGACAACGAGCGTAATCCCGGTGTATTAATACAGCAGCCACGAACGCTTTCACGGGCCTGGGTAAGACTTTTGAACATCGCTTTACGTGTGATTTGCTCCCCACACTTCTCCATCTTATATTTTCACTGGCGTCCGTAAGGAATTCGTACTCTACATTACATATTGACGTCTTCCTTTCACAATACGAAAACACCGCCAAGTTTGTTTCATTGTCGACAGTTGCTCAGCGGAGGTGTGAAACGTATGAAGCTTGGAACGTACCGCAGGCGTTCGTTCCGGCTAGTGGAATCGATTGTCTCACATGTAACCATCACAACAGAAAATTGGTTTCCGAAATTTAGGTCATTAAACGCTTTGGCAACTGACCAACGGTGCATGCTTTCACTAATACCGATTCTGTGGGGTCTCATACGTTGCTCCATAATAGCGTAGCAGACACGTTTGTCACGACATTTATGCGGTTACCGCCCTATTCGAGAACTTTTTGTAATCAGAAAACATATTTCACGTCTAATTCCGTAGTGCTTCGTTATACGTGTCACATTTCCTTTTACATAGTAACTGTCTATTGAACTTTAGTTACAAATCGCTAGCAACGCATTCTGACATTTTGCCGTTCTTAGCACATCCTACGAACGATTAAGTCTACTGGAGTCCCGAGAATTCGAACAACATTCTGTAACGCATCGTCTGGCATATACAGGGCGGAAAAACTATTTCACCAAAAGCGTAGGGCACAAAGAGAGTATCAAACGAAGGAATATGAGTACAGAAAATACAGGTCGCAGCTAAATATTTAAGGCGCTGCGGCAGCATGAAAACGGTGGTCAGTTTGAACATTTTCTACACATACTCCTGTTAATTAAGTGGTGGCGCATTTTCCACTCTTTTTTACTTTTTTTAAAAACCTATCGAAACAAGAAATATGGGCATGTGATTGGCCTCATTTCTGAAGAAGTACTATCTGGTTCGTCAGCTAAATACCCCTGAAATTTATCTTGTTATCGTGACGACTGGTTAGTCCAAGCATTCTGTTTATCTACACATTTTCTGTAAAATACCTATCATTTTGAACAAGGACCTCAGTATGTCAGATTTGAATTACGATTCCGTAGCGCTGAAAATATGCATTTACGACTCTTAGTTGCCAAACACACATTCCTATGTTACATGCTGTCCTTCCGCCCTGCAATTTTGGTCATACTGTTTCTCCACGCCCTGTATACCGGTGCTGGATGGCAAATCTCGCTCAAATAGCTCTGTTTAAATTATTCGCTTCATACGTTCGTTACACATACGTCACTGATTGACACCCAGCCATGTTGTCCGTCTATATTCCGCCACGTCACTGGAAAGCCAGCACGCGATGCACAAAATCACGAAACCAGCACCAGATTCGGACAGTGACACTGTACTGATCATAAGCACATTCAGACGTTAATCGCAATTGCAGATCATAGCCGACTAAATCTTTCCGCTAATTCTCCGTCTCCTGCAGACTACAGAGCTCTGTCGCTGCATCAGCGGTCGATTGTTGCTGCTGGCGCCACGGAATGATGGCAGTTACATTCAGACTTTCTCCGGAGTAACTGGGATTCTGATAAAGGAATGAAAACAGAAAGAGGTAACGAATGAGGCAACTCGGAATCAAACACTACGTTTCTGGTAGTTTAATGCGATGACAATTTCGAATCACAACTTTCGTCATGCGATTGAGTTACCAGCAATTACAGAAACCCAGGTTTTAAGCTGGGCCCTCCACAGACAAACTCACTATAGTTATCGTCCGTGCCAAGTTTCATTTTAAACATAACTGAATTACACTATTTCCAATGAACTACACATAACTGAGCCTGTAATTCATGACGAAGTTGACTATTACTACTACTACTACTACTCTCGTATTTTTTTTTAGGTAAAGAATTAGCACAATGCTCACAACGAGACAGCAGTCTTGCGCCTATCATGCAGTCATCCTGAAAACAATTCCTCTAACCAGAGCATTTCTTTTTCCGACACAGGAATGATTTTACAATTACCTTTGCGTGTAATTCATACGTTACTGTATAAACTGAATTTTTAGTAAAAGGGCGAACCGAGTTAAGTACTGCATAGTGTGAATGAATGCTGCAGTTTTGGCGGCAACAAAGAACAACGGGCACGAAATACTAAGACTGAGGGGCGGCCCACACTGACGTGTGACGTCACACGTCACCCCTGTCTCCGTACACAACACGAGACGTGTTTCGCTCCATCTAATCACTTATTTCTCTTTAACGAGCGTTTTCATATCTTCTCACCTTTAAACTCCAGGATACTACTCGATATCAATATAAACAATTTAAATGCTCTGTATAATACCTTTTTACGAACGGCATGATTATTATTTTACATTCAATTTTTGTCGGGTTCTTATTCTTTGATTACCGTATATCCTCATTCTACACTCAGTTAGCATCAAGCAAATTACGTGCACCTCTGAAATTCGGCCGGCCTTTACGAGGTACTTCTCTAGTAGTATAAAGTGCTTAACACGTCTTTATAATTTGCATGCAAAGCTTGATCTTCCACGAAAAAGGCAGACGTCATTTCGCGTCTGCTGCCAGTTGTAAGATGCATTCCAGTAACGTGTCCCACTCACTGATCAGTTACGTCGATTTTAATCTGTCACACGGTGCCATATCGCCGCCCACGGATTTCTGGATAGTCCTCCTACTTAACAGAACTTGTCCGGTCGTTGCCTCCCGCTGCTGTCGATGTAGTTCAGATTTTCCGTTTCAAGATTCGCCAGGCAGTCGATCGCTCGCAACACGTGATCCGCGACCGCTTTCTCTATAGACTGCCGCCGGTTGTTACTTCAGCTCTTTCTCCATTCAGATGATCTATCTTCCAGCGTCGCACCTAACTGCTTATGCCTCTTGTTACTCCATGCTACGAATTGTGCCCTTTTACTGAAGAACTAAAGAAAAAATAATGCCATGTATTATTTTAAGTAGTTGAAAAGTACACTTCGTAGGCAATATACTTGCACCTGACATTGAAATCAATTTTTTTCCTCTCAGGAAAAAGAAAAGATGTTCCGGGGAGTGTTGGAAAGTGACGAAAAAAAGAATGTACTTATTTCCATTATTTTCAAAAGAAATAAAAAACATAAAGTTATTTCATGTTTCAATATGGTACTATTTATTTGTAAGCGCTGAGCAACGCCTCGCTCGAGAACGAAAACAGTCTGAAATTTATGCTACGGCTCCTGACTGCGTCGTACGACATTTTCTGGTGCTGTGTGGAGGAGGATTTGAAATCGCAGCCGCCCGTTTCTCTGATGTGCCAGTCTTGTCGGCTCACAGTTGTCTCATTTTACCTTCTTTCACACAAATAGGCTACAGCTCTCCCTCGTTGCCCACTACAATAGATTTTTGTGTTCGAATGTTCTGTTTTTATTTCTTGGAAGTACGTGATTTGTACCCCAAGCAGCGGTACCGAAAGACGTTCTGATGGCGCCCCGTGTTGCAGAAGAAGTTAACTGCGGAAGGAGTTACAGACGACGCAGTGTAGTCGCGAGCCGACAGATGGCAGCATGCGTCTTGCCGTATTAACCTTTGATATAAGGAGTAAGACGTTGACACGGAATAAACAGCGCGAAAAAGATGTGTATGGGCGCCATTCTGTCACACAACGTTCAAGGACCTTGTGTATAGTAATGGACACGGAAATTCTGATATCTTTTTGCAGAAAATTATAAATGTCGAACGGAGGAGAAATGTTAAGCGTAAAAATAAGATATTTGATTCTCTGTGTTTCCGCTTAAAGAGTAACAGTATGTTAATAATCGCTTTCATTCTGTCAAACAAAATATAAACGTTACTTAACAGTTCTACAAACAACGAATGTGATTTTATAAACCGACCAGCCGCTACCGCTTCTGGTTCGTCAGGTAAACACTATCATATCGACTCCCGAAACATGGTCACCGATGCCGGATTTCGTATTGTATTTTGAAGGAAAAAAACACTACCACAGCATTCCATCATTTTACGGTTTTAAGCACTTTCATTTTATCGAAGATTTGAGACTGCGGTCAGCACCCTCGTCATGTCATGTCTGATAATGTGTAACAGTGCAGGATGACAAAACCCCGCCCAACCGCCACTGCTTACGTTTGCGTTTTTTCACACACGTCACAGATCGACTACCAAAAGGGACGCCACCCGAACGCCACCACGGGTTACACAAAATCGTAAAACCGGCGTCGGATTCGCATACTGACACGGTACTGACGTTCAACATTTCTGATCGCGCTTGCAGATCGTAGAAAGACAGAGGCTGGGTTTATTTTTCCGTTAATTCTGCGTCTCCTGCAGCCCACAGAGCTTTGTCGCTGCCTCAGCGACCTATTGTTGCTGCTGGCGCTACACAATGTCGGCCGTTTTAGCTTTCTTGCGAATAATAACGGTTTTATGGAGAAACTGAAAACGGAAAAAGGATAGTAAATGAAACAACCATCAGTCAAACTTTACTTTTATCGAAGTTAGAAGCGAGTATACCATTAAACGATAAATAACGTTGGTGGGGCACGCATGAATGTGTTCAATCTACACTCCTGGAAATTGAAATAAGAACACCGTGAATTCATTGTCCCAGGAAGGGGAAACTTTATTGACACATTCCTGGGGTCAGATACATCACATGATCGCACTGACAGAACCACAGGCACATAGACACAGGCAACAGAGCATGCACAATGTCGGCACTAGTACAGTGTATATCCACCTTTCGCAGCAATGCAGGCTGCTATTCTCCCATGGAGACGATCGTAGAGATGCTGGATGTAGTCCTGTGGAACGGCTTGCCATGCCATTTCCACCTGGCGCCTCAGTTGGACCAGCGTTCGTGCTGGACGTGCAGACCGCGTGAGACGACGCTTCATCCAGTCCCAAACATGCTCAATGGGGGACAGATCCGGAGATCTTGCTGGCCAGGGTAGTTGACTTACACCTTCTAGAGCACGTTGGGTGGCACGGGATACATACGGACGTGCATTGTCCTGTTGGAACAGCAAGTTCCCTTGCCGGTCTAGGAATGGTAGAACGATGGGTTCGATGACGGTTTGGATGTACCGTGCACTATTCAGTGTCCCCTCGACGATCACCAGTGGTGTACGGCCAGTGTAGGAGATCGCTCCCCACACCATGATGCCAGGTGTTGGCCCTGTGTGCCTCGGTCGTATGCAGTCCTGATTGTGGCGCTCACCTGCACGGCGCCAAACACGCATACGACCATCATTGGCACCAAGGCAGAAGCGACTCTCATTGCTGAAGACGACACGTCTCCATTCGTCCCTCCATTCACGCCTGTCACGACACCACTGGAGGCGGGCTGCACGATGTTGGGGCGTGAGCGGAAGACGGCCTAACGGTGTGCGGGACCGTAGCCCAGCTTCATGGAGACGGTTGCGAATGGTCCTCGCCGATACCCCAGGAGCAACAGTGTCCCTAATTTGCTGGGAAGTGGCGGTGCGGTCCCCTACGGCACTGCGTAGGATCCTACGGTCTTGGCGTGCATCCGTGCGTCGCTGCGGTCCGGTCCCAGGTCGACGGGCACGTGCACCTTCCGCCGACCACTGGCGACAGCATCGATGTACTGTGGAGACCTCACGCCCCACGTGTTGAGCAATTCGGCGGTACGTCCACCCGGCCTCCCGCATGCCCACTATACGCCCTCGCTCAAAGTCCGTCAACTGCACATACGGTTCACGTCCACGCTGTCGCGGCATGCTACCAGTGTTAAAGACTGCGATGGAGCTCCGTATGCCACGGCAAACTGGCTGACACTGACGACGGCGGTGCACAAATGCTGCGCAGCTAGCGCCATTCGACGGCCAACACCGCGGTTCCTGGTGTGTCCGGTGTGCCGTGCGTGTGATCATTGCTTGTACAGCCCTCTCGCAGTGTCCGGAGCAAGTATGGTGGGTCTGACACACCGGTGTCAATGCGCTCTTTTTTCCATTTCCAAGAGTGTATATAAACCCACATTTAGACTTAGGCCTTCCACACACAATCTCGCGGAAGTTAACATTCTGTCCAATCGGAATAACATGCTACCGACATCCACTAATCATTTGTGGAGACATTCTTTCATAACACTTCCACCTCTGTATTGCAAACGATTGTATGCTATATTACGCACTTTGTTTGCATTTCAAAGCATTTCAATATTTTCGCAATAGTAATGGACGAGCTATAAATATTTATTGTCTTCTTTCTTCCTAACTATCATGTTGTATTCAGAAACGTTAAGTGAGCTTCGACCGCCGGTTTGTTAACAAGGAGTGACAATGATTCATTGCTGTGAAACAGCGGCTAAAACTCGTATGCAGACGTGGAAAGTCGTCGTTCGTTCCAACAGAAACCACCTATCGTATTCATCATTAGAAAATGATACTAAGTGATATAAGCTACAATAATTTCCATAACCGTTCTCATTGCAAAGCCAAACATTTCGTAGACTCATCATCGTAATTAGTTCAGCGGTTTACGTTTATTCAGCAATACATAAACGAACAATTACAAAGACGTGAATTTTTGAAATGCCGCCAAAGCAGTACTGTGCCGAAAATTTCGTTGCAAGTGGAAACGAAGTGTCTCGCAGCGGCATTCTGGATACAAATGCTTTCGGCATTTTTGCCGCGTTGGATTTGATTAAGAAATCAAGATTCTGACGAATCTCTCCATCGTCTCTTTCTGGACCAGCCGGCTGCAGCCGCGCTGCCAAAGAAGGCGTCGATGTCTGCGACACTGCTTCCACCATGCCTGAAACGTTTCCGAGTCTTGGAGATCCTGTGCAGCTTCTCAAGGAAAGACGGTAGCCGTGGTGCCGGTGCAAGTTTCTGCTGTACGTTCCCATCTGTGCGGCCTGTCTTTTCACGGAACTGGTGTACCTTAGTTTTACCTGAATATAAATAACGTAACTAATTTTGCCTAAAATATTACAGCGAATATTTATACTTATTGCTAACTGTTTTTCCGCATTATCGTCCTAAGCATATTCAGGTTTCGTAATATCCTATCTGTTTTCACACGTGTTAGTGGCCGTCGGCAAGCAAATGCACCGTTACCAGAGCAGGGGACTCACCGCCGTCAAATCAGCATCGGAGACGAATGTATTCAGGCCTTACTTGTGCTGTAAGAGTTGACTGCTTGACATGTTTTCGTTATTATGGCGTTTTCCATTGCGACGCGAAAAGAATTAGTTGTTATTATTATTTTATCTCGTACTATCAAGTGGTTAGTGAGTATCTCTGCATTTTTTCTTTTGGTTGGGGGGGGGGGGGGCGGATAGCACTTCATTATCTAATGGCCACGGCAGGCGTATGTGGCTCATACACTTAGGTGACGTCGTAACATCCACACACTCGCCTCATTCATTACGAACGGCTCTGCACTGCCACATGTGCTAGCCCTGAAATCGAGTGAGCATGGCCTTTTTGCTTCTCACTGGAATAATATATTAAGTACTCTAAAAAGATCCATGATTTTCTGAAGAGGTGGTTCTTTCCTTTTAATAAGACACTTTTTTTTCTAGTGTAGGCATTAAACCTCTATGAAAGCGTGCAAACGGCGGATATCTGTCCGATGGCGGATATCTGTCCGGGCTATGAGCGCAGACCTTTTACTCCTTATGGTTTTGTGTTCACCTTGTCAAACGGATCACGTGCTCTCTGTTGGCAACATGCTAATAATATTCCTGCAGCGTCTTACATCTCGAAATTCCACCGTAGTCTGTTTCACATTCTTGGTATATATTAAAAGAATTCCGAAATTTTTTTGAATGACCACGAAAACAAAAGTTGTCATTTTTAATTCCTCTTATTAGACGTGCCATTCGTCGTGTTTCAACAGTCGACATCGCAACGCTGTACCACAGATCGGTGCGAATTGTACGTCTACATACTCTCTGGAAGTCATTGCCCAATCTGGGACAAACACATCTGCGGGACATTTGTGATGATAGAATTGTTCTCTGGTATTCGAATCTCCGATTTCTCAGTAATAGGGGAGCGTATCTGTGAACGTCAAATAGTAGGACTGCTACGGCACAGTACGTAGGGCAGTATTTGCAAATCGATCTGCCAATACCAGTTCTGTATTATCACGCAACATTGCGATATCGATCCTGGAAATGTGCTTATAGCCAGAACCAGCCTCTCGCTTAGTGGCGAGGGCTGCGGCAAACAGTGGCCGGAGACAAGACACCCCCTAACTCTGTGCACAGTCGTGTGGATGGGTCTGTAGTCTTTGAGAAGTTTTGTCGCCGTGCCTAAAGACCTAATACTTTTTGGTGAAATATGTTTGCAGCAGTGCCCATCTCGCACATATTTCCACAACGAGCGTAATCTTGATCGCTTAATAAATCAGCTGCGTACGCTTCAGTGTCCGTGCACGAGGCTTTCGAACATCCCTCTACGTGCAGTCCCCTCCTCACACTCCACCACATCATGACTCCACTGGCGTCTGCCAGGAATCCGTATTCTGCACCATCTGTTAATGTTTCCTCTTCATATTACAAAACGACTGATAAGTTCGCTTCGTCAAAGGATAGCTGCATTGCACAGACCATGCGTGTAAAAGTTATGAAGCTCGGGACATTGACGTTTGTTCGCCGTAGCAAAGTCGAATAACGTTTAACATGTAACCACATCATTAGAGGAAAACGGTTTCCGAAATTTTCGTCATCTGAACGTTGTGTTCCGTGTTGTCCTCGTCTTTGTCGCACCGTCCATCTTGATTGCTCAATACAAACATGGAAACCCGCAGCCTTGATGGAGCACTAGAGGCAAAATTCACCACATTTCAGTACAGTGAAAACGGTAAATTAATAGAATACGGGTTGCCTCTGACAGGAGGACAAATGAGGGCAACTTGGCTCCATAGGTTAGTGTGTGACAGGTGTATATGGAGATACAGAGACAACTTGATATCACACCATTAATCAGTCTCTGAGTCATCACTTCCACATCACAGACGCCATAAAATTATTTCGCCTCTACTCACGATGATAGGCGCAATGCGACCGACGCTATTAAAAGTTGTGTTTCATTTTCCGTGCATTGGGAATTGAGCAACGGCGCACTGTCTCTCTTTACATTAATACCGATGATGTAGGGTCTCGTATGTTGCCCCATAATAACGTAACAGACGCTTGTGTCACGACATTTATACATTTACTACTACATGAAACATGTGATTGTCTTCATTTCTAAAGAAGTACTGTCTCGTACGTCGGCTAAGTATGATAAACGTCTGTGTGATGTTCTAAGTTTTGCTTTTTCTCGTCCTGAAGACTGATTAGTCGAAAGACTGTTCACGCATATATTTTCTGTGGATTACCTTTCATTTTGAGTAAAGACGTCCCTATGTCAGATTTTAATTACGTTCCTATAGCGCCGAAAATACGTATGTGCGACCCTTAGTTACGACACTCACATTCTTACCTTTCATACTGTCTTTCCGCCCTTGCTCTACCAGCACTGCTTAAATTGTACTCTTTTTATGTACGCTACACGTACGTCATTGAATGAGTGCCAAGCCCGATCATCCGCCTATATTCCGCCACGTCACTGGAACGCCAGCACGCGACATACAAAATCGCGACAGCAGCATCAGAGCCGCATAACTAAACAGTACCGATTATGTGATACGAAATAGCGGAGGTCGGTAAGACGAGTGTCGAAGCCAAGAAAAGGGCCACCGAAGCCTTGAGACATGGATAATTAGTAAGGGTAGAGGCAGCTGGCGCCAAAACATTGGCCAAAACCGCAAATAACCGTGCAAGAATCGCTAGGCGAATTGGACACATGAATGCAATAGGAATTATTGCAATGAAAGCCCAGTGGAAGGAAGCAGTTGCGAGCACAACGAAACGAATGGAAAGCGTTGAAGAACGCGTTGCGGGTACCACCCAAAGGTGTGAAAGCGTAGAAAAAGATGTGGCACCCCTGGAACGCCGAGTACAAATTGGTACACAGCGTCCAGAGGCAGCTGAGAAAATGCGTAGTGTTGCAGGTACATGCCGAACGTACCAAGAATTCACCGACGCGTTACTGGGAAAGTATTGATCGCGCCAAGTGCAAGACCGAATAAAAGAAGAAATCATTATGTGTCCGTATCCGGAGGCGTCAGGATACAAGAGCCCCACGAAGCTCTTTGAGGCTTTAATTAGAAAGAAGCAGTTTCTTGATGTGCCACACAGTGATGGTGAAATAATGAAGTTCTGTTTCGCGAAACTGGAAAGCAACTGCCAGCTAGCGCTTGTAGGAAAGTACGGAGCGAATATCGAAACATTGAAAAGCCTTCTGCGCGAGTTGGAGTTAATTTTCGAAGGAAAGGGCAAAATAACTATTACAATGGCGACTTTCGTGGAGCACCGCGCAATAACAACATCCATCAGCGTGGAGGCAGGACTATAAGAGACAAAATTGGGACGGCAGAGTAACTTGCAGAGACAAAACGATACCCGCCAGTACGACACGAGCTGGAGGCGCAGAGATTCACATGGAGAGCGGGACGAGTGAATCGAAATACGTGGTCCTAACCCGAGTTCGAATCACCGAAACAGAAATGGAGGGCGAGATTGAAGCCAGGACCGTGCGGTATCGGCTCGGGGAAAATCCGCACAAATACTCGGACAGAGCCGTTTGCATGTGTTGAAATGTGAGGAACGCAAGAACGTAGTTTTTGTACACAAAAAAAGTGTTGCCTGTGTGTGAAACAAAAGGGAAACATTTGTAAAATAGGCTGGCTTAGAAAACATCTTTCTGTTGTGTACGTATTAGACATTAAGTGTGGTAATTTGTTTTTATTTATATTCTTTAACATGTACATGGGTAACTTGTAGGGGCTACGAGGCGACATATTGACCTTCCGCATTCTTTGTTAACTCCGAAAACGAAGGGTCGGTCTAACTCACTTTTCTGTACTTTCCATTTCATGGGGGAGCCACCACTATTTCGAGTCATTGGTAACACAGAGTCCATCTTCATGTGTGTTTTGTCTTTACACCGTACCTATTACTGTGTCTTTGTTGAGGAAGAGCTGCTGGATGCATACCGACAGTGTTCTGGGCACGCCTTACAGCGCTGCACCACTTGTTTGTTTGCGCGGTATTTGTCACTGCTGTCATGGGCACACAGCTGCGATGTTGCTGTTATATCCTAGCCAGTAATGCCACCCGAGCCTGCTGCCAAAAAGGTTGGCAGCATCAAAGTCCGGACGCCGTCCGCATAAGCAGCGCCAGCGAGACAGGAAATCGCCGCAAGTCTGCGCGCGCCACCGCTGGCTTCTGGTATCTTAAGCGCTGGAGTCGCAAGCGCTAGGACAGTTCTGTATTCGCCGCTCAGTTGTATACTCGCCACCGAATTGTGTACTTGCTAGTCGGTTGTGTGTTCATCGCAGCAGAGTTGTTGTTTGTCGTCAGCCGATGTTGACCTAGCCGCTCCGACTCGAACTAGACAGATTTCTGTAGACACTACTGTGTTTCTGTATCTTCGTTAATAAAGATAAGTACCGACTTTTATTTAATCAGAGTGTTTGGGTTTTCATCTTTCTGTTCAGTGTTCCAGCGGACCGGTCGGCCCGCTATTAAAAGTGTGGCGGTGACTTCGTAAGCCGTTTCTACAGGGAATTGTTTGTCGCTACGAACGCCGCCACAAAAGTTGCACCTACTTTCAGTGAGGCTTTTCTCTTCGTTGGCGTGTTGGGCACGCCACAGCGCGTTGCACCATACTCTTAGGGTTTGGAGGCGGATGTACAAAAGTGGCCACTGTGCCCGCCCACGCCGCTGCTGCTAAGCGCAACCTTTCTGGAGTGTGGCGAGTTTCTCGTACGGTGGTACGTCACGTCTCTGAACGTGAGCGGTCGTCGGGATTTATCGCGTGAGCAGTGTAATGCCGAAGGTATGGAATTCCTCAACAAGTGCGGTAACTGGTGTCTCGGTGTGAGACGTAGCACACATGAGAAGTCTAACAAAATAAGATATTTACAAGAAATTGTGTACAGAGGTAGAGTCCTTGCATTGTAACTTGCGAAGTCTGCCGTGTTTTTTTTTTTGTGTGTGTAAATTTTCCACCGTAAGTTTGTGTACATCCAGTTCCATGTCAGATGAGTAATGGCCGACTCAGCGATCGGCCACGCCAGAGACAGCAACATCCACCGAGTTGTCTCAGGGTGGCAGGACGGGGAAGTATGTATGGTAAACGGGTGTAGCCGATAAGTTACATATAGCATTTTTATTAATTTAGATTACTAAGGCGATTGCAGCTAATTATATCTCGTCTAATATGTGTTCATTGTTTATTTGTGTGCGTCCGCCATGTCTTGAGCAGTTTCAGGGATCGATCGAGGCCTCTGGGATCCGAGACGCCTGTAGATAGCGTAGTTAGTGAAGTTGAAGAGTCAGCAGTAGTTGTGAGCATGCTCCAGTGACGAGTATGTCATAGGTGGGATTACGTACAGTATTTTAGAGTTACGGGTGGAGGACTTGAGCTTCTCTGTATCTTAATGAATCGTACCCTGGTATTAACAATGGGCCCATAGGTTAAGTCACTATTCTTTACAATAAGCATTAATTATAAAGTCTCTCAGCAGAGTGTAAGAATTTTGTGTTTTATTAGTGTAACAGTTCTATTCATGTAAATATTCATCTCTACTAGTTTGTTTTATCGATTGTACAAAATACGATCTTTACAAATTCTGAATGCTGTTTTAGTAAAATGTTTTGAGGAGGCACTCTTTATGAAAGGTCGTAAGTATTGCGCAGGTACTGCGAACAGCGAGTGACTGCTGGACGAGAACTGACGCTACACGGTGGTCGGTGTGGAGTAAATGGAGGCCGAGCGGCAGGGAGACGCCTGAGCGAGGCGGCTGTCAGTCACGACACGCCCCGCCCCTCCGCGACGGCTCAGAGGCGCGTGCCGCCCACCTGCTGAGCGAGGCGGCGGCCCACCTGGCCGACAGCCTCCGGCCAGCTGAAGGCGGACAAACCCCGGGATCCCACCGGGACGGGCGACCCCGTTGGCGGCTGGCCGAGGAGACAGCGCGGGACCGCTCAGCGGTGACGCAGAAATGGGGACTCCACTAGAAATGGGGACTCCATTGCAGGAGAGGTGCCAGACGACGAGGGCGTACTCTGACAGTGGCAGCGCGGAGAGTCGGAGAGATCTCTTGAGGCGCACTTATGACGGACGCCGTTTACCGTTCCTGCACGAATTCGCATAAATCACAATAACAGGCCGGACTGCACGCCCAAAGCAGTTCTGTGCCGGGTATTGATGGACTGCAGTTTGTCGTGATTATGTTCTCTCCTACAGAGAGCAGCTCCGAGCAATCAGCCACGTTGATCGATCTGCTATCCTGGCTTCATCCTCCATCAGATGAATCCACGAGTGTTGCAGTCACTCTGAGAGTAAAATCCCGTATTGCAATTTTTCGGTCTAGATAAGACCAAGTGTTACTGTCTTAGGCCGGCCAACTACCTGTCCTACGGCTCTGTCCCGATTCTTGCGGTCCTCAGTACAATCAGAGCCCGTACGTGTGCTGGCCGCCGTACCGCACTGTGCTGCACATCAACAATAGGCTGTCGTACCACCCCACGAGCTTCTTGTCGATGGACAGTGCCGCTACAGAGAGTGGAGGATGACTGGAGCAACTTCCGGGTGCCGCGCCTGGTTCCCAGAAACATTAGATTGCTGGCCCACACCACCAGTCGCACTCCTTCCAGCTGGCGCCGCTTTCTCCACGCCAGGAACCACCATCCCGCTCCACAGACGAGTGTCGCAATATTCGTGTGTTGAGTGATTCGTTGTGTGACGTTAGCATGCGAAGGACGTTACAGTCAACTGTTGTTTGTTTTTCTTTTCTTGCTCAGACATCTGCGTGAACACAGTAACATTTGTGCTTTTAGTGAAAACATTGTTTTTATTCGCCGCCCCCCCCCCCCCAAACTTTACTTCGGACACTAGAGATTGGAAATTCAATGTCAAATACATGCATATTTTTTTGCTTTATAGCTTTCAGTCTTATTTTTTTATATGTACATGTTCATGTTAAAGATATCCTGGTTCCCTATCATCATGTCTGGAACAATTTTTTTTGGTGATGCACACTATGTTACATGATCTTCGATCACACAGCTACACTTACGAAATTTCTGTCTTTTCATGTACACTATATCACTCTATCTCACTTATGTTATCTCACTTATAATATGCTACTGTTACACGAGAGTATTTTTGTTTGTCTATGTGAGCGGAATATCTGTGGTTACAATTCTGGTTAATGGTGCATGGACCATCAGCCAATCAATCACTGTAAAATATTTATCATCCTTTGTGTTCAGGGAAACGGCGTTAGAGTGGTTAAACGTTTCAACCATGAAGCATAGAGATATTGTTTGTCTTTTTCGCTTCATGCAGAAGTATGTGTGTGTTTGAGTTGGGCACCAGGAGCTAATTCTTAAATGTTACTTTAATGAGAAGCTTGCAGGTCCATTAGGTCAACATTTTACTGCAGCTTCGAACTTAGCCTTCTGGCATGTGTTCAACATTTGTATGACTGTGTGAGTATGTCCATGTATGACAGTGGGCTCCCTGAGGGTGAATCTGTGTTGCGTGTGACTTATTCGTCAATGTGAGTAAGATGTTGGCGAAGCCGTAAGAAAAATTCCACCTTTTATTTTATCATCAATATCCAATTTAATCTGCCAGTTCGTTGTGACATTTTGGAAACTGTTTGGAGCGATTCTTTCTGAGTGATTGACACACTACATTTGTCAAGTGAGCCATCCACTTCCAAAAATAATCTAAATTGACTGGGGATGGGGAATGAGAGATTCTGTGTCCTCTTTTGCGTGTCTCCTCTCATTTTAATCAATTTTATTAGTGTTCTATGCCATTGCACGGTAGTAACAGACCGAATAAGGTTATTGTAGTGAGAGTATTTGTACTGAGTGCTCAAAAAATAATTTTCACTTGATTCCTATACATGTTGGGTTACTTCCCTGGGTGGCTTGTGCGAGGCAACCATCGGAGGACGTGGCACATGGCATTTCCGGTTGGGGGCTGCACTTCCCTGAATCTGAGGGGTTCGTACAATAGGCTTAAGCCCCTGGTGGAACGACCTGCGAGACGTCTGGGTGTCGCCGCAGTTTATGTGTTTACCATTCCGGCGCGTCCGGAACGGAGATTCCTGGCACCGACTTACTGCATTCTCCTCTTCATTCTGACAATACTTGTGTCCACAAGTCTGGGTGCGACTGTCTGGCGCCAGATGGCCCGTGGTCTAGGCAGGTTGTTTTCGTAGCCAGTGAAACGGCAAGTTCAGTGCCCTCAGCTGAACAGCAGAGGCATGACTGGTCAACTTAAACTGAGGCTGGTTGACGTCATAAAGCCCTGCTCGGAATTGCAGGGAACGGCCGTTATTGGCGCGAATGATGTTCCGAGACAGTGTGGGGGAATTTTGGAATCAGCGGTTTCCGAGGAGAGTAGAGAGTTCAGCAATGCTGGCTCCGCTCTTGCTTAGAATTCTCAGACAGCCTTCGCTGCCAGGGGTTGACACAGAGTCGCTGCACGGCACAAGTCGGCCCCTACATCACCAGGACGCCGCCTACCGACGACGTGGTGCAGATTTCAGTACCGGTACAGTATTGTGCGGCTCCAGCATTGTAGGTCCTTATCAATACTGAATCAGTCAGCAGCAAGCATGCTCACATTGTTACAAGTCCACCTTGTTTGTTTCTCCATGTGATCCGCTCTCACTGCTAATTGCGATACTGCTGTATAGTCGGGAGATTAATATTTGATTCATTAGGACCTCCAGTCATTATCGTCAGTCTATTGCCTCACAGACAGTAGGAGCCCCTTGTTCTCGAGCCAACTCTTATTCTCATAATATTTCAGTGACCCCATTCTTTAACGAAGTGTCTGTGTCGATAATCATGTGAATTTATGTTCTGATTTATAATAAATCTCAGTCTAATAGTTAATCCGTATATCATGTCGTAGAGATATGCAGGATCCCATTTCCTGTTGTTTAATATGATAAAGTTCTCTTTTTTTCTGTCAAGGGAACCTCCCCATCGCACCCCCCTCAGATTTAGTTATAAGTTGGCACAGTGGATAGGCCTTGAAAAACTGAACACAGATCAATCGAGAAAACAGGAAGAAGTTGTGTGGAATTATGAAAAAAATAAGCAAAATATACTGAGTAGTCCATGCGCCAGATAGGCGACATCAAGGAGAATGCGGGCTCAGGAGCGCCGTGGTCCCGTGGTTAGCGTGAGTAGCTGCGGACCGAGAGGTCCTTGGTTTAACTCCTCCCTCCACTGAAAATTTAAATTTCTTTATTTTCGCAAAGTTATGATCTGTACGTTCGTTCATTGACGTCTCTGTTCACTGTAATAAGTTTGGTGTCTGTGTTTTGCGACCGCACTGCAAAACCGTGCGATTAGTAGACGAAAGGGCGTGCCTCTCCATTGGGAACCGAAAACATTTGATTGCAAGGTCATAGGTCAACTGATTCCTCCACAGGAAAACACGTCTGATATATTCTATACGACACTGGTGACGGCATGTGCGTCACATGACAGGAATATGTCGACCCACCTAACTTGTACACTTAGCGAATGGGTAAAAAGATTCTTCTAGCTTGCCCGATTTAGGTTTTCTTGTGTATGTGATAATCACTCCGAAAAAAGTGATGAAAACATAAGAGTTTGTCACATAAACTGAAAATAAAAAGTTAAACTTTTCACTCGGGGGAAGACTTGAACCTAGGAACTCCAGTTCCGCAGCTGCCCTCGCTAACCACGGGACCACGGCGCTCCTAAGCTCTCAGTCTCGTTGATGTTGCATATCTTCGCGTGGACTACTCAGTTTGTATATTTTACTTCTTTTTTCGTAGTTCCACACAACTTCTTCCTGTTTTCTCGATTGATCTGTGTTCAGTTTTTCAAGGCCCATCCACTGTACCAACTTATAACTAACTCTGAGGGGGGTGCGATGGGGAGGTTTCCTTGTGAGTAGATTACTATTCTTATTACATTATTGTGAGTGTGCACTCCATATTTAACTAACTAGCAGGGGCCACCATCATTTTCCTCCATTACCATTGTGCGCGTAATTAATTAGCTGGTAGATAAGGAGGGGGACGAATGCATGTCTCGAGATGCAAAATTCGTCATAATTAAAGAGGTACAAACTCTTCTCCACCCCGGCACCTCGCAAGATTTCATTAATGACTTAGCTGTCACGACAACCCTATGATGGCATACATCTGTAGCTAAATCTTTCTCATTCGTGCTTGTTTATCGTTGTTGCCGAGTAAATTCAGCATTCATGCACATAATGCAGTAAGTAATTCGGTTCGCCTTTTACTAAGTATTCAGTTTATAAGGTTAGTCGCGACAGGAATGTCTCGGACTGGAGGAATTACTTCCTGGACAATTACATGACAGACGTAAGACTGCTATATCGTGTGAGCATTTTGCTCAGTCTTTACGTAAGAAAAATACCAGAATAGTAACAGTAATGGTCAGCTTCGCCATGAATTATAGGCATAGTTAAGTGTAGTTCATAAGAAATAGTCTGATTCAATTGTGTGTAAAATAAAGTGTGGCAACGACGATATCTTTAGTGAGTTTGTCTCTGTAGTGCGTAGCTTTAAACCTGGGTTTATGTAATAGCTGTTAACTCAGTCCCACTACGTAATTTATCGTTTAAATTCGTCATCGCATTAAACTACCAGAAACGTGCTGCTTGACTGCTAGATGCCGCGTTCTTTACTTCTTTCTGTTTTTATTCCTTTAATAGAATCACAACTTAACTGCCATCGTTCCGTGCCGCCAACACCAGTAATCGACCGCTGATGCAGCGACAGAGCTCTCTGGCCTGCAGGAGACGGAGAACAAACGGAAAGATAAACTCAGCTTCTACATTACTATGATCTGCATTTGCGATTAATGTCTGAGGTTGCTCACAATCAGTACAGTGTCACTATGAGAATCTGAAGCTGCGTTCATGACTTTGAGGCTCGCGCGCTGGCTCTCCAGTGTCGTGGCGGAATATAGGCGGACGACTGGGCTGGGAGTCATTCAGTGAGCTGTGTGTAGCGTGCGTAAAAAGTGAATTATTTGAACAGGTCTGCTTGAGATAGGCTTGCTATCCAGCGCCGTTATACTGGGCGCCGAAAAACAATTTGACCAAAAGTGCAGGGCGGAAAGATAGCATGAGACATAGTATTTTGTGTATGGCAACTAAGGGTCGTAGCTGCATATTTTCTGGGCTACAGGAACGTAATTGAAATCTGACATACGAATGTCTTCATTCAAATGACTGGTAATTTACAGAAAATGTATACGTAAACATTTGGACTAACCAATCGTCACAATGAGAAAAAGGTAAATTTAAATTATCACTTTCACCTGTATCAGATTTAGCTCACGCACGCTAGACAGCATTGTTTCAGAAATATAGAAATAACATGTCCATGTTTCATTTTTCAATACGCCTTAAAAGGGCCGAAAGGAACGAAAACTAAGCCACCAGTTAATTAACAAAATTATGTGGAGCAAATGTTGCAACTGACCACGGTTCATGCTGGCATAGCGCCTTAAATACTCAACTGCGACCTCTACATTCCTTCACTTGATGCTTTGGCTTTTGGTCAAATTGTCGTTCCGCACCCTGTATATGCCAGACAATGCGTGACAGAATGTTGGTCAAATGCTCAGGAGTCAAGTACACCTAACCTTTGGTGGAGAGTGCTAACAAAGGCAAAATGACGGTTGCGTTGGTAGCGATCAGTAACTTTAAAATTCAGCACACAATAAGTATCATACGTTTGACAAAGGCGCTAAGAAAATAGATGTATAATACAAAAAGTCCTCTAGTAAAGTAGTAAACGTGTAAACGTCGTGACATGAGTGTCAGTCACGCTGTTATGGGGCAACACATGAGACCCTACGGAATCGGTATTATTGATAGCAAAGACTGTGCACCGCTGGTCGATTGCCAAAGCATTGAAAACGAAACAAAACTTTTAACTGACTTGGTCACATCGATCCTATCACCATGCGTAAAGACGGTATTTTTTAATATCGTCTGTGATTCAGTAGTGATGAACGAGAGACTGTTAAATACGGTGATATTAATTTCTTTTTGTATCTCTGTATGTACCTAAAACATATGGGGAATGACCTAAGGTACCACGCAGACGTCGACCAGAATTCAATATTTGCTGCGATTTTCCACGTAGCCTATTTACTGAGCAGGCAAGGTGAACGGTACGACAGATACGACGTTTACACCGGACACAACATTCAGAAGGCGAAAATTTCGGAAACCGTCTTTCTCTACTTATGTTTACATATTAAACCTTAAAGGGTTTTGCTAGTCCTTATTACGAGATTCATAATTTTTACGAGTATCGTCTCTGCAACGCAACTGTCCTTGGTACAGCGAACTTATCGGTGTTTTCCTAATATGGAGAGGAGACATTAACAATTATTGGAGGGTATGGATTTCTTACGTACGCCAGTGAAAATATACGGAGGAGGGGAAAGAGAAGATTGCACGTAATGGGATGCTCAAAAGTACTATCCACGTCCGTTAAAGTGTTGGCAGGTGCTACATTGAGCGTCCAAAGTTAAGCTTACTGGTGCACGGTTGTGAAAAGTGCAGATATAAGTTGCGCAGCTATTTGTTTTGCGGCATTTTGGTATAGACTATTCAAACACGATGGAGAATGGACGGCATACGTGACAAGAGGTTGCAAAAATGATAACTCTACGTGTTTCCACATTGTCAACAAGCCAAGTACGGGCCTGTTTTTATATACGACCGGAAAGTGCAGGACACCACAGCACCATATCGGGAAAGAAGATGTCGCAGCGATGTAAACATGTCGTCCACACGGTTCAAGCGATCCTTTTGCTGAATCAGGAGACAGAGCGATTAATAATTATATAGTTGGTAGCTGTAGCCAGGAGAGCTAAAACCAGGCGGAAAGATGTCCGCCGTTTGCGTTTTCAAGGTGTATTAGGCGTAAACCAGAGCAAAAATGGAAAAAAAATGCTTCTTTAGTAGGGTCACTCGATTACAGGGTTAGCGCGTTTGTCAGGGCAGGATCGTTCGTAATGAGTGAGTCGCGAGTGTCGATGTTATGACGTCACCATACTGTCAGCGATAGACGCCCTCCCGAGATCTGAATATATGTAACACCACTGAAGCGAAGGGAACAGTTGATTCTGGGAAGCCCGCCATATTTGTAACATTTTCCCTCGTTTGATACTTGCCTAATCTGAGCGTAATATTTCGCTAAGCGTTGTACGCAAAACTATTTGGAGTACTGTTAAAACGAAATATCGAGGAATACACAGATTCCTTTCTATAAGAAAAGGGCTTTACTTTTTCTGTCATCATAGAGTCCACACAGATCATGATTTCAACTTGTACAGTGGCTGTTCTGCACAGCAGTTCGTCGAATCATCTGCTTCCCGACTTGGGGGAACAGCGTCGCAGACGTCGACACCTTGTCTGGCAGCACGGCGATAGTGATGCGGAGACTAAAAGGAAAGGACCTTTCTGAATTAATCCTGAACTGCTACTAAAGTTCAACTCGACAAGAGCACGGACGTGGCACAAGAATGCCGTCGCGAGAAACACCGTTCCCAGCTGTGACGGAATTTTCCGGCCTACAGCTGTTTTCACAGCAATTTATTGTAAACACCGGGCCATTTTAATTATCCGTTTACGTGACCGTGACGAATTACAGGGTGGTGAAGTAGAAAGAACAGCGAATACGTAGAAAGATAGATCCCTAATCATTTAGCTACAAAATAGCAGGGCAGCAACTGGAAGCAGTTAATTCCATAAATTATCTGGGAGTACGCATTAGGAGTGATTTAAAATGGAATGATCATATAAAGTTGATCGTCGGTAAAGCAGATGTCATACTGAGATTCATTGGAAGAATCCTAAGGAAATGCAATCCGAAAACAAAGGAAGTAGGTTACAGTACGCTTGTTCGCCAACTGCTTGAATACTGCTCAGCAGTGTGGGATCCGCACCAGATAGGGTTGATAGGAGAGATAGAGAAGATCCAACGGAGAGTAGCGCGCTTCGTTACAGGATCATTTAGTAATCGTGAAAGCGTTACGGAGATGATACACTCCTGGAAATTGAAATAAGAACACCGTGAATTCATTGTCCCAGGAAGGGGAAACTTTATTGACACATTCCTGGGGTCAGATACATCACATTATCACACTGGCAGAACCACAGGCACATAGACACAGGCAACAGAGCATGCACAATGTCGGCGCTAGTACAGTGTATATCCACCTTTCGCAGCAATGCAGGCTGCTATTCTCCCATGGAGACGATCGTAGAGATGCTGGATGTAGTCCTGTGGAACGGCTTGCCATGCCATTTCCACCTGGCGCCTCAGCTGGACCAGCGTTCGTGCTGGACGTGCAGACCGCGTGAGACGACGCTTCATCCAGTCCCAAACATGCTCAATGGGGGACAGATCCGGAGATCTTGCTGGCCAGGGTAGTTGACGTACACCTTCTAGAGCACGTTGGGTGGCACGGGATACATGCGGACGTGCATTGTCCTGTTGGAACAGCAAGTTCCCTTGCCGGTCTAGGAATGGTAGAACGATGGGTTCGATGACGGTTTGGATGTACCGTGCACTATTCAGTGTCCCCTCGACGATCACCAGTGGTGTACGGCCAGTGTAGGAGATCGCTCCCCACACCATGATGCCGGGTGTTGGCCCTGTGTGCCTCGGTCGTATGCAGTCCTGATTGTGGCGCTCATCTGCACGGCGCCAAACACGCATACGACCATCATTGGCACCAAGGCAGAAGCGACTCTCATCGCTGAAGACGACACGTCTCCATTCGTCCCTCCATTCACGCCTGTCGCGACACCACTGGAGGCGGGCTGCACGATGTTGGGGCGTGAGCGGAAGACGGCCTAACGGTGTGCGGGACCGTAGCCCAGCTTCATGGAGACGGTTGCGAATGGTCCTCGCCGATACCCCAGGAGCAACAGTGTCCCTAATTTGCTGGGAAGTGGCGGTGCGGTCCCCTACGGCACTGCGTAGGATCCTACGGTCTTGGCGTGCATCCGTGCGTCGCTGCGGTCCGGTCCCAGGTCGACGGGCACGTGCACCTTCCGCCGACCACTGGCGACAACATCGATGTACTGTGGAGACCTCACGCCCCACGTGTTGAGCAATTCGGCGGTACGTCCGCCCGGCCTCCCGCATGCCCACTATACGCCCTCGCTCAAAGTCCGTCAACTGCACATACGGTTCACGTCCACGCTGTCGCGGCATGCTACCAGTGTTAAAGACTGCGATGGAGCTCCGTATGCCACGGCAAACTGGCTGACACTGACGGCGGCGGTGCACAAATGCTGCGCAGCTAGCGCCATTCGACGGCCAACACCGCGGTTCCTGGTGTGTCCGGTGTGCCGTGCGTGTGATCATTGCTTGTACAGCCCTCTCGCAGTGTCCGGAGCAAGTATGGTGGGTCTGACACACCGGTGTCAATGTGTTCTTTTTTCCATTTCCAGGAGTGTAGATAAACTCCAGTGGAAGACTCTGCAGGAGAGATGCTCAGTATCTCGGTGCGGGCTTTTGTTAAAGTTTCGAGAACATACCTTCACCGAAGAGTCGAGCAGTATATTGCTCCCTCCTACGTATATCTCGCGAAGAGACCATGAGGATAAAACCAGAGAGATTAGAGCCCACACAGAAGCAGACCGACAGTCCTTCTTTCCACGAACAATAGGAGACTGGAATAGAAGGGTGAACCGATAGAGGTACTCAAGGTACCCTCCGCCACACACCGTCAGGTGGCTTGCGGAGTATGGATGTAGCTGTAGATAATCCCAAGGCTTTTCTTGGCAGTAATTTAATCGAAAGAACGTAACATTTCTTATCGTGTTTTCTGTGGATTAAGGGAGACAACGCTATGCCGTTTTAGTCTGTCCCCTAAGCAATGAAACTAAAAGACAGATTTGCCCCGAGTGGAGAAATCGCTTCATCGTATCGCTAGTACGGACGGCCTCCAGATTCAGCCGTTGACAAGAGTCTGCTGTCGACGCTTCCTCGGTTCCCAAATAGAGCAGTGCACACACCGAGAGGTGAGTAACATACACGGTAATGAATCACTTCGTTAAATATACTGATATCAGGTTTCTTTTTTTTCTGGTCTCCCTATAAACCTACGGCGCAAGAGTAACATACTCTGTGTGGCACGGTGGTGGTACGTGCAGCTACGGTGAAGTATAATCTGTCGAAACAAAGAGGTGCCATCAGTTTCTTCTGACCAGAAGACATCGTAGCTTCATATACTACCAATATGTTACCGGTTCTGAGTAAACTGAAAGCACCTAAATACTTACTCCAGAACCGTATCTGCACTGGCTCCAAAACTTTAATAGCAGCTGGAAATTTCGATACTTACGTCGAAGCATCGGTCTGGACGAATCAGAAGAGTCCTATTGTCTGTGTCATGTAAGAAGGCGGCCCAATTTTCAGCTGTTCTCCTCATCCCCCTCCACTAGCCACTGGCGGCCACTAATATTCATGCTCTTTCCGAGCGGCTAGCAGCGAGTTACAGCAGGGAGCGGGAATCTCGCTCCTACGTGCAGCACTGTTGCCGCACTTCGCCACAACCGAACTGTCCATCCAACTATCAATTTTTTTCTTTCCTTTATTTTCTTGCAGCAGTACAGCTGTGAATGTGTATCTTGTAAATGTTTAAGAGCGATTTAAAAAAAAAGGTCATATGACGGCAATAAACGTGAAGTGCATCACAAGCAGACGAGGCGGATTATTTACCTCATTTATAACTTTTTCAAACGTGAATTTAAAAGCGCGTCTCCTACGGTTGATATTTGAAAGCACAACAATGGCCCCCAGAACCATGTGGAGTCGGCAAAGAACTGTTAAAGCGAATTGTAAAGGGAAGTGTCTAGACTGTCGGAACTGCAGAAACAGTTGGTTTCGTGTCGCCGGAAAGCATCGAAATCGCAAAGAACCTGTAACACAAACGGATAGTTTTAACATTGATGTTTTAAAGAGATCCATGTGAATGATGAATGCCTGACATAGCAAAAACGTGTTACAATTACGCAGGCTTCAATGGTAAGCGCTTCGTCAAGGTAAAGTATTTTCAAAGACATTGGTTCCAGATACGTTAAGAAGAGAGTTTTTAGTTCAAACAAAGGATATAGGTGCAGCACGGACTACATCCCATATAAAGATTTACCATACGAGAGAAGGAGGTAGGTCAACAGTGTATTACCTCGATGAAACATGGGTCAGTTATAATGATTCCAAGAAGATATGCTGGAAATTATTGATGGTACTGGCAGTTTTAAATTTCTCATAGGGATAGGTTCTCGGACAATTATTATGCAGTCTGACTCTTCTCGTTTTGTTTCTGAGAATAAACTTGTATTTACGTGCAAGTAAAACAGCAGTGATTACCATTCTGGATGAACGTTGCCAGTCTCGTGATGTGATTCACAATTCTTGTCATACCTCGCTTCGAAGTCGGTCATTGCCAGTTATAATTAAACTGTTATAGAAAAAACATCAAGTACAAACACCTGAAATGGGGATATTTTTCCCCAGCTTAAAAATAAAAATAGTAAGCATCGTATAATCTAGACTCGTGTCGATCTTCTGCAGCTCGTTAATTTATACTGTACCAGTCACGTGACAGAACGTTCACACACGACTTCCTTGCACATGAATGCGGTCACACCATTTTGCGTTTACTCACATGTCACTGTCATTGTAGCCACATGGAATTAGTTTGGGCTAAGGGTGTTAAGACTATGTGGAAGAAAAAGAAACAAAACATTCAGGGTAACATACAGTGAATCGCTTGATGAGGCAATAAGCAACGAGGCAACAGACAACATCCCACCTGTAGTGTGGGCATAGTCTGTGTGGCATGCTGAGAAGCTTTAGGAAGAAGAAATTGACAGGGAAACGATGATTGATATAAGACTTGAACCTATCATCATAAATTTAATACCAGATTGTTCGGAAACAGACTCAAACACAAGTGAAGATGGTATTACAAAGTAGACTTTGGAACAAAGTAATATTTCTTAGTATTAAAGACTCATGGCTTAAAAATGTGTTTGTCAACAGATCAGTTGCTTACATAATAATGAGAACTTCCTAGCCTTTCTGATTAGGACTTGTATCCTTTTAATTATGCAGACTACAAATACATTGCCCAAGGAGAAGTTAAGCTTCTCCCACCTTATTGTAAACCTCTGTCATTTTCAAGGCACTGGACAGGGCTCTAAAATGACAATAATGGTTACCTGTCGACATATCGGTAGTATTCGATGTTATCGGTCAGATTCCCTGGAGTTATTCGCAGATGGTGCTTAATTTTTTGCTTGTTCAATTGATTATCAATCCGGTCTCTCACTGTAACATCTAACGTGTTAGTTCACACTCACAATGCCGGTTAACAAAGAAAAATATGACAACTTACTGACCATTCTTACGGAAGTCTTTTACATTAGTCTTTTCTACCACTAATTCTTTTTTTACACGCAGTGATTACACTCAACCACCGTCAAACACACACACACACACACACACACACACACACACACACACACACACAGACACGCCTTAGACACAGAGCAGAAGCAGTTGTCAAACAGATGTAATGATTTCGGTTTGTGCTCGAAGTTAATATTGTTGTGTATTAAATTTCTACTTATAATGCAGTTCAAATCGCAATAAATGGTAGTTATTGCAAGCAGTTTCAATGTCGTTTTGAGAAAAATGGTGCTTCACTTCTTCACAAAACTGTGTCAGCTGTGTCGAATATTTACTATTTCCCTCGTAGATTTGAACCTTTAATACGATGTACCATAGGCAAACGAGCCTGAATGTTGTCCCTAGCAATGCAGTTCGGCCACGTGGAATTTGGCCTTGTCATGTAAAAGTCAGTGTATCAATGACAAATTAAAAATTCTAGTAGTACACCGTATTCAAGTACAGCAACTGTGTTTCCCGTAATTGGGTCACGGTTTTCAAAGATTATGCACATGTCAGATTCGCGCCAATTTCTACTACAGTTTTCTAGTAAGGACTATTTAAACGCCACGGAGAGTGCACAGATATTAATCATAAATTTATTCTGTGTCGTCATCAAGGCATCTTTGATGCTGATGTGATAGTGGCCGGAGTGTGTAAGATGTCGCAGAATTACTTTGCAGAGAAAGATGCAACTACAACGTTAAGACTTTGGCAACAGAAGTTGCGCGTTTCGATTGTCGAGACAGAAATCAAACCGCTGGAAATTTGTGCGTTTGGCACTTGTAGCCCACACTGTTCCAAACGAGCTGTTAGTTATACGCCATTTATATGTTAAAACAGAACAGCACAAGCTACGCAGCAAACACTTTCCAAAATCCATGGGTTGGATGAATGAAGGGATCTAGGCTATGTTGGTCGTCAGATCGAAAACTCCACGAATGGCGAAAATTTTTGACACGATAGAACGTTTCTCTCTAACCCACTATTATGAATTTACTCTTCAAGTGACGTCATCTCGATACTGTGTCGGCATCTGTACTGGATTAATCAGAAGCCATAGCGTTTCATTCGGTATAAAAACAGGACACTACGGATGTTTCTTATTAAAGCATAATGACACGCACTCCTGAGGAAAGAGCCAGAAAAATATGTGCTTCCCGTGAAACTGACATTTAGTCTTCTGTGGAAGCGGCCACCTAAATGAGTCACAGTCCAACAAGAACAGGAATTCTCAAATTACTGCAATTCTGTCGTTTGTGTAAATAAAGAATTGTCAGGACAGTGTTTGAAACGTTTGCTGTCGCTCTACCTGGCCAAACGTAACAAGGACAGTTGTCGCATTAACATTGCGACTGTTGGAGAAAGTGGGTTAATTGACTTACTACATGTGTGACACTAATACAACAAGATCATTTCTGAAATCAGTAATTGATTCCAGGTGTAGATAATGTAACTGTCTAATCCATTTGGTTCCGAACCTCACAGCAAGGATAAATGCACCCGCTGTATACACTCCTGGAAATGGAAAAAAGAACACATTGACACCGGTGTGTCAGACCCACCATATTTGCTCCGGACACTGCGAGAGGGCTGTACAAGCAATGATCACACGCACGGCACAGCAGACACACCAGGAACCGCGGTGTTGGCCGTCGAATGGCGCTAGCTGCGCAGCATTTGTGCACCGCCGCCGTCAGTGTCAGCCAGTTTGCCGTGGCATACGGAGCTCCATCGCAGTCTTTAACACTGGTAGCATGCCGCGACAGCGTGGACGTGAACCGTATGTGCAGTTGACGGACTTTGAGCGAGGGCGTATAATGGGCATGTGGGAGTCCGGGTGGACGTACCGCCGAATTGCTCAACACGTGGGGCGTGAGGTCTCCACAGTACATCGATGTTGTCGCCAGTGGTCGGCGGAAGGTGCACGTGCCCGTCGACCTGGGATCGGACCGCAGCGGCGCACGGATGCACGCCAAGACCGTAGGATCCCACGCAGTGCCGTAGGGGACCGCGCCGCCACTTCCCAGCAAATTAGGGACACTGTTGCTCCTGGGGTATCGGCGAGGACCATTCGCAACCGTCTCCATGAAGCTGGGCTACGGTCCCGCACACCGTTAGGCCGTCTTCCGCTCACGCCCCAACATCGTGCAGCCCGCCTCCAGTGGTGTCGCGACAGGCGTGAATGGAGGGACGAATGGAGACGTGTCGTCTTCAGCGATGAGAGTCGCTTCTGCCTTGGTGCCAATGATGGTCGTATGCGTGTTTGGCGCCGTGCAGGTGAGCGCCACAATCAGGACTGCATACGACCGAGGCACACAGGGCCAACACCCGGCATCATGGTGTGGGGAGCGATCTCCTACACTGGCCGTACACCACTGGTGATCGTCGAGGGGACACTGAATAGTGCACGGTACATCCAAACCGTCATCGAACCCATCGTTCTACCATTCCTAGACCGGCAAGGGAACTTGCTGTTCCAACAGGACAATGCACGTCCGCATGTATCCCGTGCCACCCAACGTGCTCTAGAAGGTGTACGTCAACTACCCTGGCCAGCAAGATCTCCGGATCTGTCCCCCATTGAGCATGTTTGGGACTGGATGAAGCGTCGTCTCACGCGGTCTGCACGTCCAGCACGAACGCTGGTCCAGCTGAGGCGCCAGGTGGAAATGGCATGGCAAGCCGTTCCACAGGACTACATCCAGCATCTCTACGATCGTCTCCATGGGAGAATAGCAAAATTCAAATGGTTCAAATGGCTCTGAGCACTATGGGACTCAACTGCTGTGGTCATAAGTCCCCTAGAACTTAGAACTACTTAAACCTAACTAACCTAAGGACAGCACACAACACCCAGCCATCACGAGGCAGAGGAAATCCCTGACCCCGCCGGGAATCGAACCCTGGAACCCGGGCGTGGGAAGCGAGAACGCTACCGCACGACCACGAGATGCGGGCGGAGAATAGCAGCCAGCATTGCTGCGAAAGGTGGATATACACTGTACTAGTGCCGACATTGCGCATGCTCTGTTCCCTGTGTCTATGTGCCTGTGGTTCTGTCAGTGTGATCATGTGATGTATCTGACCCCAGGAATGTGTCAATAAAGTTTCCCCTTCCTGGGACAATGAATTCACGGTGTTCTTATTTCAATTTCCAGGAGTGTATATGTGTACCTCTGTGGTCGAACGCATGAAACTTGGTGTGAGTCCACAGTTTCACATGCGCCAACGAGCGGCCTATAACGCAATCAGGCGCCGTAAAATAAAGCTTTGGTGATCTTCGTTCTCCCGATCGGCGCCGCCCTGCGACACGACAATACCACTGAGAAAAGCTCTTCCCTGTTCATCGCCTTTTCAGAGAAATTAATTGTTGGCTCTAATGTGGCCCTCCTCCTCTCATGTGGAGTGTGTAAAGACCCTCGACGAATCGTTTTTTATCTGTTACCGTTTAACGAATGCAATTTGTACAAACAGAAGGTGAACAGCTGATACATTGCCACGAAGTAAAACAAGGCCTCACACTTGGGTTTAGATTTCGCAGCGATAAAAAACAGATGATGCTGTCAACTTCATTATTACTTGTTCTCAAACTGTGGCTGGTGACATATCCGCTGATACTATGTACGTGATTAGGAGTTCGCCTTGATTTTGCTAGGCAGTTACACGTCTTCAAAACCATGGACTGTAAATACGTTCCACCCCTTACTGCTATTCCTATTCCTCACTACGCAAGTCAATCATGTGAGTATAATAAACGTATCACATGCGTTAACTGGTTTGGATAAAAACGTTTAGAAGGTATTTTTTGATGATTTCTACACATGTTTTCCGGAAGATTTTCTCACACAATCGCCTCCTTCCCAGGAATGTAGAGTAACATCAGCTGGAGGCAGCTGAGACAGAAGGCCGTCCATGAATGTGTCGAGTGCGAAACAGGAAGTGCGCGGATGCGTTAAGATGGTGAAACTGGCCAGCGACAGTCTGTGTGACTCATATGTGGGAGTGGACACGCGTCTCGCAACTTGAGGGATACGCGAGGTTGAGGTGTGGGTACATTTTAAAAATGCAGTCTCTGCGTCAAATATAGATTCGCTCTTATTAAGACGATTAACTCATGCATGCAAATTTCTCTGTCGTTCTCGTTTACTTCATATAACAACCATTACTCGCGGGAGAGTTGCAAGTGGCAACAATCCGTGATGCTAACAGCAACAATCAGTCGCTGAGGCAGTGACAAAGCTCTGTCAACGAAAAAATAAATTCTACTTATCTGTGTAAAATGTTTCGCACTTTCGTTTCAGACAAAAATATTTGCAGTACTGTTATCAACGCAAAACCGGGGGTACAGACTTTTTTAAATCATAATATTGCTTAACGTTTTCTGTTATCAGAGAGGCCACACAGATCAGATTTCGCAACAGTAATTTCAATCGAGACAGCAGCGTTCCTCCAGACCAATTCGTCGAATCATTTACGGCCTTATGTGAGGAAACAGCGTCGCAGCCACCGACATGTTCCCTGGCAGCATGACGGCGGCCATCCGTTGCCGAGGAAAAGGGCGATGGACCTTTTTAGAATAATGTCGAACTGCTACTAAAGCTTTAACTCGAGAAGAGCACGGACGGCGTCTGACCCAAGAATGCCGTCGCGAGCAACTCCGTTCCCAGTTGTAACGGATTTTTCTGGCTACAGCAGGTGTCGGGGCAGTTTATTATAAACGCCGTGCCGTTTTAATCGTCCGTTTATATGAACTGAGGAACTACCGAGCGGCGAACTGGAAGGAATTGCGATTACGGTAATGAGGTGAAGGCTTTTCTTAGTTGTAGTTTAATCGGGAGAGCGTAAAATTTCTTATCGCGTTTTCTGTGGGTTGAGGGAGACAACACAATGCTCTTTCAGTCTATTCCCGCAAGCGATGAAACTAAAAAACAGAAAATTAACCCAGAGTTGATCAACTCGCTTCATGGGCTCGTTAGTAAGGGCGACGTCATTTCATGGCGTCTGTGGTTTGCGACCGGAGTTTCAGCTGTGGGCAAAAGTTTGCTACCGTTACTAACTAGAGACGCATCCTTACTTCTCAAATAAAGCATTGCATACACAGAAAGCTGAATAACATACACAAAAATCAATGAGAGGAACTTATTTATAATGATTTCATCGTATTTTTTTCTTTCTGGTCTCAATATATACCTGCGGCACAACACTTTCATAGCATGTGTGACGTTGTGGTCCACGTAGAGGAACGGTTAAATACAATCTGTCGGTACTAAGAGGTGCTATCAGTTTCTTAAGATCAGAAGACAACGTAGCTTCATTTGTTAGAAATCTTGATTAGACTGAAAGCTGCTAATATTACATCTTGAACCGTATGTGGATAAACTCCAAAACAGTAACTGCTAGTTTCGACATTTACTTCGAAGCATCGAGTTGAACGAAACAGAAGTAGTATGCGTCATCCACAGAAATGTGCTGAGCACCTGACACGCTTGCTTATGCAAAGTCAGTGTATTAAAAACAAATTAAAGATTCCAGTAGAACACAGTGGTTTTAGCTTAGCAACTGTGTTTGCCCTAATTGGGACATGGTTTTCAATGATTAGGTACATGTACGATGAGTGCCAATTCGTACTACTGTTTTCTAGTATGGACTTTCCGGACACGTCGGATACCCCAACAAAAACCCTTTGACAACAAAGGTTGTACGATTCTATTGTCGATGCAGAAAATAAAATGGAAATTTGTGCGTTTGGCACTTGTGATCATCGTTTTCGTAACGACCGATAAGATGTACGCCATTTGCATGTACTGAGAGTATATTAAAGCTGTAGTAGGACAAAAATTACACGATTCAAATGCTAAAACTTAACAATAGGACAAATCTTTTGCAATACTAAGCATATCATCGTAAGAAGACTGTAAGGCCAAGCTTGTCGATGGTAGGGGCTGTATATGCGGCGCTGCAGAGTCGGTCGTAATAAACAGGACGAGTGTGTCCATGTTATGGCGTCACGGCTGTGTATCATGGAACGTGGCCGGCCGCGATGAGTGCAGAATATGTGTACATTTTCTAAAGTAGGTGTCTACATCTGCACATTATGCGTTTCCCGGGCTGGAAGGACGGCAGTGAATTATCGGCAGTGCTTATTATGCAAGTGGTTGCAGACTGACATGTGGAACAAAAGTCGAAATAGTTTGCCCAGTCACGGAGCAATGAGGAATTCTTGAACACTCTCTTTCAAAAGAAACAATTTTAACCCAAATGACTGTACAAACCTGTTTAAAAATCCTTGCATGCGTTGAAAGTACGGATGCATGTTGGTCGTCAGATCTAAAAGACGTTCTTGACCGCTCGTCGTTTCGACTGTCCAAGCGTGTCACGTAAGTGGCCGTAACTTTTCCCTGGCTTCACCTACAAGCACAAAACTTTTCCACTGCCATCACGCCATCGACGCTAGAATGTGACATAATTTTCAACTTGATACGCCAAAGTCTTCCTCTGTTTGTAGTTTATTCGTACTTGAAAAGAAAGTTACGCTGCTAGAAATTCTTGCAAAAACTGGCAACAGGTGCTTGTTTTTCGTTGTGCGTTGTGTTTTATCGACACGTCCGCCATATTAAGTGAGAAACACCGAACGACACAGCGTATGTTTGTATAGTCGTCGTGTACTTCAAGAAAGGGAACTCTTCTTTCATCGTTTTAGAGGAAGAACACTTTCTTCTCCTCGTATTAAGGGACGCGAGTTAGTTTTACACACAACAGCCAACAGACAATGGAGCGCACGCAAGCGAGCTCGCCGAAACGTGTGTTGCACCTGCCGCCTGCCTCTCACTGTTGTCAGTAACAGTCCGAAGACATCGCGTCGGTGGCATCTGCACGGCTCAGCCCTTCGGAGGTTCGAGTCCTCCCTAGGGCATGGGTGTGTGTGCTGTCCTTAGTGTAAGTTAGTTTAAGTTGGATTAAGTAGTGTGCAATCCTAGGGACCGATGACGTCAGCAGTTTAGTCCCATAGGGACCCAACACCACCACGTCGGTTGCATCGACTACAAATGTGTCATATGACCGTGAATAGCTAATGCGTAAGTACGAATACAATCTTCTGTTCGCATCTATCCTCATCCCGTGACGAAAATACAGCGTCTTGGTTCCATTGTTGCGTTCACCAGAAGTGGTATTGGGAAATCGGTTTACGAAATCCGGTTTTGGGAGCCCCATGTAGGAAGGGGGGGGGGAGGGGTTGTTACCAACTGTATAGCACGGAACGAGATGAACGGACTGTGGCGTGGATGGACGCAGTCGGTCCGGCAGTGCCGACACGGACGTAGACGCCTCGCTCGCTCTGCTGCAGCCGTTCCCTCGCATGCCGCGGGCCGAGCTGGCAACCAACGAGTTAAAATTTCATAGAGTGGCTATAGGTCCGCCATGTTTGAAGCAAATTGAAGTTCTGGCCGCCATGTTTTCTTTAGTCAAGGCATTCGTCTGCTGTGTCCCGCCCCCTTGTAACTGCGTTTGACTTACTTGAAATAGCCCATACTAGCTTTATTTTTTCTAAAACAAGCAATAGACAGCAGTGATTTCAGTGTACACTGACAGCAAAAAGGGATGTTTTTGTCGAAATATGGCTAAACTTTTCGATGTAGATAACACTACAAGACAACTCAAATAAGTCTGTCCATCCACTATAACGTTACTTGTTGCCCATAAATTAATGCAATTAGAGCAGGTACCACCAGAATATTACGGTGAAACTTCTAAACATGCTGTGGTTAACTATTAGAAACAGTAACGGGCGCAGAAATGCGATATTTTTGTCGCTATTTCAAAGTAAACAGTCAAAGCCTCAAAAACCAGTACACTGTGAACGAGAATTTATTTGAAATATGTGTTGCAAGTAGTTAACACAAGCATAGTAATTCAATAACAAAGTCGAAGCGTTCTTGGGTGGGGTAATTTCACAAATTTTCGTAAGTAGCTGTATGCCTTGGCAGAATAAAAGTGTAGGGTCAGGGCAAATTTCCTTATTTGCTGAGAATAATGGCATACTTTAGCACTGCACTGAAGTTCCAATAGCTCCTTCAACAAACCAATTACATGTTGACTGTTTAACATATCAGAAACTGAAATACATAGCCTTCTTCTCAAACCAGCAACTAAAGTCTGTAACTGCACTATTCTTCTTTTGTGTCGTACACTAAGTTGCTTCATTTGCTTTATCCGCTTCTTTAGTCGCACATTCTCTGCTTGTACTCTGTTACATTGTGTTTTCAACTTCTTAGGGCTTGGTAGACAGTAATTGTGGTCAGCAGAAACAGATGTGGGTCCGACAGGCACTGAAAGAATGTAATTACATCATAAGTTTATAACAGAGTTACACCATAAGATTATAATAGAAAGTATGTAATTCAAAGTAATAAGAATACGGAGTAAACTTAAATTATTGACTTACTTTGTGCTAATGATGTCACTGTAATAGCACTAACTTGCAAATTGTCGAAAGATCGCTTTCTGGTTTGTGGTCGTAATACTTTATCTTGCTTTTGTAAATGTGGTGGAAAGTTAAAGATAGTAGGTACTGGTTTTGACAAAAGGCGCCTCTGGACATTTGTGTGGTACATCTATTTCTCTTCAAAATGAGCTGAACAGAGGTAACTGGCTATAGTAGGAAACCAGTTTTCTCGCTTCATAATTATAACCCATCTTTTTGTAATTTCCTTATCTTTTAAAGGAAATCTGTAATCAACGATAAATAAATTACTTCCTGCATTTGTCTTAAGCATAATTACAGTTCCAAAGCAAATGCTCTTTAATAAACATTAAAAAACGTGTGTCGTATTTCGGTACTAATATACTTACTTATAATATGAAATATTTGTTGTTTTATCGCTGCGATTTGTGCAGTTGAACGCTGAACACACTGCAGGCATGTTGACTTCATATTTTGTAACAAAAAAGTCAACTAGAAAAGTTAAATATTGCAGTAATATCACAACATCTGACACACTTCCAACACAAACAACAGTAACGCTTTCCTAATGTTTTGACTAAGGAGAACATGGCGGCCGAGTTAGCGTTGGTTGCCGCTAGGAGCGCTGTAACTAGTATCTCAGCTACTCTATGAAATTTTAACTCGTTGCCAGCAACTCAGCCTCATGACGTCATCGTGTTGTTTGTCGTTGGGGGGGGGGGGGGGGGGGAAGGGGAGAGAAATGGGGCAGCCGCGCGCCGCGGCTGTCTGTGCGGCCCAGCTGTGGCGGAGCGGCCAGGCGTGCGGCGGCGTGCGGCGCAGTCCCGCCTCTCGGCGAGAACACCAGAGACAGGTGAGGCGGGCAGCCGGCCTCCACTGGGGTACTTGGAAGCTGCGGCTGTCGTTCTGCTCGCTTTTGTGTGGCTTGTCGCGTAACTCACGACGGAACTGCTCTTGTTTAATACATTGTCTTACTTTAACAATTAGGATCGATACGAACATTAGGGATGGCGAATAGTTTGTTAAATTAGCGCGTCGAGTGTGTAATAATTTATTACTCGTTATTTATCGCCTTGTTACAGTCGTTTAATCGCTGATACCTTGAGCGAGAATAGCGTGCAACGAACGGAAAATAGCGACACATGCAGTCGGGCAGTGTTTCGATGTACCATTGTCAATTCCTGCAGATTTCTCGTACCACAGTTGTTGAAAACGAAAACCACGCGTTCCTGGCTACGTCACTGCAACGAAATAACCAATGTTCGTAGAGGACGCAAGTATGCGAGAGCCATCAAACAGCACTTCGGACTGAGTGAGTTTTAGTGCGACACGGCGTCTTCTGCCACTGACTCCAGCAGCCGTGGTTGTCTGTAATTCTGGACCGCCAGCCGAGAGTGACAGCAGGTTGCCTCTGTTGCGGCTTGCAGTGCTGACAGAAGTTTATTTTTCAACATTTCGCTTAATTTGGCCGAATTTGAACATCTAAAATGTTGTAAGGTACTCATTCAAAGGTATAACCTGACGTTACGGCTTTCACACAGTAAGAAAAGTATCACAGTTGTAAACTTGGCGTGTCGCGAGGTAACGTAACGCACGGCGCTGAAATACGCGAACGTTATTCACCCAGTATTTGATCACTTGGCGACTTCGAACACACGTTGAGAATAATTTTAAAGAGTTCCAAAACTTTTTCTCGCTTACACGCTTAACGTCAAATATTACAGACGTTAACTCGTGTGCAAAGTAATCAGACGTCCGAAGTTGTTTAGTGCATAGGCATTCCGAATCCTGTACTCCACTCGTGGCGTCATGCCGACGTGCTTCTGGCGATGAAACGCAGCACTTGCGTTTATTTCAGTATTTTTACAATTTTCTGGAATTTAGGTTGTGATGCACGAGCGATCTGTTGTTTTCCCCAACCTACGTCAGACTGAGGCGAAGATTTGCTTAGTTGTTAGCGAATTCTTGAGAATTTATCGTAATGTTAGCGTTTCATGAAATAAAACTTTCTTATTCTCTTTTATCGTTCTGTGACGTCATGTTCCGTTTGTGATTTGCTGATAAAAGAGAAGCGATCACACACCACAATTTTTTTGCTCTATAGAACTCTGCAGCGCTTTGTTCTCGTGTTACTATTTGTTGGGTAAGAGAGACTCGTGTGTCGACGAAGCTACGCAAGGTCTTGGAGACGCGTCGTGTTCCCTGTGGCTTGTTGTGCAGAAAAGTTGTCGCAATCGTGCTTGCGCATTAGTCGTATCTTACGTGACCAAAGAATGAATGATGGTGATTGACTGTCACTTGCCAACTTCTTTATCTGACGTTCAAATGGCACGATTAAAATGCAGTGTAAATTTTTATGTGCGACCTATAACGACGGCAGAATCTAGATTTAATTTGTGCCATTTCCAGTGCAATATTTGCAAGAATCGAGGTAGATTTGTTATTAGTTTCCGTCAGAGCACTGAATCACGTCGGAATTACATTTGTGGAGGCATTTGCTAATTATATTTGACTGAAACCTATAGCAAATATTATTTCGTTTAGGCAGATACCGTTACAGAAGCCTTACCCGTTACTGATGGTAAGTCACTTTTAGGGAATTATCGGTAGCCACTGACGCCAGATTTACCGACACTTTAGCATGATAAAGTACTCAAAATCTTGAAGACTTCTGAAATGTCGTATATCATTTAGACTGCATATCGTCATAAAACGCTAATTTGAGTACCAAAACTATGAAATTGCCAACTTTAACTTCGCAAACACATAGATCAGCACAGTGACTGTTCAGTTTGCTCGCCGCATCCAATCGCAGCACAGGACGCGTGATGTCACATAAGAGTGACTGTCTTCACACATGAGGGACAGGATGATTAAATAAAAGTTCCACGAATTTTATGAATAATGCGTAACCCGAAATCTGAGCTCCAAGTGGTCCTCACTTTCGTGACACTGAAGTGTGTGTGGTGGTTTCCGTTCTTATACTCGGCTGTCACAAAATGTGCAACGCAATTGATGCACCGAATTGAAGACCTGTCCAAAACGTCTCGTGTGTAGCGAGATTAGTAGTGCTGAATTGTCGGGAAATGTGACGTTGACGAATGAAGAGTGGCCGGAGCCAAAACAGTTTCAGAAAAAGGCCGCCATTTAATCGATAATGTGTGGAATTCGCTCTCTGAAGCACACATCGATTGCCCATAATTACGGATTAAGATCGCTGGTGACTTACGAATGTGTAGAATGTTTCTGAGTGCTTTTAATTCTTCACGTGTTCTGTCCACCAGCAGAATCTTTGACAGTGTGGTGTCTCACACGATACTTGGGCTAGCAGTAACGGTACTGTACCACTGGCTGCTCACAATCTGAAGTTGAGCCACTCACAGGGGTCCAGTGTGGACTGCAACTACTGTATGGCAGCGAAACTTGGTATACTAAAGCCCCCTTGCGGAACCGATTTACACTGGAAAGGAATTATTTCCGATTTTGGCCACCAAATGGCTCTATCAACGGAAGAAAGACGTATAAAAATGTTTCCATATGTAACGGATTGGCAACGGAACGTGGGCAGGAAGGGTCAAACAAGTGAGAAGGGCAGAATGTAGATCTTGTTATTAACCGCCAGCTGCACAATTTGTTCAGTATGAGCACCGAAGACTTCGGCGAGACGTTGCACAACGACAGATTCGCACCTGGTAACTAAAATCGGAACTGATTTCCTCCGGCGCAGACTGGTTTCGCATTAACGCCTCAGCATACCTGCCAAGTTTCGTTGCCATACGATAATTACAGACCACAGTGAACTTCGGTGAGTGGCTGCATTTTACTTACGACCACCCGGTACTTCCATGCCTCTGCTGAAGGAAAAAGCGATTCGCGGAAATTTCGCTGTCGTATTTGTGGCCCATTTGGTCATAACCATTTAGTAGTTAGCCAGTTAAAAAAAGTCTGCAGTTGTCTGACTTCCGTCTTGTTTCACCTTTTTGAAGTATCAACACTCCTTAGATTCTGCAAATACGCGTCTTCCCAGTACAGGCGACTGTCCAAACTGGAGCAGGTCGCAGCTACCGATAGGGGGCGTCGACATTGCCCCGTGGCGCAATGATGTGCTGCGTGACGTCATATATACCTAATGATACAACATAACGACGTGATGTTTTTCTTGTGTGTGAAATCTTATGGGACCTAACTGTTAAGGTCATCAGTTCCTAAGCTTACACACTACTTAACGTAAATTATCCTAAGGACAAACATACACATCCATGCCCGAAGGAGTACTCGAACCTCCGCCGGAATCAGCCGCACAGTCCATGACGCAGTGATGTTTACGTAGCTGCTTTATTACGTATTTTTTCTAATATAGGTTGTGGTGGAAAAGTGACGTGTTGCATAGCCCGAGGTCTCGGCTGGGTTGACAGGTTCAAATGGTTCTAATGGCTCTGAGCACTATGGGACTCAACATCTGTGGTCATCAGTCCCCTATAGCTTAGAACTACTTAAACCTAACTAACCTAAGGACATCACACACATCCATGCCCGAGACAGGATTCGAACCTGCGGCTGTAGCAGTCACGCGGTTCCGGACTGAGCGCCTAGAACCGCTCGGCCACCACGGCCGGCTGGGTTTACAGGTTCCAATATAGTTGTTAGTTAGCAGAGCCAAAGAAATGGAGTATTACAGTAAAAATTATTCTTGCTGTGTCAGATATTTTATGCACGTTACATTTCGACGAGTGTCTTATGTCCATTTTGATGTTGTCATGGATCCTAATGCAATTGGAACGGCAGGTTCAGTATTTTTCAGCATTGGGCACAGTTCGTAGCTAGTGTAAACGTACGTTTACACCTGTGTAAATTTGCGTGTGCACAAGACGGACGCAGCCTTCGCACAAAGAGGCATCGGTGCAGCCAGCCTCGTACGCCTGTTGACACGTGGGCGCGGGCAGTCAACACGTCCCAGGCGAATACAGGCCGTGCTGTCCCGTCCACGGTTTTGTTTTAACCCATTGGCCGAGTGGCCTAAAAAGGAACAAATGGATCTGAAGAATATTATCGTGCATACTTATAACGCGAGTTATCGGTATCATCTAGTGCGTCTTCTGAATGATATAATGGATAATCGAGTTGAACTTTTTAGTGCTAATGTTATGAGGAAACGTGCTGTCCAATGCAGTGGTAACGCGTATCAATTACTAATGGTCTTTTGAATAACATTCATGTTGATTTGAGACACACTATATAGTGCCTGCTATCTATCGCTGCATTCTCGAAAACAAACAGCATGAGAAACTAGGCTGTAGTAAAATTATAAAGATTATAACTTAATTAGAGCAGTCAACCATGAATATGATATGGAAAGTTTATTTACACAAAACCATTACCGGTTTCCGATTTTCAAAAACAAATTGTTAGATGGCTTTCAAAAGCTGATCAGTACTTGCGATAACCGCCATTTAAAAGAATATTCGTTTCTGGAGATGTGAAATTATCGACTAAATTTTCCCATGCAAATGACGTCGGAGCTTTGTGTTCGGGCACTACATCACTAGATGAAAGGCAACAGTGAAATCAGCTACAGAATCAGTATGCCTTAAATGAAAAATAAACAGGACGCAGAATCATTCGTGAGTGGTAACGAAAATGATGTACATTATCGGTACAAGCCAGTGATACAGTACAGGTCCATCTGCCCTTTAAAGAACGTTAGGTCAGTTACTGTGGCACTTCGTATCTTGTAATCGGTATTTCAGGTAAGGAAAGCAGCCACTCGCCACTGATTCTATAAGTAAACTGTCAGTAAGACGTGAATTAAAAGTTAATGAACAGCGGCACTGATAGCTCACCATACCTGTTAGAAAACACTATCATACATAAATTTCTCAGCATTGTTTTGCAGGAAGAATAAAGCCATTGGGGTATTAATTTTTCATTCTTGAGGCTGCACAGAAAGAAGTTCTAGATTTAATTACGGAAGTCAAACACACGCTACCTAAAAACGGTTCTGAGCACTATGGGACTCAACTGCTGAGGTCATAAGTCCCCTAGAACTTAGAACTACTGAAACCTAACAAACGTAAGTACAACACAAACATCCATGCCCGAGGCAGGATTCAAACCTGCGACCGTAGCGGTCGCGCGGTTCCAGACTGTAGCAGCAGAACCGCTCGGTCACCAGCGGCCGGCCACACACGCTACCTATTAACGATACCTGTGTCTTGGTCTATGAGTACGTCAGTCAGGTGCGAAATTGCGTTGGTTTGCATGTTCGTACTTACTGAATAGTGTACTGGAAAGGAGTAATAAAAGTCGGATACAAGCAGACATATACTCACCATTTACGTACGTCACCGTTGACTGCTTACGGCAAGATGGCAGATGGTAATGTGCGCAGTATAGGTAGTAGCATTGAAGTCACTACATAGTTTTGGCACTGTGTGATTAGTTAGTACAGAAGAGCTAGTACATTCTGTGAATGAAATGTTACGCGCTGCGGGATGCACAGAAGTACTTTGACTCTTAACATTATCAGGAGAATCCTTGGAGGCAGGTTTTGTGTGCAAATATTATCTATATTATTAAAAGAATTTGTAAATACAACATTGTCAACCTTTCCGATTAATAATTAAGAGAACTTTTGGCCTCACGTGAAAACAACAACGGGATCGAAATCATGAGTTGAGTCGCTCAGTGACCATACCGTCACAGCAATGGAAGACGACACAGGAGGCGAAATACAGGGCTACCAATAAATCATTCACTGGTTTCCAGAATTCTACATTTTCCGAAATATTTTTCACCTCAGCGAGTTTAGACTGTGCGGAACACCTGATCTTACGAATGCAGCGCCTTGTGAAAATGCCGAAAAGGCGAGAGAAGAGTTTTCGTGTGTTGTAATGTGCGGGATATTTGACCAAATGTGGCAGCTTCGCCCGTGGAGGAGGGTGAGCGAGATTTTTGTACAAAGAAGTCAACAGCAGCGACAAGCCGCGTACTCTGAATACCGCAGGAAAGTGTGTGGAAGACCGTGCGTCGGCTGTTACACTTCGAACCGTACCGTCTGCAGCCCGTACAACAATTAAAAGCAGAAGGTTGCGGCCGGCGCATTCAGATTCGCGCCACAGCGGTGGGACCACTGGAGGATGAACCTCCATGCTGAACCTTCATGCTGATCTTCAGCGACGGAACAACCTAGAATTTATCTGAAAACTTAACCTCCGCAATGTGAGTGTGGGCTACTGAAAATCCTCATGAAATTGCGGCGCATGAACCAGATTCGCAGATGGGTAATGTTTTCTGTCCAGTGTCACAGACAAAGCTTGAATGGGCCGTTTTTATTCTGTGAAGGAACTACGACGATCCGTAGTACGCCACACTCTCACATGGCGGAGATAAACATTTTCGGATAAATGCAAGGTTGCTTCGTTGCTGAATATGAGCATGGGGACGAAATGTCCATCCTCAACCGGTCCGTGCATTGTGGCGCAAATCAGAAGGCGCCGGCCGCAACCTTCTGCTTTTAATAGTTGTGAGAAATGCAGACGTCGCGGTTCGATGTGTGACTTCCGACGCACGGTGTTCCACACACTTTGTTGCGGTGTTTAGAGTTCGCGGCTTGCGCCTGCTGTTGACTTCTTTGGACCGCGTACAGAAATCTCGTTCACACCCCTACACGGTTGCAGCTGCCACATTTGGTCAAATATCCCGCATATTACAACACGAGAAAACTCTTCTCTCGCTTTGTCGGCATTTTGGCAAGGCGCCGCATTGTTAATGTGAGGTGGTCGGCACAGTTTAAACTCGCTGAGTTGGCTGTTATATCCATACACCAATCATATTTGTACATGTAATATTTCGGAAAATTTAGAATTCTGGAAACGAGTGAATGATTCATGGCAGCTCTGTATTTCGCCTTCTGTCTGTCGTCTTCCGTTTCTGTGGTAGTATGGTTACTGAGCGACTCAACTCATGGTTTCGATCCGCTTGCTGGTTTTGAGTCATGTCCAAAGTTAGTTCAATTTTTAGTCAGATCGGTTGACAATATTGTATTTACGAATTCTTTGAATAACGTAGGAATATTTTTACAGATAATCTGCCTCCAAGAACACCCCCTACAATGTTTACAAACAAAATACTTCTGTGCCCTTACTATTAGTCACAGCAGCGCCTAATATTTCTTTCACAGAACGTGCTCGCACTTTGCCCCTTCCTAACCACACAGCGCCGACACTGAAGGTACCGCCTCTGATGCCAGTACTTACACTGTCTACGTTACTGTCCGGAATCTTTCCGTAAGCAATGAACGATTACGTACGTAAGTGGTGAGAATAGCCTACTTGTATCGGACCCACAATACTCCTTTCTGTTACACAACTTGTGTACGTACAGTCATGCTCAAAAGTATCCGAACGAATCGAATTGCATTTTGCCTGAATCTTATGCAACCCGCATAACGCAGCTGTTTAGCAGGTCCTCTAATAGCCTCTCAGTACAGTCGTTTGACTGTTGAAAATGGTTCCAACAAGTCACCACTACGAAACACTGCTGTGTATCGCAGTAACTCAAGATGTAAAGTAATACCACGATACTACAAATATCGGGGAACCCCTTATCACATATAAACTGTCCTTAACGCTTGTAAGCTCACATTTATTACAATAAATGACATACCTCACTCAAATGTTACCACTCTCATTGTTACGTCGGATAGGTAATGCACGTAGTAAGTTCGTCATATTCATGATTTTTTCTTGAAAGCAACATACCGTACTTATTATTTAAAGCAAAATGGCATTAAAAATTTAAGTTATAAACGAGCAGCTAGTAGAGAATATCTATGAACTTCAAATGACACGACGAACCGTCTCGTTCTGCATATGGATTCAAACCCAGGTCATGTATACTAAGCAAAGATTTCGTGACTGACGGAAACTAACAGTCATTCCTGACTAGGCGTACAGAGAGTGATATACCTCGATTTTAGACAGTATCAGTTAGCAAATATCAACTATAAATTACATAACGTAAACATTTTTAACGGACGCGGATTCCTATCAAGCATCTATCGTCCTTGTTAACGAACTACGAGAGATGTTCAATATTGCTTCTTCACATGTAACTTATTAGAAATGCCGTGACGTGAAGCTTTGTGTTGGACTGGGGTTCGAACCCAGAACCTATTCTCAACAACATTTCTCCTCATACTGTCACCCGTCTACTCCTGTTCCGCTCGCGAATGTCGCGTGGTTGGGGCCATCGTCGGCAAGGCCTCTTATATTGGCTGCAGTTCCTCAATTTTTCTCGTCGTGGTCATTTCGCTGCAAGCCTGAAAGCCTCGAGGAGACGCGTTGGCACGCCACTTTTTCAATTACATGCCACGCGTTCTGTGGATACCTTCAGTCGAGACCGTTCATAGCGACATAACTTTTAACGACTTATTGGCTATAACATCGAAATCTAATGGTTCTACCTAAACCGTACATGAATGCTGTATTTAGGCTATAACACAGGAATCTAATGGTCTCATCTAAACCCTATATGGACACTGTATTTATAAAGTCCTTAGGACGTCTCTTATTGCGACTTACTCATAAAAAGTACGTATTTTTATTCCATTTTCGGACAAATGTATCGGCTGTAAGATCCAATGTTAGTTTTTTTTTGGTTGCTTATTTGGGGAGGTAACTCTGATTTTCAAACATTCGATTTCTACAGATTTTTGGTTTCAAATCAGGCGTCACAACGAATACATCGTCAAATGCAAAGTGAATACGTAGATCTTACATGCTAAAAGCAAACTAATGTAACAGATTACGTTAAGTAGGGCAGTATATTGTAGTATGTGTTACTGTACAGCGTATAGTCCAGGATCGCTAACAAGAGATCAATTTTTTGCATTCACATGATACAATTGTATCGTCAGTTGTTTTTCTGTTTCCAGGAGTGAAAATTTTTTTGATTGATTCAGATACTTCTTTCCCAGGTGTACTTCTTCTCTGAGGTTTATGGACCAAGTTCGCAGAACCACTTTTACATATTCTTGGAGCTGCTTCTGGATGCACTCTACCAGAACTTGTAGCATATTGGGAGTGTTGTCGTGTACATTGTTTCTTCATTGCCTCCACTCCTCCCCGTATCTTCTTTATTTTTATTCTCCTCAATGTCTATATAATTCGGCTCGAAATCCCTTAACTCTGATACATGTTCGTCTATTAGATGTTAAGCGAAAATATCCGCCTCGTTCAGGTCTCTATGACTCAATGTAGAAAATCTTCCTCAAAAGAAACACGTTTGCTCAACTGTGACAAACTGCTAATAATAACGGTTAGTCTATAAATCAACCATGAAAATGAAGCTAAGCAACTAGACATTCAACAATGCGCCATCAAACTGGCATTCTGGGTTGCCAAATGAGATTTAGACCGGATTAGAATAGCGGTCGCAGGTGGCGTCAACCCAGTGCAAAATATGCCCTTGGGCACAAAAGTTAAAGTTCTTTTTCGTTATTATTTCCCATTTTCAAAAGGGATGATGGGCGATCTGTTATGTTGTAAAGTGTGGATAAAAGTCGTATTTCAAGATCGCTAAAACTCCTCTACTGATTAATAGTTTCAGATCATTGACGAGACTTCTTCAGATCTAAAATACAAAAAGGTAGCATAAAAGAGGGCAACTATAGCATAATACGTTTTATGCTTAAAATTCCATTCACACACACAAGTAGTAATATTTATTGGTACGTATCAGCCACTAGGCATTACACAGCGCCATAATCTGTTGAGCTGAATCGCTCTTGTTGCCATGCACACACTGAAAAATTTTATATACCGTGATAAAAATAATGACATGAAGTGCATTTGGTAAGTGGTGTACAGCTTTAACCTCAGCTAGTGCTTGATTTGTAAAAAACAGGTTCTGACACTGTGGTGACCTTCCAGGGTGGCAGTGTGGGGCGGGGGGGGGGGGGGGGGGTGAGGTGTGTGTTTCTGCAATTGACCTCTTAAGACGGTATTTTAACGCTTTTCTGCGCATTTCAAAAGTGACAGTACAACATCTTTACTACTAAAAAGATAATGTTCTATCATACCACGCCTCAAAATTTGCAGTATCGATCCTTTTTTTTTCCCCCAAGACCGAGACACCAGTGGGGAGTACCTATGCGTACCGTCACAAATCAAGCACTGAACTTGCCGACAGTAGGTCGTACTGGATACGCAGTGTGTAACGTCAGCCATACAGGTCCACTGCTCATAATGCCACTATTGTGTTGGAATGCACAGACTCTGACAGAGGTAACTATCACTCAGCCCATGTGGGGATGTAGGTATGGCCTGTCAGTCGCAACACTGCAGGAACCAGGGAGTGGCTGTACTATGGCCGTCAGGGAACTGGCCGCGTATGTAATGTATATATGTATGTATGTTTTTACTACACGAAAGTGCCGACTACCAGATGGCGCCGCTAACCATGGAGTGTGTGAGCACGATTCACAAAAATCTGCTGACGCTGTTGACATCAGTTTATGGAGAGGCGGAGTACAGGCGAATTTCACAATTCTATATATTTTCTCATTTTCATGTGTAAAAGAATCTTTTAGTGATTTCAAAATGCAAGTGGACATCGGTTGTTATTTTATTAACGTCACTTACGTCGCATCAGTTCACCTTGCTACCAGATGATGGAATGGAAACAAAAGCAAAGTAAGGATTTGCTCAGAATAGTCCCCTTACATAAAAACTGACACTTTAGCCTCAGAAAACGAAGTAGGGCAAAATTTCTACAAATAGTAGACAGCAGAGTTTGACTATATAAAATTACCTGTTAAGGGCAAGCGTTAGTCAAAGTAAAAACGGCACCAGTCATAGTTGTAGAAGTGTGTCTGTACTCTGGCAACCCGTTAACAGTGTCAGTGAACTACAACCGACGTGGCACAGTACAGAACCGTTTCACATAGACATGAGCGTACGGCGTAGGTAAACATTCCACGTCTAGATGTGTTTTGACCAGTGTTGTTAGATGTGGCCGGGTTGCTCATCCGCTAAGAAGTTAGGGTCAAGGTTCAAGGTTGAAGTCTCATGTAGGACACGAAAGTCTGATCGGTTGACGACTGGGCAGGTAGATCGCCATCGAGAAACAGTTGACTGCCGGCTAGTGATGGGGAGCTCGTGAATGAGTCGTTCAAATGAACGCTATACTCCAGTGAAGTGTCAACTAACCACTCAATTTCAATGAACTGGTACTTCAAATTCTTCACAGATAGCACACTCCACACTTTGTTCTAGTTCACTCACTCTCATCCCCTTTCCCTCTCCCACTACATCGGCGCTACGTCACTCATCCTCCCTTCACTTCAGTCCTCCCTCTACTGCCTGTCGACGAATCGCGCGGCGTTTGTGGGGAACGATAGGGTTAGGAGGGGTTGGCGAGGTGAGGGGCGAGGGGAAGGCAGCGTCAGCTGCTTCTTGCAGTGCTGACAACATTACCCGTGACTCTTTGTGCAGTTATACTTCGCGTCTACGGGTAGCCTACCGTTGGCAGCGCTTGCAGATAAATGAATTAAAGATACAAACGAAGAGGCTGGCTGTGTGAGCACGCACAGCCAATATGAAAGTAAAATGCATACCTTCTGAGTCTGAAACTGAAGCATCAGTCGAATCCACGCTTGAAAGATTCGTTCATGTTGGATTGTTTATCTCGTACACATTATTGAAATAATTACACTAAATGTCAATTTAAGGATTGTCCTAATTATATTTTTAAAAAATACATATATATTTATGAATAAACGTCAACGGATTTGGCGAATGTTCAGAGACTTCCGTTTGATAACATGATTTGTTCCACTTTTTCCTGTTAGGCGATTTCTTCTGTTATAGGGTGTCCTGCCTTCGAGAACACTCTTTCAGGCGGCGTGGAGGTTGCAACAATACACAGTCGTATTTTTCCAAGTTCAAAGAGCGAGGGGTATACCGACAGCCTTGTCTCTGTAGCAGGGGTCTTGTAAATATTTGTCCCCTTCCACTTTGCAGCAGCTCTCGGGTGTGGACTACTCTGCAGCCTGGAAAACACTTCGTCAAATTCGAGCCAGAGACTAGAAGTAGATTCAGTGGTTGGAACTGAGATTGTTGCAGTAGCAGTGGATGTGTTCGTCACAAATTTCTCACAGCGCCTGATCAGGTTTAATTTCACCTTCTCAGCAGAATTTTTATCAGAAAAACCATGTAATTTGAACCGGGGACTTAATGAAGTTGCTTTTGCGAAAATGGAATTTTCCTCTACATTTCGAAACCGTCATTTTAGGTCCTTAGCTATCTTTTCGGCCATTTGCTGCACATCTACATGAATTTCAGTGTTATTAACAAACCTGCAACATCATTTTTTCAACAAGCGACTAAGGAGTATAACTTTAGAAGCAGTGACAACATTTTCACTTGACCTTTTCTCCGTGCAGTCTTTGAAAACTTTCAACAGGTCATAGGCCTGTGATACACTTGCAATGTCCTCTGCAGCCAGATTTGGAAGATCCGGATAATTCAGAGTGATAACCGTCATTAGGGAATTCTTAACCTCGATTGTTCTTCGCAGCATATCATAGGTTGAATTCCATCTTGTAACTGTGTCCTGTCTTAGTGTCAGAACTGGCTCTTTTAACTGTTCCTGCATCATTTTCAGTTTCGTGCAGGCCTGTGAACTTCTTTTAAAAACTGAACATTTTTTTTTACTTTATTCAGAATGGATCGAATGTGTGGAAGCCCATTCTGAGCAATTAAATTGAGTGTGTGCGCAAAGCAGGGGATGTGTTTCCAGGCTGTGAGTCTTATAGCTGCCACAATATTAGCAGCATTGTCGCTAACAACACACACGACTTTTTCTCGAATGCCCCATTCCCTTGTGACATGTCGCAGTTCTTCGGAGAGTTTTTCTGACGTGTGCCTTTCGTCGTATTTAAGGCACTGTAGGAGGGAAGATGCCAGCTCCAGGTCTTTAACGTAGTGTGCTGTCACCGACAAATAACTCTCATTTGTGGTTGAGGTCCACCCATCAATTGTCAGCACAACCGCTTCCGCAGAATTTATTTCGACTCTTACAATTTCTTTCATCATGGTGTACTGTTGTAGTAGTAGTGTATTGGAAATGGTCTTCCGATCAGGCATTCTGTAAGCACCATTGAGTTTGCCTACAACACTTTGCAAATGTTTGCTTTCCACTATGTTGAAGGGTAAATAATCCTTTACAACAATCTCCAGAAGTGTGAAATCTATCTCCTGATTTCTTTTGTTCGAAAGAGGTTTCGAAAAATACGTAGGTAATGTCCTGTGTTATTGATGCCTGCTGTCTGATAATGAAGTGATACTGTTATTTTCTGGCACCGACTGCTGTTCGCTTCTGACAATTGCTGGTGTTGGTTCCGGATTGTCCACGTTATTTGTCCAAGAAATATCGGAAGATGCAGGAGCAGGGGGCGCTAAGCGCCTGACTGACAATGACCCTGTTGGATGCAGCACTCGAACATGACGTGCTAGATTAAATGTATTTCCTTCTTTATATGAAACACACTTAGAACAACAGCTACACTTTGCTTTCCCATCACCTAAATCGGCGAAGAAACCCCAAATTTCACTGCTTTTACGCGATCGCGAGTTGCTAGCCATAGTATAAGAGAGTGTTGGGACGAGACGACGCCACCACTCGGCTCATAACCCGAGGAGAGTTCGTCGAGTGACGCCTCGGTTTCCGGGCTCGCGCCCCTCCGCCAGGCCCACCAGACTCAACTGTCTCAGCAAGCTGGAGAGAGCCTTTAATCTCCCCTGCACAGCCGACACAGCTGTAAGACTAGACGACAGTGGTAAATGGTAGAATGGCGATGTTGAAGAGCTGAAAAAAATTTTTTTTGTCATAGTTTCTTTCATGGTTTCAGACCACTCTTTCTCACATCTCTTTCGCGTTGCATTTGTCATTTCCTCACTGACGCAAAATTTCCGCTCTAGTTTCCTGTTGCACTTTCTCGGGCTCGCTCTTTGGCCGGCTTATGTCCTAATTCATTCGCAGGACTGCAGACTTTTACTTCTGATCGTTCCCAGATGAGGTGCCACTTCCCCTTGCGCAGTTCTCATTTATGCCCTTATTTATCTAAGATTGCTGTAACTTTTCAGGGAATCCAGCGTAACTGGACTGTCTGTGCATATTCCTCGTGAGTCGTCCTGAGCTTCTGTGCCTGTATCTGGAACAAGCAGCATTTTCTAAAATATATTTTCCAGTTCCTAAAATTATTCTCTGTTCCGTGGCTCGAAATGCCGAACCGTAGCTCATACATGTGAACAGTCACAGTTACTTTCATCATTTCCACCGGAGGATAGCGATGGATTTGCAGGTATGTCTGCAAACTGAGGAAGTAACTTAATGAACCATGATCGCTGCACCTCAGAACCCTGACGATGCTGAAATGACGGTCGAGCGGAGGATGATTAAATTTTGCTATCAGCACACAAGTGACTGGCCTTTTCCACTACTATAGACATATTCGTAAGGTACAAAGAACGAAATACAAAAGGACTGACACATCAAAAAGGGTGAGAGGTAAACTATTTAGTGCTCGTTCCACAGTATCGAACGTGAAAAAGTGCTCATAGCTCATAAGGTATGCATTTTAGAAGTTCGTTTACTGGACCGTTTCTCTCTGATCGCCCTTTATAAAAGTGTCCTTCTTATTCTACTGAACTGGATAATGCGCTATATTGCAGTATCAGTAGCTTCGGAGACATTTAAGCTTGCCTCTCCATTACTTAGTACTTACGTATTCCACTTTTTTCCGTATCGTTTCTTCCTGACTAATGTTTCAAACTCAGTCTACTCTTCACCACCATTAAATTGTGAGCTGAGTCTATAACTGCTCCTGGGTATGCCTTACAATCCAATACCTGATTTCGGAACCTCTGCCTGACTATAATGTAATGTAACTGGAATCCTCCTGTATCTCACGGCCAGCATGTTCTCCAGACATAAGCCCTATCGAACATGGCTGGGACAGATTGAAAAGGGCTGTTAATGTGCGACGTGACACACCAACCACTCTGAGGGATCTACGCCGAATCGCTGTTGAGGAGTGGGACAATCTGAACCAACAGCGCCTTGATGAACTTGTGGATAGTATGCCACGTTGAATACAGGCATGCATCATTGAAAGAGGACGTGCTACTGCGTATTAGAGATACCGTTGTGCATAGCAATCTAGACCACCACCTCTGAAGGTCTCGCTGTATGGTGGAACAATATGCAATGTGTGGTTTTCATGACCAATAAAAAGAGCGGAAATTATGTTTATCTTGATTCTATTCCAGTTTTCTGTACAGGTTCTGGATCTCTCGGAACCGAGGTGATGTAATACATTTTGATGCGTGTATCTACAGGCAGATAGGATTTGCAAACCTTTTAGCATCAAATGCTAAGCATTGTCCTAACAGAAAGCCTGAAAGTAATACAATTGGACCTCCACTTACAAAGTCAATACCGTCTTCAGTTGCTCATATCTCTGTTTTAAGTACGTGCAAGTAACGTGAACTCTTCTTAAGCTGTTTATATGTGTGTTTAAATCGTCGAAATTTTTTGACACTGTACCATACTGGCTCTATTCACTCAATGAGTGAATATATTTACTGTATGTATGATTGAGGGTTTGCAGAATAGTATGACGTATTTATCATATCTGTAAATATCTTGCATAATATTTGTTTTGCACTGGTGCTCTTTCAATGAAGGACAAATACACATTTTAAATAACTTTGTTTATTAACGTTTTATACATGCACAAAATAAAAAAAACAATTGTTGACACATTTTTTATTATTCATTATATCTTATATCCCTACATTATTCTTTAAATAATTGGTTTTCTTATGCTACAAATTCTGCTTCCATTGTGTTCAATCCAACAGGAGCAACGACGTATCTCCGTTCTCTGTCTGTAAACCAGGCTCTACAGTTTCAATGTTTATAGGATTATAGTAGTAGCCCTTGATGCTGCAACCATACATATGTTTACATATTGTTATAAATCATCTTGTATACAACATTCACTTACATAACATACAACATCGTTTAGTAACGCTTTCACATTACTTGCCACCGTATTTGTCTGTTGCAATCCGTAGTGCACTGCATAACCAATACAACTTCATGACACTTTTATACAGGTCGATGATGGTTGCCTTATTGCTACAGATGTTCATGTGAAGAGGAAGTTGAAAAGGATTGTAGTCTGTTGTCATCAACTTCTCAGTGTGCTTCATCGGCTAACAATGCTCGCCCTAACTCATATCTGTAAATTGTGTTTTACATTACGACGGACATCCTCAGTTTCTACTATAACTTCACACTCACGATCTCATGGTAATCCTACATATACATGTTTTGAACCATAAGCTAACATGTATGTACTGGTAAATAGTAGCATTCTGAAATGAACTGATAATATCATAGAGCTGTACAGATGACCTCGAAATCCCAAGACTTAATGCAATAACATGAAAAAATTATATAGCACGACGACAGGGCAGTTAACACACTTTCTAAGCAGTGAAGACATCGTGAAAATGACACTGTGCCACGACTCTCGTCGGTAAGTACTATTTCAGTATCCACAGTCCAGTTCACTTCAGGATACAGAGACCAAGACCATGGGAGAAGAATAACTGATAAATCATATGTAATTACTTGATGAAATTATGACATACACCTCAGGATCCAGAAGACAGCCCCTGGGTAATTACATATCCTGATGATTAAGCATGCACATAATCGAATCAGTACGTGTGAGGATAAAAAGATCTCTGGAATTAGCATTAGATTTGATCATCATGTGACGTCACAGCAGCGGGCAGGACGTGCAGCTGCCTCAAGCCTGTTGCAACATGTGACGCTGTTTCTGTTGTGATAATACTGAGGCCGTTGAAACTGGAATATTTAGAAAGCGACATTGAATTGTCTGTAAATAGAACACTCACCCCATGCTTGAGATAAGCACATCAGCGTTCTCCACTGCTAATCCATTTCAAGATCCTCTACTGATGTCTGGGGAGATCGAATCCTGTCTGCATGAATGGGTGCTTGACTAGATGCTTGTTGACTATTGATGACGGATTCCACTGAATTTTCCGTAAATGGTTGACAATCAAAGAGGACACAACGAGGTTTTCTGCTGTGCATGATGAGGGTTTCCTTGATTTCAAGTGTTGATGTTCTGCCTGTGGAGCATCTCGATGACTGGCCAGCTGAGGATTCTTCAGAATGTTCTTCCAGACCTTTAGGAGAGCTGATTTCTTAGAGCTGAGGGTAGGATGATGCTGAGAACAGGAAGTCTTAGAGCGATTGTACTCTGAATACATTCCATAATACCTGATTCAGTTGGACAGCTATCTTCTTAGTATGAGCACTATTGATCCTGGTCGAACAGTAATCTTCAGCAACAGAGCACCTATGATAGGGTTAGAGCTATGGATCTCAAAACACGAGCATTAGCTCCTCATAAGATACCACCAAATTTTTGAAGACTGTTCTTTCTCGTTTTGACTTTAGGTGCTACTTGTAAGTCAAGAGTTCTATCTAGCGCTGTTCCTATGTATTATGGTGTAATGCAGTACAACGAGACTTGGTCTCTGAATCTGTCTTCTGGTGTGCACTCTGACTGTCTTCTGCATAGATGTAATGTAGATACAATTATTTTCTGTGCATTTAGGTGGAGCCACTATTTCTTGATGTATACATCTAAGACTTCCATATCAGTGGCTAAAGAGGTTTCAGTATCAGAAACGTTGAGGCTCTGAGCCACCAAGCAAATGCCATCAGCATAAATAAATTTTTTTGAAGACTTTTGGTAAGCTGTGCATGTACAGACCAAAGTGGTAGTGGACTCAGAACAGGCATTTGAAGTAAACTATCATTTGGTTTACGTACCCTGCATCTGTCATTGTGAGAATGGATATGAAATGCTCTATTGCTTAGCATGTTGCTAAGTAACTCCTTAAATTTACGACACAATCGTGAATTTCTAAAGAAGTGCTTCTCACCAAGCAGTGTCGAGAACAGCTGACAGGGCCAAAAAGGCAGCTACACTTACTAATTTCTGCTCATACTCATTTTCGATATAAGTAACTAGAGAGAGTGTCTCTTCCTTAAATTACTTTCGCTTCTTAAGCTGGGCTAGCGCCTTTATTCTTAACGAAAGAGTGTGTTTCGATTGTTACTATATGTTGAGAGTTGCACTCTCTAACTTCGTTGGTGTAACCAATAGTCCATGGAAAATGTGGTTCATTAGTCAGCATGGTATGTTTTCATTATTTCTATTTGCTTATTTCTTTAATATCTGAAAACAGTTCACTATTCACATTCACCTGATAGGTACTTTCCAATTACTTACACAGTTCCAAGATATGCTATTAGATGATGGCGTTCAAGCCTACAGAATTCATAGCCACATTGTATTTACCATGACTGGCATATCATCACGCAATACTACGTAACTTTGTTAAATTTGGTTAAATCTAAGGCAATTCCCTGTTTATTGTTTCTTTTACAAGCTAACAATAGTTGATTGGCAACCAAAACGTGTAATGGATGGTAAAGCAATGTGTTTTTGCGATCAAGAAAATTAAAAGGTTTCGTAATTAAGTTTTAATGTTTTAGAAATACGTAAGATCACTTATCTGCAGCGCCTAATAAGTCAGGTCTTAATAAAATGTGGTTAATTTCAAGATCATTCGTCGACTACTTCAGAGTGACTTTGTTAAAAAATGTCTGTTTCTGAGTTGCTGATCCCAATTACAGTCACTGTTGACAGGGGAGAGGTGAAAATGAAAATATTTAAGTTTAGTACAAGCAGCAATGTGCCTTACCAAACGTGTTACTCTTTGAACGGAAATGCGCTTAATGATGTAGTGACGTTGTCCATCTTAAATCTGAGGCTATTATTTGGTTTGGACACAGCGTGTAATCCTGGCGGATTGGAGGACGATGTTATTCTTACAGCTGAGTCCTGGCATTCGCCTTATGAGTGGGTTAAAACCTTCCTTTAAAAAAGCATCACCTGCGATTGTTTGTCGATAGTTATGGCACTTTGTGTCCTGTTACATTGTACTAGTAGTCTTTAAGACTAATGCTTAGGAACTAATCTGTAGTATGATACGAAGGGATTTGTAACATAACCGTGTAAGTCAGAGGTAAGTGCCATGTTATATAGAAGAAACTGGAGTCCTTCTGAATGGTGTAGCGGTCTATGTCTTTGTATAGTCAATAGCATAGCTGCATCATATTTAGAATTTCTGCTGCCTTGACATCAGATAGGTTTGTTGTTTGCTAATGTAGTTATGTCAGATATATATCATACTGAAAGTAATATTACAGATAGAGAAGTGGTCATGGATGTAAATGAGGTGGGAGATGTAACTGTGCGAGATCAAATTTGACAGTGTTCTGAAACATCTAAGTCGAAACGAGGCCCAGGGAGTAAACAGTCTTGTGGCAGGATTACAGGCAGCCTCGGGAGAGCCGGCCACGGCGGAGCTCTCCCACCTGTTGTGCCCGGCGTATGAGACAGGCGAAGTACCCACAGAGCTTAAGAAGAATTTAATGTTATCAGTTCCAAAGAAATCAGTTACTGGTAGGTGTGAAAATTACTAAACTATCGGTTTAATAACTGATCGTTGTAAAATACTAACACAGATTCTTTACAGAAGAATGAGAAAACTGGTAGACGCCGACCTCATGGAAGATAAGTTTGAATTCCCGAGAAACGTGGGAACATGCGAGGCGCAACTTGACCAAATGGAGCGGCGGTTGGTAGGACACGTTCCGAGACGTCGACAGGTAACCAATTTAATTTTGAAGTGAAGTGTGGGTGAAAATCGTAGAGGAAGACCGGGTGGTGAATACAGTAAGGAGATTGGGATGGATGTGGGCTGCAGTATGTACTTGGAGATGAAGAGGCCTGCATGTTATACAGTAGAATGGAGAGCTATTTTTAAAACCAGTCTTGACACTGAGGGGCGCCACAACATCTCTCTGTGTTATAACATCTTATTTTCCAGTTGGCGTATTTCTTCATTGTTTATAACTGACTGTCAGAGTACCTCTGAAGATAACGTGAGGAATGCATATTTATTCAAAGTAGGGGTAGTTGAAAATCACAGGTTGGCGATGAAGGATAGATTTCGTGGATCCACTGTATTTTAATCTACTCGACTTGCTTAGCGATGATTCCTGCTTGTTTGTGAAGGGGCTGACCTGCTCGTTAATTCTGCCACATGTCGGGCCCTGACAACAGTACGCAGTGTCATCTTTGTACAGGCCTCTTCTTTCGTTCCTCGATCTTTAGCGATGTCAACCGTGTTGTTGGTGTGTAGCAGTGGAGACGTGACTGTCCCACGTGGCGTCGCTGCGGCTGGCTTAATGCTTGTCGAATGGTGATCACCAAGCAGCGCTTGTACTTACCTGTTTCCAGCAACGTTTTTAGTAAGCTGCACGCTTTGGCATGGGAAGTTCAAAAATAACGTTTCAAAGAGCAGCCCAGCATGCCACAACCAATGGAAGGCGCGTTCGCCGTCCACGAGAAAGCGTGCTGGCGTTGCGCCTGCCGTGTTGCGTTCAGCCTGCGTCGCTCTGCTGCTCAGTCCTGGGACCGGGTCGCCTGTGCTGTGGTTGCCGCTGAACCCGGCTTGTTCTTGTGCGATTATATTGCTCTTCCTTGAATATTTTTAGTCTGTCTCGAAAGCTTTCCCTGTCACTGAGAGCACGGTAACCTATGATTTGGTGTTGTTTTTTGGTCTTTCGGGTTGGGAAATCATCTTGATTTTATCTTGCTTCTATTTTAGAGAGACTATTTTCAGTTTCATGGCCGCGAGGAAGAAACGTCTGATGTGTTTGAGGCAGGTGTCTTGTGAAAGGAGTGATTTATTTTGTTGTCTTCCAGTGCCTCCAGTCTCTGAGCTGCTTTCTTTCCATTTCATATTCGTCAATCTTATAAAGTAGTGGATGTTAAACGGTTGCATTCGGATTTTCGAGTATTATTTCTTCGTCGGTTTCATCGAATTTTGGATACCGTGGATGACCATGAATGTTTTTCTAGCACTTTGAGGAACTTTTTTGAGGTCGTCAGTAATGAATGACATTCTCATCTGCTATTAAGGATGGCTGTTCGTAAATGGTGTGCTATGACCTGTTGGAAATATTTTCCAAAAACTACTGCTATTGTGGGGCCTAATTCTTGTGATTACCTCGCGCATCATTTGGTGGGTTTCTCTTCATATTAGGTCATTGAAAACGTTCAAGCCAATCGTAGCATATCGATTTGGTTAGTGCCGTATGGTCTGTAGACTTTCCCTACTGTTTAATTTTGTTTCTTATGTACGTCAGGAGTCTTTCTCTTTGTTATGTTATTTTCTTCTTAGGGTAGTTTTAGGTATAGTAGGCTGCATTGCTTCCACTTGTATTTGGTGATTACAATATGTTATAAGGAGTGGTTTGAATAGTTGATTCGTTAGGTCTTCTGTTAAAACGTATCAATCTGAATTTTTCGACTATCCGATTTCGTGAGTTTATGATCGTTTTAAGTTTTTTCCTAGTTTTTGTGGTTCACAGCATAATAAATGTGAGGTATTCGTTAGCTATGCAGTCGCCAAATTCAGTATAGCTTCAGAATCTGGGTAGCTATGTTGTACGTAGTATATGTTCTAAGATAGAAGTACCATAGTGATTGATAAAAGGCGGCGAGTCATTTCTGAGTCTTGCGTGAGTCAAAATGGCTACAACAAGTTTAATATATTTCTTGTTCAATTTTTCAGCAAATATCACAGATCTAGTACTGAGCCTCCTGTTCCTTTAGCTGGGCAAAATGAGAGTATATAACTAACGACATCAGCTGGCAGTACCGCGGCAAGATACATCGTTGTCGTGTTTTATATGGAAGACTCTGAAGCATCTATCTCAGCTTCTACTACGGTCTGGTTTGCGTGACAGATACAGTTATCTAGATTGATTACCTGCTCATGGGGTACGTGCTGCGACTATAATACCAACTTCTTTTTCTCTTATTATGCCTTTAGGGAGTTTGTTTTTAGAGCAGAAACCCAGCGTGTTAATGCAGATAGTGGCAATATCTTTCTTAGGCTTGAATTTGAAAGTTAATTCTTGCTTCCTGGTGTCTCAGGCTAGGTTGGGCATAGGCCTCCTTGTCTATCAATATGGCGATATAGACGTGGATCCGTGTTCGCCAAAGAACGTAGTAGGAGCTTTTTAGAAGCTGCTGTTATTATTTCCCTTCTTTCAAATATCATGTTGGGAAGGGCTGTAGTAAAAGAGTATGTTTTCCGTTTGATTGTTTTCGTGACATTCTTGGACGAAGACCGTGATAGTTTGATCAATGCGCTTAATGTTTTCAAGTTTTGTTTGCTGAGATAGGCTGTTTTGGTCTTTCTTTGCAACTCTCATCACTATTAACGTTATCAGTGTTGCAGCTCCTGCAGCTCCTGCATTTTGGTGCTTCTTGTTTCGAGTCTATTTTGTAATTAAAAATTGGATGTGCTCGACTCCGCTCTTCACATTTCAATTTATATCGCAGCTTTTCGTGGCTTTTTTGAAAGTGTTGCAATATGGACGTAGCTTTTATTGAGGAGGTAGTGTTTAAATAGTCCAACCTTGTGAGGTAAAGAGTGCATTCTGAAATGGTGAACAAGTAGCTTGTTAGTTGGTTCTTTGTAACTATAGATGACTGGAAGGAATAGCGGGGAATTTTGATTTAGTTTCCCGGTACCTTTAGGTCCCCTTCAGTTTTTTCGTTTGTTGTACCACGGTCAAAATTGGTTATCACAAAGGCGAGCGTGAGTCTGTGTGGTTTCTCTTTTTCTCAGTGTTTGGCGTGCGGTGTGATTTCTGTTACTGTTGCTTCAGATCGGTAAGTAACTCAAATTGTTCTCTCGCGTTTCGATATCTGATGGGTGTGTTGTGATGTTGCCAAATTTTTTCGGATTTTTTCTGTGAATGACTTGGTGGCCCAGGCAACTGTTTTAGTGCAGGTTACAATGATTTGGCGGTTTCTTTGCCACCTTCTTAGTTTATAGTAGGGTTTGCTAAAGTGCCGTAAGTTGTGTTAGATGTGCTTTAATTCCATCTGCATCCAACCAGTTGTAAACCTTGTTCTTCGTGAGATGTATTTGGATGAGTGTAAACTATTTGTAATTGGAGTATCGTGTTTGTGTCGGCTTTGCCTGTTTACTTCGGATTTCTTGTCTGGGTTTTCGGCGTAGCGTTGCGTTTCTGGAGATCTGCTGGAGACAGAGTTCTCTACTTCAGTCTGGTGCGCTGTAATCTGTTGTTGCATATCGGAAACAGGACGATCCATAGTCCCCACGCCCTGCGTGAGAACGCTCGCAGTCAGCGTTGGGTTCTGTGCCTTTAGCCTCGGCAGATGCGAGTTGGTCGTCCCTGTCTCAGAGTGTGGCGGTTGTGCAGACTGCTGATCCCAAGTCTGAGTCGCTCTGACAATGCTGCGTTTGACGACAGTGGCGCGAGTTACGCATGATGCACTTTGCAGGGGACATCGTCTGAGTAACATGTGTGCTGTCGAACAACTACGTAAATGCAACAACAGTTCAAGCAGTTTCGGCTGCGAGAATGCTTGTCTCCAGATATATCAGAGGAAACCCCTTAGTAGGTATATCGGTTGCAGAAGTTAATGCTTGATACCCCACGAGTGAAAGGGTTGTAACAGGTGATTCCCCGACCACCCATATCTGCTCGCTGGTTCGCCTTTTTGAAGACCAGAACGTGACAGCAGCGGCTGTAAGCAGCAGCAGGTGGTGGGGCTTCCAGTCCTCTGCTGCTCCTGATTGGCTGAAAGGCCCACATGTAGAAAGATTTCGTGGAGAGGCTCGGAGCTCGGGGAAACGAAAGCTGGCCGTCGGCGCCCGTGTGGCCGACGTGGCGGGTCGCGGGCGCTGTGGAGCGGAGTTCTGTGTCGCGACGCACAGTGTTCTCGAGTTTCCAAACGCCTTATCGTTTGCGCGCATCCATTACCGCTTAAGAACTTTCCTGTCGTTATCTGCGAATGTTGAAATAGCAATTAGTGTGGGCGTTTACGGCGAATTGTAGCTCAGGGAAAACTCTGTGATGTTAGCTAAGTGGCAGTGGTGCTCCGACTCAAATGACTGACTTGGCTGGAATAATTGGATAGCGATAATCTCAGTTTGATATCCAAATTTGGGAGTAATGTTTTTTGAGTGACCGTCTTCCTGTTGAGTTTGAACTATGCATTTCTTACAGCCAGTCGAAAGTAATTTCCTGGACTTGGCTGTGAATGTTCCCAGTACTGCGGTCGGAACTCGGGATGTTGCATGGGGGTAAGTAGGTAGCACGAGGGCCGTTAACTACTGGCTTTCGAGCGATGAGGTTCGATACTTTCCAGCGGGTCGAGGCTCGGCTCGCGACCACTGTGTCGGACCGACTTTACGCGTGTCCCGGTGGTGCAGGACGCTTGTCTGGGTGGGCCGCTAAGCGCCCCCAGTGCGCCCCGTGTCGGCTCTGGCCACCACCACCTAAAGAGAAGGCCGCGGCGCGCTCTTGTGACGTCACGCAAAGCGGGCCAGGGTTGGCTTGGCGCTGCGCTGACAGAATCGAGGCGCACGGCCTGCAAATCTTCGTCAAACGGTTTTACAGAATGTGTTGAGCTGCCGGCGCCCCCTGCGGCCAGGCGGGCCGCACCCGACACCTGCCTCCCTCGTGGCGCTGCGGCCTCTGGTTCCACTGCGTCCAGACGGAAATCGCGGTTAACACTGCGGGTGCCTGCTAAGTGCGCGATGAGCCCTGTAGTTTCACAATTCACGAAAATCACTCCACGTAGTACTATTTATCACAGGATTTTCCTTTGGGCTGTGTACTAAATTCACACAGACACTCCTTTACTTTGCTCACTCAGGTTTTATTTGAACAAATGGGAGATCTTCTATTGATTACGAATCACAACAATTTCGGCGTACTGTGTGCTTCTAGTGAAGCTACTATGGCACATGTTTACCAGGACACACAGTACTGGCACAAGTTTATCCTACCACAGTACTGTTTCTGTAAATACGCCTTTAAGTAATGTTCTTCCTTGCTCAAGAGTGGCACATGGAACTCTAACTATTAACATCTGCCATAGTACCCTTACAAACCTCTAGCTTAACAAATCACCATCTTGTCTCACAAACCCAATAATGCTAATCTCATATAACTCTGCCATTCGACACTTTGCGTTCACTTCAAGCCACATTTCACACAACAACTCACGTGTTACTTTATTACTATACCTGTTTGAGCCAATCTATGTAATCGAACCACTAATAAGCTAAACAAACCCATTTACACTTTCATGCACACACCACCTCAGTCATTGGCCCCTCTCTTTTGATTTTATAAGTATCTGAATGTCTCTTGTCATGGTACTTGAATTACAAATCATGTAAAAGTACATCTTTCACACACATATGGAAAATTTCCTTGTTTCAGACATAATGTTATATACTAATATCATACATTATACATTAATAAAACCGACAAACTGCAAAGACAGATCCTCGACGGAAAACGGAGATAAAACGTCCTCCGAACATGTGTCCAGAAATGCACCATCGTCATGGTAGATGACCCTGACGAACGGGAATTTCTGCGACAACATGCTGCGTTCTCCTTGTATATAACAGGCCGTGTGATTGACGCAGCCTATTGTATACACGAAGCATTTCCCAACAATTTTAGTAAGTAGTCTCAGTGCATTAGAATAGGTAGACAGAGGCTACCACTCACAAATAAGCACACAGTTATAAATGAAGGAGACGTTAGGAAAGAGAAGTACTGGCTGTACGATATGAGATTTAATGACGTTTGATATTGTCATACCAGGTACACTCCATTTTATTGCTGAGTTTAATGCAGTGTAGTGTGGAAACAGTTATTTGCGAAAAATACTGAAGGAGGCTACAGCGAGGATTCTGAAAAGGGAGACTGTTCATTGTTTCTCCTGGCCAGATTCCTCTCGGCTGCCGAACACAGCTCTAGACCTGCAGGGATGCTGGTTGGGTCCCACCAAAGAAGTATCCTGTTCTTCAGTAGAGGGAGCGTCGTTCCATTGCAAACGAAACAGACGAAGAGCACTGGTCCTTGCACCATCGTAACTAGATGCATATAGTACACAAACTGCGCTATTCCCTGAGCCTGGTGGAACCCAATTCTAATAATAATTCCTATTCCACTTAATATAATGGCTTTAACTGACATAAAAAGATATTGCTTCTTCGAGGCAAATTTCTTGTTATCAACAATTTTGAGTTGCCACATGGAGCACCGATTACATAGGTACATGTATCCAATCAGTCCGAGACAAACCAAGTTGAATGCCACAGACACTGAAATCCCTGCAAGGACTGCTATGCGACTGTGGATGAGGTAATATTTACTCGTCTTTTCCAAAGCAACAGCTGCCACACATACTATACTCCACGGTATAAACACACACACCACCTCACGACGGAATAACTGGCTTACTTCAGCAGGTAGTAGCTGGTCAGGAAGCCTGAGATGGCGAACACAAGCATACATCTGGTAGCAGAATGAGTTCAGCCAGATACAGCTGAGAAGTGTGAGGGCGCTGTCTATCAGCACTGCTGTTGGTAAGTCAGGGACGCCTGCCATACGATACACGACCTCAGAACACAGGATCTGGGTTATGCACGTGATCTGAAAGGACAAGAATTTCTTTCCAGGGAAGTTACGTAACTGGGGAAGGTACATGTATACTCCGGCAGTCGAAAAACGGAAAATGATATTTACTAGTATAAATGAGATTTCTAAAGGCTTCAAGCTGTCGATTTTAAACTCCTTGTATTTCAAGGTGGCGTCGTTTAAACCGTTTTTGTAGTTCAGTGTTTCTTCTGTTAGCTTTTGATACAGTACACTGCTACGACTATGGAATAATCCAACTGAGGAAATAATGATCGTACAATTATGGGAAGTCCTGATGGAGGAAAAGTCGCGACACTTTAGCAACAGAATAGCTCTGGAAACAGAGCAGATGGCGTCTGTAGCGTTCGACTGCAGACATGATTGATCATCAGGACTATCGAAATAGCAGCGAGCATCGTGCACAGACTGTATCATACTAAACGGGACGTCCTGACAAATGCCGTACGAGTTGACCGCCATCCAGGCCAGCAGACAGAGGTTGACTTTTATCCTCTGCGTGTAGGCCAGGTAGCTGGTGACGGGTATGTGGGGCGACCTCTGCACCACGTCGTCCCACAGCTGCTCGCGGCACCGCTCGCGCTGCTTCACGGCTTCCAGTGGCAGGTCTTCCAGCGGACACGTGGGGTGGTCCAGGGCGTTCACCAACAGCTGCACGCAGTCAGTGTTCACGGAGAGCGTATCGTGGCTTCTGTCCTCCAGCTGCCACTCCTCGTCTGCAAGAAAACGACAGCAAGTAGGTGGTGGCCGTACACTGCAGGCAGCTGAATCCAAAGTCTTCTCTGGATCACGAGCCTGGGCGTTGTTTACCCACATTATCCAGGATCAGTTACCCAGAACTATGTAAGGCGGCGTGTCAACACAAAGTAAGAGTATTAACAAAGACGGATATCATGTTACTATGCACGTCAATTTCATCTTCAGGGTGTCCAAGAAGTCCCTGTATCGCTCTTGATATAGTAAAAATGAGGATGTAAATAGGTTTTATTGATAGTCCTGCACTGAAGATGGCAAAAAAACAATGTTATCAGAATTATATTTTTGTTTCAGCGCTGCAGTTTTTGAGTTCCGAATCCATCTTCTAAAGGAGAGATTAGTGGAGGATTCGTGGGTGCATGAACATCCGCAGATAGGAAAAACTATGTAATACATGTAATTTGCGTCAGTCCCCCTCGTAAAGTAGCCATGCCTGATTGAGATAAATGTCCTGTATTTTCAGGCTGTCTCAAAGACAGACCACATATTGGAAGCAATGAAAAGTGACAGGAAACGTGTGTCACCCACTCTTAATCAGATGAGCAGTCTCCAATGAAAATTATTTGCAAAAGAGCAGTTCGACTTCAAGCATCTTGTTCAACAATGCACGAACATATTGAAAAAATATGAATACGAAAGGATTTAGGCCCATGTTTGTTACTGAATTATCTGACAGTAGTCTGGAGCAACGATTTGTAACCTACCGTACTTTGTTGTGGCGACTTCTGCCATGTCTCGCTCAAGAGTGTTGTTTACGTATAAATGTGCCATATACCACTGTTTGCTCAGGAAAATATTGTTCTCTTGTCTAAGGAAAGTACCCATTATTACCAAGAGTTGGTAAGGAGCCTACCTCACATTATGTGGGCTACTGTGTGAGCAGAATACCTGTTAGGACCACATTCTTTTGAAGCTTACATGAATGGGAACTTCCATTTCTCAGTACAACAGACGTTTTCAGTATCTCAGCTCCATGACAAGGCAATCACGGATCTTGTGTGGTTGTAGACGGAAGGAGCTTGAGTCTCGTTTTGTTGTTCAGATGTGTGGGTTTCTTAATGAACAACTTATTCTCGGATTCTATTTGGTTCTGCAGCATTTAAAGCCACATTAAAATGGTTACCACGAAATCCCAACATTACCACCTCAACAACCTTTTGAAATCGTAATTACAAACTTTTGATCTTACCACGCATATAACTGAATATGAAGAATAATAAAGCCTCATGTGGCTCAACGTTGAAAGATTAATGGAAAATTGACAGAAGTGTTGAGGAAGTCTTTCTAAGCAGAATTACTAGAACGATCCGCAATAAAGCAAGGGGGAAAGCGAGACACATAGATACCTGAGGAAGGTGTGATAGTCCATACACTGATCCGTTGGATACGTATTTTTTTATATCTAACTACGTCCATATAGAATATACTCTTTTGACATAACTTCATAGGCGTCGTGTACAAAGAAATAGGATGCAGGCTAAATTCTCGTCTTTGTGATATTTCACTTTCCTCCGTGAACTAAGTGACCCCATCACGCAGCGTAAAAAAAAGTGATGGAGCATATTTGTCACCAGTTTGTTTCGTTAGCACGAGATTGTCGAGATAAAGCACAACAAAATACAGTAACTGACGATTTTGGGAGTTCGTTTACCACAATGAACGATTTACTGTTAATACTCTGTTTGCATACATTCCAAAACACCCACAAAAATGTAATTACTTCATCTCATTCCTACCTTGTGTAATGATAATAATGCAGCAATAAATGCAATTGGGACATATATGCCTCAGCTGCTGAGTGGATGAATGTGGGATTACAACTCCAGAGATTTGGGATTCAGGCATTGCTCCCGAGATTCCTTCTGCCACTTATCTCTTCTTTCACCTCTGACATTGATTTATGGAAATCGAAAATGTTGGAACTGTAGAATTGTTCGGACACCCAAAAATTAACTTTCTTCCACAATTATTAACTGGGTAAGTTAGTTCAAAAGTAGGAAGACGGCGAGTGACCACAGCCTGCAGTAGGACAATGGCTCGCGAAGCACTGTGGTGACCAAACCAGGCTTCAGCTTGATGACGGCTTTACCTACTGCATTCTGAGAAGTCCTGATGGTCGTTTTCCTCGAGCACTACTCCTGTTCAGAGTACAGATCAAAGGAGAGTGATACTGATATGCTACACATCATCCAATGTATATAGTTCATTGGCGTGTTGAGCGCAAATGTATACCCAGTAAGACGAATAAGTTCTGAAAGATTCTTATACACAGGCACATTCTGTGAAAGGCCGAATGCACGACTTTGTCGTAAACACTACATTTTCTTTGTTATTCATTCCACTCCCACCACATAATCGTGTGGTGCACAAGCTTCGGACACTTTGCTGCTCTTCAGCCTATCGAAGTTAGGACAGTATAGCTTTTATGGGAGAATGAATAAAATGATAGGTTTCAAAAAAATAAAAGCCATAGCGTTTCTACATAAACACAAGTACATTGAAGCTGATGATGGTGCTATAGTGAAGATAAGGCTTGTGCTTCTGGCAAGTCACTGGCAGTCAGTTCCCAATAACTACCATGAGGGTAATACAGTATGATGCAGGTGCCGGCCAGAAAGGGTGTATGTATTCAAGGTGTTGGAGTGGGCTGGGAAGTATGATTGACAAGTTGATGTGGGTAGAGGGAGGTGTGAGGGAGGGATTACAGTGGTCAGGAGGCTGGAAGCGGGATCATCTACATATTGAAGAGGCATATACGCTAGGATTATAGCTGGTTGGGGGAGTAAGTGTCTACATACTATTCTGGAACAGGAAGAACCAGCCAGCTGAAGTTCCGCTCGGATAGGATACGGAAGGGTGGCAAGTGGAGGGTGGATAGGACATGTTGGTATAGGTGCACCAGAAGCCTAGGTGTCCAGAGGATAGGCGAGAAAAATTGCTTTTGTTCCCCACGTGTATGGAACGTCTACAATTTGTGACCAAGTCTGAGGAACTTCGGAAGAGAGGGCAATGTAATCAGCTGGTAGAGGTTGCGTCTGAGTCGGCAAATATGATACAGAGTGGAAGGTTTTCTAAGGCTGTAAGGAATGGTAAATTTTTTAGTGTTGATATCCAAGCTATATTGACGAAAGTAGCACTGGGGCCACTAAGGCTTTTGGAAAGACGAAGGAAGAAACAAGATCAGGGGTTAACGTTCTGTTGGTGAAACAGCTATTAGAGCAAAACCCAGAATTGGGAAGAACAGGGAAGCAGGACAGCTGCGTCCATCCATAGGAACCGTCGTGTCATTCACCTTAAGCTGTGTAGGTAATCGCAGAGAAACTAAATATGGTCAAAAATCAAGTTTGGAGCCAACAGCTTACCACAGCATCGCCTCGTTCAGTGGGTTTTACCCAAGTACTGAGGATGGCTGAATGATGGAATCCCCACATTGTCGAGTTTCCTGTCTTCTTAATTTGAGTTTGTTGTAAGCTGGGGATGCGTGATTATTCCAAGATATGAGAAAGTGAGAGTCCTCTGCCCATGTCAGCAGAGAGGAATGGAACAGCAAATCCACCGCCTTACTGCAAGCGCTTATCTTCCTCCACGTAATTGGGCACTGTCCTTGCATTGTGAGAGAACTGTGACTCGGAGTTATCTGTTGAGTGTGCATGACTGTAATGGATGCGTTAAGAGCTTAACATCCACATCTGACACACATGTTGTTGTGTCATGCTTTTAATAAATTTACAAGTAGGTAAATCAAACAGTCAATGATCAGAACGCCTTATTGTTTGGAAAGCAACACACATATCTTTGGCTCCTCGTGGCTGTGGCTGCATGAGCACGTGTGGTATTAATTGGGGTCCAAATGCACAGGAGCTGCTGAAAACACTGAGCGGCATTACAGTGCAAGTCTGCACATGATGAGCACTGAACGTTTACTACAACTGTGCCAAATATGTGTCTGTTGTTGGCCCTCGACTCTCTGTACGTGCATGCTTGGCCTAGGCTTGACTGGGTGACGTTACGCCGACACTGCACCCTGAAGGCAGAAATTCGTCGCTTCTCTGCAGTCGTCATGGAACTGTTGATACCCTCGTAGACAGAACAGAACTCAGGCTGGACTCTGGCAGAACTCGTACCAGGCACTGGCAGAGCTGGAAATACTTGTCGTGTGTGGCGCCTCGAAGCTACAGGAGGAGTGGCTTACTACTTCTTTCTCATAGGCGGTGGCGATGCTGCTTAGGTGTACAGCATCTCTCCGGCGGTCGATTGTCGATTTGCTGCAGGTGATCGTCATCGACACCACATGTGTCACCTTCAACAGTGTCACAGGCATCAGTGTAACATGATACACTGAGGAGAGGTAATGTAAAGTAGAACACTGAAACGAGGTCTGGTGATGAGAAACTTTATGCTTCAATTCCCCCTCCCATTACTTGGGATATACCAGCAATGCAAATTTCTTCCATCACCTGGATTCGAACCAGCTTACCTTTGAAGAGAGTACCACCACACAGGCATGTTTATGTGTGCCATGGTGGAAGTTAGGGAGAGAGAAATGATTGGTGGTATTTATTGTAATAATTCCTTGGGTTTTTAACATAAGAGATTTTGATGTAGCAGAGGCTACACCAAGAGGTGAAGTTATCGAGGCAGATGGAGATATACTGTTGAGTAAGATTTACAGTAACAAAAGAAGAATCGTGTGCCAGACAAGGAGCTATACAGTAAACATAATTCATTGGGACACCTGGCACTTGCCAGTTTCCTCCCAGAGATCCGAATGTGCGACTAGTGCGGAATATTTCGCCAATGGAGGAGTCATCATACCACTTTTCAATTATAGGCCACATGTCCTGTGGACAGACACCAGTGGTTCCCATTACCTTCTGCATGATCATGCCTTTGAGCACTGCTGACTCTTCAGGGTTTTAGGAGCAGGGGAAAAAAGTGCCTTGAAGCTCTATCCGTCCATCCATCATTATTGATGATTTTTCTTCTAAATTTAAGCAGTAGCGAGGTTCGAACCTGGGTTCCATGACGTTTTGATTACTATACAAAGACACTACGCTTAAATCATAGGTGGGATATAAACTTGCATACAGTATGATGTCACACAACTTGACTAGAGCTAGTAGGAAATAATATATTTTTTTTTTTTTTTTGAAGGAGGTCGAAAGTAGTGGAGTCATGAGCAGCCTCTCATAAGAATTTCCTGAAATTGTAAGACGTCGTGGTCTCCTTCAATTGCTTACATATTCTGCCCTCACAATCATATTCTGCACATCAAGATGCTTCATTCGAGCCCAAACTCGATAAGATAAAGTCAGTATTGTATGAATTCATGTAAAAGATATGCTAATAACTAATAAATCGCAAGTGCACACCGTGGTTGAAATACTCGAGGCTGACATACACACATACATTCCAGACACGACGGTCACAGGAGCTTTTAGCTCGACAGAGGCAACTGCACCCCAGGAGGCCGGTCCCAAGCTATTTACGTCGGCCAGTGACCGCCTTGTAACACTCCGGTTTGTTTTTACTGGTTTATCCCGCTCGATCGGGATCTGATAGCAGCCCAAATAGATAATAATTAATGTGACCGTGTGCCTAATAGGGCTGGCAATCGGATTGGACTGCTACGGAGATGTTACATTCCGTTCTGTCCTTCTCAAATGCTGTAATAATAAAATATCTGGCGGCAAGAAGAACAACAATACAGCTTCATCAATCAACGACCTATATTCATCACAAAAACACCAAAATAAGGAGACAGCCACTGCCTTCGTCTTACAGAGTTAATAACGGCTAATCTCAGCACAGACCTCTTTGTTATTCATTATCGTCACACGCAAATTTTAATCACTGTATCCAACACTGCAATCCAACACTGCAATCCAAATAATGTCAGCGCGGTAGACGCGTAATTACAAATATCGGCACAAAAATATCGCTGAATCACTCTGTTAATTATACTTTCTCACTTTCCCGTATAATACTAACACAAAGGGGTTGAACCGTGGCGATGGCCACTGCCTTTGTCGGTAATTTCTATCAATTGCTGGCTTCTGCTCAGCTCTGCCCGCCTCGCGGGAACCTACAACACGCACTGACTTGACTCAACTCTCGCTCTCGCGACCCGATACACTAATCGATAGTTGCCCTGTCGACCTGTGTGAGTGCAAACCTTGTAGTAAGGGCCTGCGGACCCCTTACAGCCTGTAGAGCAGACAGCGTTTGCCCGAGTGAAAGGACGACTCCGTGTTCGGCTTAAAAGCAAATTCCGCTACATTGTGTGGGAGCGGTTAGCCTACGCATTCTTTACACATAGCACGCAGTTTTAGAGATTTTCACAGGGAGACAGCAAACGCCAAACACCGATACTACAGATTTCCGCCGGCCGGATTGGCCGTGCGATTCTAAGTGCTACAGTCCGGAGCCGAGCGACCACTCCGGTCGCAGGTTTGAATCCCTCCTCGGGCATGGATGTGTGTGATGTTCTTAGGTTAGTTAGGTTTAATTAGTTCTAGGCGACTGATGACCTCAGAAGTTAAGTCGCATAGTGCTCACAGCCATTTGATCGATTTTACAGATTTCCGGATTGCTCGCCTTAAACAAAACGTTATTCTCCCATTGTAGAAGAGCAATGCTGATTGGCAGACGATATTTCTGACGCCTTGAGCTGAAGGAGAAATGAAAGAGATCGAAAGATATACCCCTTCATGTCTGGCGTGCAGAGGCGTCGTTCCGTTGTCGCTCTTGGAGCGAGAACACGTAACAAGAGCGTGTGCGCTCGTACATGTACTCAAAGAGCGAGGAACAAGTCTCTCCTCAGTACTTCACTGGGAGAGCACCTCTGTCGAGAGCGAATCGGAGTGTGACCCTATAGAGTCCTTGTGACTAAGCGTTGTTCACTGTGTTGGCCGCCACACTTTGTGAATGGACTGAGTAATAGTTAAACGCCTGTGAGCGAATTTTTGATTGGCATCGCTGTGGACTTGTTATCTGACGGGTGTACCACGCCAATAGACTAGGGGCGAATAGGAGTCCTTGACTTCATCAAGGCATAGGGAGACTTTGATTGGCGAAGGTCAATCCAAATAGAACGAGAGTTACCTTATTTGTCGGCAGCGAGCGGCACAGACAGCAGTCATCACAGCTACAGCTCTTGCGACCCCCACATTTCCTCCACAACAGTACCCTTCACTGCATATCACACGTGACAGCCTCGACTGTACCTAGCAACATTCTAACCGATAATTATTCAAGTTGAGTAGGTGCGGGTCTCAGCCATTCTGCCAATTCAATAACAATCTTAAACTTTGTATAGAAATTTCATTAGCGAATCCTATCCTTAAGAGGTAACTTTACATTCTGAAAATAACCTGCAAATAACGTGTTAAATTCATAACTAAAAGTGCTATTGTGATTTCTCAGAATTTTTGCAAAATAAATAATAATTTTCGTTACTTTCATGTTTTTCTTACACTAACTAGCACTACTCCAGTACCCAAGTATCCCACTAGTTACGTAAGAAATTTTGTGAATTTTTGTGTCATTTCCATACAGTGGACGACTCCAGAAGGTATTTATTGCTGAAAGTTTTTCAGGCATTTCTCTTTACAACGTTAGGAGTGTCCGTCTGACTTCTGTAGTAGTGTGGGGGTGGAAATTGCATCTTGAAGGGGTCAAAGGGTAAAGGGTACATCTCAGATTAATCTGTTGCGTAGAATGACAGAATAGCACCAGCACACACGCTCACAAAATGTGAGGCTTTATAGTCTTGTGTTGTAAATGCTATATCTAATTCGTTTTGTGGCGTTATAGACAGGTATTTTAAACTGGGCCCAAGCGATATGGTGGTCGTATTTGTGTGACATTGTATGTACCAAACTGTCGAGCAGTCATTAGATACAGTGAGTATATCTTTAAGATATGAAGCACTGGGTTGTTGAGGTTGTTTGGTAACGTGTGGTTGTTATGGATGAGAGGAGAATGAATCCTTTTTCAAAAGATTGTTCAGTTTATGGAAAACGTGGCAGTGTTTTTGTTCATGTGTATCACCAATCCCAGGGTTTCTGATCTGCAGAATGAGGTGCTGGTATCAGGACATCTCACAAGCACGCATTGGCAATACCATCTGAGTGTATGCTGTAGCAATTACCTGTGCTTTGTAGAGTGTAGAGTGACTGGGACTGTGTTATGTGACTGTAACAATTTTCATTAAAGTATAGTTGTAGCATTGAGATAACATGTGAGTGATGAAGATCTCGTTGGAGCTGACAGAACAGACATATGGATGGAATGCTATGCTGCTGCTTTGTCTTGATGTTTTATGTGGCGAAACAAGGTTAGGTATAGGTTTTAAGCTGATGTTTTGGTGTGGCTGAAGATAAAGTTGGATTGCTTTTTGGAATAGGTGACTTGGATGTTAAAATGGAAGGTGACTGTGGCTGTTATCGTCATCTGTTGGACGATATGTGGACGTTGAAAGAGATTCAATGTTGTGGAAAACAGTGGTTCTAAACTGGATGTCTTTCATGTTAGGGATGCGACACAAGAAACTGTAGAGATGATGACGGTGAGCTCGACTGACGGTGTAGAAAACTGTGGATCTGAACTCAATATCTTTGATGGTGAGGATGCAATGCATGTAGTTGTTGGGATGCGAAATGTAAGTTTAGTGTCGTGAATAATGCGTTTACTTTATACTTATCAGATCATTCGAGTTGAGGCTGTGTAGATGATGCAATTGTACAAGGATTGTACATTTGGCATAGTTAACATGGGTGGTTTTACAAACTTCCAGTATGCTGCAGTAGTTTGGTTCAGCAACGTCTGGTAATCAGTGAACGAAAAACCGTTCCAAGGTTTTGTTCATTCGACGATTTATCTCTATGCACTGTAAATGTTCATTGCACGTCTTTGACATCTTCGGAAATGCCATTTTCGACTATGTAATGGTGATTTGAAAATGGGTCTCGGTCCGAAACAAATCATCGAATGAATAAAAAATAAAAATTTGCAACTTGGGCCGGTCTTGTTTGTAATTGGGATAGGCCAGGTGGTTCTGCGATACTGGGTCAAAAAAGGTTCAAATGGCTCTGAGCACTATGGGACTTAACATCTATGGTCATCAGTCCCCTAGAACTTAGAACTACTTAAACCTATCTAACCTAAGGACATCACACACAGCCATTCCCGAGGCAGGATTCGAACCTGCGACCGTAGCGGTTACGCGGTTCCAGACTGAAGCGCCTAGAACCGCACGGCCACACCGGCTGGCGATACTGGGTCAGATAGTCGTAACACAGGAAGTATTTTTGACATCTGTAGCCTTGGATTTGCGATTTAGGTGATTTTACACAATGGCAGCGACAACAAATCAGGGCTCAGTTCTTGATACGTTGGTCTGTTGTGGGCAAGCATCTAGTTCTGCTGGACAGTGATGCGTAAAGAAGCCGGCAGAGAAGCGCCACGGTTTTAATGGTGACGAGGGCAACTCTTTCAGACAGGGCCGTTGTAGCAGCCTGCTGGATGGTGCAAACCATTTCGAACATCGCCACAAGCTCAGAAGAGATTCGCACGAGTTTCTTCTTTCCCTCCCCTTCCCCCCCCCCCTTATCTCGACCGAACTGCCACGACCTCTCCGATCTCTCTGGATTATCACGACCACTTTCCCCTGAAGATAAAATGGCTCTGAGCATGATGGGGCTTAATATCTGAGGTCATCAGTCCCCTAGAAGTTAGAACTACTTAAATCTAACTAACCTAAGGACATCACGCACATCCATGCCCCAGGCAGGATTCGAACCTGCGACCATAGCGGTCACGCGGTTCCAGACTGAAGCGCCTAGAACCGTACGGCCACACCGGTCGGCCCCTGAAGATATCTTCAATCTCGGGCTTAAAGTTAGCTTCCAGACAAACGGCTAGTGGTCCACAACTCTGTAAGGTCTTGTCGCTGCTCATTCTTTAATATCTTGTCGCCACTCGTGAGGAATTGAAACATCAACTACAGCTCACACGTTTGTTCCCGGTGTCCATTACAGCTTCAGTCATGATTATAGACATGCTGCAGAGTGCAGCTCAGTCTAGCAACAGATGGGTAAGAGTCTGCTTGTTTAGTAACTCGCTAACAATGCGTATTTCCTTTTATGTGCCAGTATTATTCTTATGAGTGTCTGCAGTAAATTATCGGCGACAGCCGAAATTTTGGAAAGGCCTTTCTTCTCAGTATTACAGTTTCTGGTTCTACTATACGGATATTCTTATGATAACTTACTTCCTTATCTGTTGTAACCCTTTTCGACCACCTTAGTTTCTTAATTAGTCGGCTTACTACCAATGAAAACCATGCAAGTTCGATTGCCTGAAGCGGTCAAGAGTGACAACGGCTGGCATAAATAATTTTTCCGCTGAGAGAGCACAAGCCCACTGTCCTCCCTTCCTCTCATTTAAATGGAATTACTCCCTACCGAAGAAGAAGCTATCAGACAGTTACAAAGAGAGAATTAAACGATTACAACTCGTTTCATGTCTGGTGCACGATAGATAGATGACCGAGTAAGAGATAAAGTCCAGCAACGGGAATAAAATAATAAATTTAAAGAATATAGCGATTCGAACAAATAGAGTTGTTTAGCAGACAGGCGCGATAGCTGAAAATGCAGTGTTTCCTCAGTCCTACTACAGTTCATAGTATTAACACTTCTAAGGATAATATTAACTGTGTATTTCGTACAATTAACTGTTCAGTTACAAATCCAAATATTATTCGTCAAAGGAAATTAGTAAATACGAACAGTATCATGCCAGGATCATACATGAGAAATGTAGAACACTATACCAGTTACAGTATTGACAAAACATTAGCTTGTCTGTAGACGTTAAGTTGCAGAAACCATTCGCCATTTTTAAAACAAGCCTTACACTAGGTCTGAAAAAACTACATGTACAGAATTTTAGAGTGTTTATAGAAGATAAAAAGGAACACTTTTTTATATGAGGCACGTGTCGCACAGGTATGAAGGTCTTATCTGCACTGGCGTTCAGAGACGGTGTTCAAAGTGCTGTGGGTTGGGCACTGTTTCAAAGGTGTTGCGTGCCTCCTACGGGAGGGAGACGAGTTGTTCAGTGTACCAGACACTGGCAGACACCCCAGGTGAGGTGGTTGCCTGTTAGGCAGAGGCTCCAAACATTATTTGAGAGACACCCACTTGTTTCGAGTGTGTTGCACAATCATTAGCACCCAGCTGGCACTTGAGTAACGTCTCCAAAACATCACACAGCCTCTCTACATCGCTGGCGTCGAAACCTTCATGGGCCACGAGCAGGTGGAGGGTACACCTATGACCTTTGTGTCACATAAACTTTGTTATTTTTAATCTTCTCTAAACGCTCCAAAATTTTGTGTACGTAGTCTTTTCTTAGTCCTTCCATAATGAAGAAGTCAATAATACATCGAAATGAAGTAGTTAGCTTGTCACAGATCCAGACGAAGAGTTGCCGAGGAATCTAAAAACTGACTTTGGAATGAGCACCAGAGATCATACGTGGCGTGCAAAATCACGCAAGAGCTAAAACTACATATTCAGAAGGATATTTGAATCTCATTCCTCGAACAACTGAACAGTTGTCAGCGCATAACCGTGAAGTGGCCGGGCCCCAGTATTAAACTTACCTACAATCTTGAAATCATCTTCGTATAATGTATCGATGTACTCAGCTGTAGTGGACCAGTAGACACGATGGAGGGCGTACAGTTCGTCAGCGAGGCTGAACATTTGCGACGCCTCTGGCCGCCGCTCCTTGCACAGCGCACTGAAGTCGTCGTCAAAGGAGGGGCTCCACGGCTGATAGCGCAGCAGGCGTTCACTCAACAGCGGCCGCCTGTAGCACACAAAGTGCGAGGTTAAAAGTTAAAAAGCTAGCGTGTATAGTTTATGCAAGAACGTACAAGTATTCAGAACGGATTTCCACTCAACAGTGGATTAGAAACTTCCTGGCAGATGAGTACTGTGTGCCAGACTGGGACACAAATCTGGAACTTTTTCATTCTTTAAAGGATGCATTGTAACACAGCAAACAATCGCAAATCCATTGGTCTTTTTAGCATTTTAGTGCATCGAGATTTCATCTTTAGATTTCAGAGCACTTGAGTGAGACACCGATTGTAACTATTTCTTGCAGGTCGTCCACTCCGTTCTGTGCTGCTATATCGTTTTAACTGGTTTCAGACACATCAAACAGCAGAACTGCAGCGCTTCCCGCAGAATACCTCTTTTCTTTAAAGAAGAATTTCGTATGCATTGCAAGAGAGTGAACATGTGATATTTATGTTAAGGATATGAATGACTTGTTCAAATTTGTTATAGATGATTTTAGACGCTGACATGTAGACATATCTGTCATGAGCTGAAGGAAAATCTTCCACATTACCACTTGAAAATGGCTCAAAAGGCCGAAACTGCAATTGTAAAACAATTTTTATTATCAATGGCGAATATGACGTCCCTAAAAAAATAGACATAGAGCTAGCCAGGCACGAACCGAGCGCCGCCGTCACAGCCTTGCGAGGTGCATTCAAGTTCTAAGGCCTCCGACTTTTTTTCTAATTAACTACTAACCCGAAATCGATGAAACTGGCGTTACTTCTCGACGTAATCGTCCTGCAGACGTACACATTTTTCACAACGCTGACGCCATGATTCCATGGCAGCGGCGAAGGCTTCTTTAGGAGTCTGCTTTGACCACTGGAAAATCGCTGAGGCAATAGCAGCACGGCTGGTGAATGTGCGGCCACGGAGAGTGTCTTTCATTGTTGGAAAAAGCCAAAAGTCACTAGGAGCCAGGTCAGGTGAGTAGGGAGTATGAGGAATCACTTCAAAGTTGTTATCACGAAGAAACTGTTGTGTAACGTTAGCTCGATGTGCGGGTGCGTAGTCTTGGTGAAACAGCACACGCGCAGCCCTTCCCGGACGTTTTTGTTGCAGTGCAGGAAGGAATTTGTTCTTCAAAACATTTTCGTAGGATGCACCTGTTACAGTAGTGCCCTTTGGAACGCAATGGGTAAGGATTACGCCCTCGCTGTCCCAGAACATGGACACCATCATTTTTTCAGCACTGGCGGTTACCCGGAATTTTTTTGGTGGAGGTGAATCTGTGTGCTTCCATTGAGCTGACTGGCTCTTTGTTTCTGGATTGAAAAATGGCATCCACGTCTCATCCATTGTCACAACCGACGAAAAGAAAGTCCCATTCGTGCGGCCACACACGGGCAGCTGTGTGGTCGTCCGTCAGCATTCGTGGCACCCACCTGGATGACACTTTTCGCATTTTCAGGTCGGCATGCAGGATTGTGTGCGCAGAACCCACAGAAATGCCAACTCTGGAGGCGATCTGTTCAACAGTCATTCGGCGATCCCCCAAATCAATTCTCTCCACTTTCTCGATCGTGTCGTCAGACCGCCTTGTGCCAGCCCGAGGTAGTTTCAGTTTGTTGTCACACGATGTTCTGTCTTCATCAATCTGTCGCATCCACGAACGCACTTTCGACACATCAATAACTCCATCACCACATGTCTCCTTCAACTGTCGATGAATTTCAATTGGTTTCACACCACGCAAATTCAGAAAACGAATGATTGCACGCTGTTCAAGTACGGAAAACGTCGCCATTGTTAGTATTTAAAACAGTTCTCATTCTCGCCGCTGGTGGTAAAATTCTATCTGCCGTACGGTGCTGCCATCTCTGGGACGTATTGACAATGAACGCGGCCTCATTTTAAAACAATTCGCATGTTTCTATCACTTCCCAGTCCGGAGAAAAAAAATCGGAGGCCTTAGAACTTGAATGCACCTCGTACTTCCGCCAGTACGTCACCCGCTGCCTTCCAGCCGTCACAGAAGCTCCCCTGCACGGCTGGCGGGACCAGCGCTCCCGAAAGGATGGGCACTGCAGTGACCAGAGGCCTCGGGAGTTTCTTCCTCGACGAATTCTCACTCTGCAGTAGAGAGTGCAGTCACTTGAAACGTCGGGGATCCGACCTGCCAAGGAGTTTCGTATCTGCATAGGTGATGTGACATCTGCGAAAATTTTCCGCAAAGACTGTATGACAGCTGAAAGTAGAACTCCCACAGGTAGATGAGTTCAATGGACAAACGTGAGTGTACCGTCAAGCAGGTCCACTTACTCAGTCCCTATCAGCTAATCCAACGGCTAAGGACAGCGTGATACGATGACTTAAACTATTTCAAATCCGTCTTTGCAAATACCAAACATGCGTTTTTATTTCACAATAGGTCTTTCGTTTTACTCATTATACCCTTATCAGTTGTGGCATTTTTATAATGTTTCTGCTTACATCCGGCAGTGTGCATCCCACCATCTCACACTGCTATGCTTGACGTGCAGAAGTACATGTCTCCTGACGTAAAACTTGACAAAATGACGCTTCACTATTGCATAAAAATGTTTGTTTACTTGGCTCTGAAGCATTCGCTCGGTCTCGCTTCGTGATTGGTTGGTGCAGGTCTCTCGTTTGGCAGTGGAAATTATCATACAGAAATTGTTGGCCGTAAAACTTTGTCCTAAGATCAGTGTTGCGTACATCGATTCGATGCATCTGTGTCAGGTACATGTTGTGATGAGAATGGAGCCCTCAGAATCGGGAGTGAGACAATTTTTTCCTGATTAATCTACGACCGCGTTCCCTATAGCCCATTAACGATGGAAAGTTTCCATACTGACAGATACAATGCAGGACAATCCGTACTCCCTGTACTCCTTGTAGTATGGTCCTTGGTTATCACTGTTACTTGACAACGACGTAGTCAATTAAAGCATGAAGCTGCATCATAATGAGTTCCGTGTGATGTCTGGGTCCCCAGTTTGACCGGAAAGCAGTCCCTCCCATAAGACATGTGGTGCCATGGTGCTAAGGCTGGCAAATCATTTCCACGTGACGTACACCAGCACGCTATTCTGCTTGGAGCTACAGTACCACACCTACTCCACTGACAAGCTGGGACTCAGAACCCGTGCCGTGTTGAAAATCATCATTTCTACGCCCCAGATGGAGGATGTACGTGCACACTGACAATGATCTGAATAATCATTATACGGAGATTTGGTTGGGGAAGAATTTCGGGAAAGGGCTATTTTTAACGTAATGGAGCCGTTCATTCCATAAGGCAGCGAAAGAACGGATTTAAATGCAAAAAAGGAAGTGGACAAACAATATCCACTGAAACAATCTCTAAAGAAAATTTCGAAACTTCTGGACAGTTGCGAATGTACTACACAGCTATAATGATACAACACGGACTGCCATATTCAGTTTAGGAGCAAGTGCGTTGCAACACTAAGTGGCAAATCAACAGAGGACGCAATAAATACTCGCCACATGGAGCTGGAGTGTCGCCAAACGGGGCAGACCGCTGCCACGGACAGCAATCGTCGACAATTAGGGTACAGAGGCAGGGTCAGTGAGATATAGGCGGCTTTGGCCTGTAGTGCTGGAGCCATTACTGAAGGTATCATGCGAGTCCAGTAATGAAGTGGGTTGGAGGAATTTAGAAATGACCGACTGTAAATGGCGATACGTGAACTACAGAAGAGACACGAAATGGTGCGCTGCCTGGACTAGGAGGGCGGTACCTAAGCTGCACCACTGCCGCTGGAGCTCTGTGACCCCTCATGCGTCTTAGGTTATCGCCTTTGTACTGACATCCAACAGAAGGTAAACAAGACGACGTTCTCTGGAGAAGATTTTCTGAGAAAGCTCTTACGAGCAAAACATTCGAAGCCATAATCTCTGACGAGAGTGTTCCTTTTTCTCACTACCTCTGCTCCCTGCTCAGTTCTCGGTGTGTGTGGTCTGCCGTGTCCGACACAGAAAGCACGCCCAGTGTCACGTTTCATTCAGCTCGCTCAAACGGGCGACATGTCTGGAACCGGCATCAGTGTGTTCAGGCAGAGTTGCACTACGTTTCATTTTGTTTATTTTATGTGCGGCAACAAATCATTAAGACAACTACGTACAGCTTACGAAAATGCATTTTCTTGAGATGTTACCGAATTTACAACATGGGGAAAACTTTTCAGTTATAGAAGTTAGGCGAACATTATGCGAACCCAATCTTAAGATTACATGACTTTTTATCTACTCCAAGCCGGAACTCTGTCAGAGTTCTCTAACACGAGATAATTTTGGTTACCATGGTGAACATCTGGAAGTGTCAGTTGTTTGGTGTAGGCCTACACCGAAGTTTTCTCGTACGTTAGTCTGAAATCTTAGGTCTACTAAAAAGTAGCAAGAATGTTTTAATTTTAACTTCTTTTGAAGGTCGTCCCCTCTTCTTTGGTGATTTTCTGGAGGGAAGTTCACCAGGCAAGTAATTGTGAAACCCATATAAACTTCTACAGTGTCTCTGTTCAGCATTTTGTTGGGCTACATATATCTATTATTGCCTTCGAAGCAGCATGAATTCTGCCATTACTGTCAAAAAGTATGTAAAACTTAACCTTAACAGAACTTACTCAGCTCAAAGAATGCTAAAGAGATCGTTTCAGTGTTTTCCGATAGTGAGAAGCTCCTCTAGTTTTATTCATACGTAATCGGAGATCATTCTTTGTCTTAAGCAACATCCCTCACCTTTTTACTCACGTTGAGCATGTTCTCGGGTGCAGTATATTCTCTGACTCGTTTTACTCATGTTAATCTCAAAACGTCCTCTCAAACTTTCCATTACGAAGTATATCCTAGGTTTTATTGACACGCCCTACTATACTTCGCCAGCACCTCAGCTCTCACCTGGACTCTCCCAGTGGTGCTTCGCCGATCATCTCCAACCCTTCCTCGTCGTCTTCACTGCTTCACCACTCACAGAGAGCCGTAGTCTGGCAGCTCCTCCGCCACTGCCTCCGTCAAATGCTCCATCACCGTCGCCGCCACCTGCGCCACCGTCGACTCCCTCTCCAGCAGCGTCGCTGCCTCTGTCGCCAACACCGTCGCCAGCCCCAAACCGCGGCCCGCCCCATCGCCCCCACCACTGCCGGAGCCAGAAGTTCCAACCACATCCACCACCACTGTAGTTTCGTCACCGCCGTCATAAACCCCTGTCAATGTCCCTATCTACTCCCAACTGGGGCCACCTATTACACCACAACCCTCATGCATGCAGTCATAAGACCAAACAAATGAAATATAATAGATAAAACCTCACGATTCCAAATGAAACCAAGCCAAAAGTGTTTTCACTAAATTTACGAACATGAAACCAATAATTCCTCTCAAATATCGTCCTTTGTATCTACATCTACATACATAATCCGCAAGCCTCCGTGCGGTGCGTGGCGGAGGGTACCCTGTTCCACAACTGGTCGTTTCCTTTCCTGTTCCGCTCGCTGACAGAGCGAGGGACAGACGCCTGTGATATGCCTCCTTAGGAGCTGTAATTCCTCGTATCTTGTCTTCGTGGTCCCTACCAGAAATGTATGCTGGTGTCATTACGATCATTTTGCAGCCAGGTTCAAGTGCCGTTTCTCTGCACTTCCTCAGTTGTTTTCTTCGAAATGAGTGTCTTCTTCCCTGCTGAGCTCCAGAAGCACATACGTAACACTTACATGCTGATCGAAACTCCGGTAAGAAATCTACCTGCTCCCCCTGAATTGTTTCGATGCCTTCTTTCAATCCGACCCGGTGCAGATCCCAAGCACTCGAGCAATGCTGAACAAGAAGTCGCTCTAGCGTCCCATACGGGGTCTCCCTCACACACGAACCACACTTTCACAAAACTCTCCCAATAAACCGATGTCGACCGTTCCCCTTCCCTACCAGAATCCTCACATGTTTATTCCATTTCATCTCGCTTCACAACATTACGCCCAGATATTTAAACGAAGCGACTGTGGTAAGCAGGACACTTCGAATGCCGTATCCGGATATTATGGGTTCGTTTTTGCTACTCATCCGCTTTCTTCTACAGCAAGAGCCACATGCCATTCATCACACCAACTACAAATTTTGTCGAGGTCATCTTGTGTCAACCTGCAGTCACTCAATTTCGACGCCTTACAGTACACCATGGCATCATCAGCCAGCAACCGCAGACTGCTGCCCACCTTCTCCGCCAAGTCATTTATTATACAGAGGACAACTGAAGTCCTATCACACTTCCATGGGGCACTGCTGATGATACCCTTGTCTCTGATGAACACTCGCCGACGACGAAAACATACCATTACTTAAGAAATCTTTGAGCCACACACATATCTGTGTAGTTATTCCATATGCTCGTCCTTGCGTTAGCACCCCACAATGGGACACCGTGTCAAATGTTTTCGAGAAATCTAGAAATATGGAATCTGCCTGTTGCCCTTCATCCATAGCTCTCAGTGCATCATGCGAGAAAATGAAAACGTGAGTTTTCCAGAAGCGATATTTACCAAAACTGTGTTGATTTGTGCACATAAGCTCCTGAGTCTGAAGAAAGTTGATTATGTTAGAACTGAGATTATGTTCAAGGATTCTGCAGGAAACAGGTGTTAGGATATTGGTCTGCAATTTTGTGGGTCCGTTCTTTTACCTTTCTTATACACTACAGTCACTTGCACTTTTTTCCACTCGCTTGGTTCTTAGCGCTGATAGCAAGATTCGCGGTAAATGCAAGCTAAGTAAGGGGCCAGTGCCGCACACTACTCATTGTAAAACCAAACTGGCTTTCCATCTAGGCATTGCCACTTATTTATTTTCAGCTGTTTCAGCTGTTTCTCTACGCCAGCGGTACTCATTACTATGATTTCCACACGGGACTCTGTGCAATGGTCAAACGACGGCACGTTTGTACCATTCTCCTGCGTGAACGATTTCTTAAACGAGGAATTTTTAACTTCGGCCTTCCTTTTGGAATATTCTAGCGCCAAAGCAGACTGGTCAACGTGTGACTGAATAGAAGCGTTACATCCGCTTAACGATTTTGCAGAGGACCAAAACTTTTTCCGGTTCTCCGATGGTAGCTGTGCTTCGCGCACAGATCTTTTCACAGGCGCACGAATCTCTACTAATCTTGCTGTCCTCATTTGCGCGTTCTCTTTTGAACCGAGAATGTAACAGCCTTTCGTTCTTCAGCATTTTCCGAATTTTGTTATTAAAGCACGATGAGTCTTTTCCGCCCTTGATCCACTTAGTAGGCGCATACTTTTCCGGATCACGATTTACAGTCTCTTTAAACTTTAGCCATAATTCCTCTATGGCCATAATTCTGGAATTAAATGATTATGTTTTATTGTCTAAGTGAGACGCTGACAACTGCATATCAACTCTCCTAGCCTTCTCGACTGATTTACTGACTTTCGTAACCATAGTCGCTATGATAACATCATGATCACTAATCCCCATCACTATGCTGACGCCATCGATAAGGTGCTGCCTGTTTGTGCTGGCTGACGAACTAGCTGCTCAACACAGTTTTCGGAAAACGTGTTCAAAAGTCCTTCACAAGACTGTCTGTGTGCACGACCTGCAGTGAATCCATAGACGTCCCAGTCTATACTCGGTAGGTTAAGGTCACCGCCAGCTAGTGTCACATGATCGGGATATTTATGCAATGCTGACTATTTACCTTCTTTGAATGGCTCCACATCTGTCCCAGCGGAGTTGGGTGGGTGGTAAAAACATCCAACAACTGATATGGTTTCACCTAGTCCTGTTATGTGCGACCACGTAACTTCACTATAGCACTCAAATTCAACCTCAGTAAAGAGAATATTTTTTGTCAACTGCAATGAACGCTTCCCCTCCTACGGCGTCGAATATGTCTTTCCGATAAACATTCCAAGACTCGCTAAATATCTCAGAGTTTTTTACTTTGGGTCTTAGCCAGCTCTCAATTCAAGAATAAATTGAGGCTGAGAACGTTCATGGAGGAGAGTAAATTTGGGAACTATGTCACAAATACTTCGACAGTTGACTGATGAAAGTTTCAGAGTCGAACTGACTTTACTCTGAAAGCTATCTGATTTCCCTAAATGTGTACCAAGTGGCGAGTGTTCATGAGAGTACCTCAAACTACTGGCCAGTCTGAAACACCCCACGTGCACTCCACAAGTACTCTGCTATCCGATTAGCTGCTTCCTTTGTGTAGTGCATCCCTGTCTTGAAATCTACCCATCTCCGATTTTCAGTTCACCTTCCCAACCTCTGTTACCTTCATTCCCACCGCCTGACACAATATCGATACTTTTATCCCGTCACACTATCTGTATGTGTCCGTACACAGTGAACCGGAAACCCACTCACAGTTCTGATGACAGCTGTGGAGTAGAAAACCAAAAATCCCCATACAATAAACATTGTGGAGTAACAATACCGTTCCTCAAAAACAGCTCCAGGTGGCTACAAATCATGTTCAATCATCATGCATAATACTTTATCCCGAGTATGTATTTTACCACCCTGACCATGATCTGTGCTACTGCCTGTCTCTGCCCGAGCCATCCTATAGCACATAATTTCGTTCCTCACACTGACCACTGCTTCTCCACAGCTGTTTACCCACATCAATTCTCATGATGAACTTAACTGTGGATGTCGGATGATCACCTTCGTTTCAGAAGACCTAGTCCATTTACCAGACACACTCATCCCAAAGTGACTCCCCTACCGGCCTCTTAAGATATAACTGCAGAAGTCTTTCATCCTATTGATAGTAATCACGACTGAGTCTAACTGTCCATCGTAATTCATGTTCTCCACCTCCATAGCTATCCGACAATAAACCACCTGAAAGAGTCCAACAACACCGCCACAAGACCTGTGGTGCCTGCTGGTAGCTTACCCATTCCCACATAGGAAGCCACCTGGTCACCCTCCATAGTGCCAACATATTTCCGACACTACTTCATTCCACGGCCCCATATGTCAACCACTCGAGAGACTATTCCGCTTTCCTCCCGCTCGCAACCTCCAGCATTTACGCTCTGTGCTACGGACTGATTTAAACACCAACCACCGGACAGAATATAAGAACGATGGCTATCCGAATCCTCTCCTCTGCTGACGTCTTTCCATCTTCCCCCATCGCCGCTTCGATTTTTCCTCCATCTACTGAGATGAACATGACTTGTGGCCTTTTTTCCTCACGGACTGGATGCCAGTATCTGGACTAGAGTCGCTACTACACGGTATTACCGTAACTACTCCCGAAGTTTTTTGTTGTTGTTGTTGTCCCGAATAAGGTGAGGACACGATCACTTTTCGTGTCAGGTTGCTCATCATTGTCTCCACAAATTATGAAAAGTTCGGAAGTATCTGTAACCATCAATACTTTCTCTAGTAAATGCAGTAACATCGTTAATTGCGTCAGTTTTCTCCGCTGGTCTGTTACGTAATACGTGGCACATTTTAAGACACAATACGAATCAAAAAATCGAAGGCTAAGCGAAGTCAAAAAATTTTGTAAATCACGAGTTTCTGTAACCATGTGCTTCACTACTGCCTATTAGTGATAGTTCTTTACTCCATTCTGAATTAAATGATCCCTGTGTTTTCTATAACTTTAATGAATACTTCCATGGATAAAAGTGAGATAAACTCCAATAAACCATAGTGAGTACGACAGACATTTGAGTGTACACTGGTTTATACCTGAGTATCACGTGCCCTGGCCTGTCCTTGTCTTCTTCCACCTCGTAGTGCTCCACCTGTTTGCTGGCGAATTGCAAGTCCTGTAACCATCCGGTTAATTTCGTGCGCAGCATGTCTTTCACACGTTCCATGTCCTTAATCCAACCGTGGAGTTGCTGATCACTTGCGTTGTTACCCTGAGACACACAGAAAAATGTTCAAATTACTTTCATAACATCCACAAGCAGCAGCCTGTCTTAATATACACTCCTGGAAATGGAAAAAAGAACACATTGACACCGGTGTGTCAGACCCCCCATACTTGCTCCGGACACTGCGACAGGGCTGTACAAGCAATGATCACACGCACGGCACAGCGGACACACCAGGAACCGCAGTGTTGGCCGTCGAATGGCGCTAGCTGCGCAGCATTTGTGCACCGCCGCCGTCAGTGTCAGCCAGTTTGCCGTGGCATACGGAGCTCCATCGCAGTCTTTAACACTGATAGCATGCCGCGACAGCGTGGACGTGAACCGTATGTGCAGTTGACGGACTTTGAGCGAGGGCGTATAGTGGGCATGCGGGAGGCCGGGTGGACGTACCGCCGAATTGCTCAACACGTGGGGCGTGAGGTCTCCACAGTACATCGATGTTGTCGCCAGTGGTCGGCGGAAGGTGCACGTGCCCGTCGACCTGGGACCGGACCGCAGCGACGCACGGGTGCACGCCAAGAGCGTAGGATCCTACGCAGTGCCGTAGGGGACCGCACCGCCACTTCCCAGCAAATCAGGGACACTGTTGCTCCTGGGGTATCGGCGAGGACCATTCGCAACCGTCTCCATGAAGCTGGGCTACGGTCCCGCACACCGTTAGGCCGTCTTCCGCTCACGCCCCAACATCGTGCAGCCCGCCTCCAGTGGTGTCGCGACAGGCGTGAATGGAGGGACGAATGGAGACGTGTCGTCTTCAGCGATGAGAGTCGCTTCTGCCTTGGTGCCAATGATGGTCGTATGCGTGTTTGGCGCCGTGCAGGTGAGCGCCACAATCAGGATGCATACGACCGAGGCACACAGGGCCAACACCCGACATCATGGTGTGGGGAGCGATCTCCTACACTGGCCGTACACCACTGGTGATCGTCGAGGGGACACTGAATAGTGCACGGTACATCCAAACCGTCATCGAACCCATCGTTCTACCATTCCTAGACCGGTAAGGGAACTTGCTGTTCCAACAGGACAATGCACGTCCGCATGTATCCCGTGCCACCCAACGTGCTCTAGAAGGTGTAAGTCAACTACCCTGGCCAGCAAGATCTCCGGATCTGTCCCCCATTGAGCTTGTTTGGGACTGGATGAAGCGTCGTCTCACGCGGTCTGCACGTCCAGCACGAACGCTGGTCCAACTGAGGCGCCAGGTGGAAATGGCATGGCAAGCCGTTCCACAGGACTACATCCAGCATCTCTACGATCGTCTCCATGGGAGAATAGCAGCCTGCATTGCTGCGAAAGGTGGATATACACTGTACTAGTGCCGACATTGTGCATGCTCTGTTGCCTGTGTCTATGTGCCTGTGGTTCTGTCAGTGTGATCATGTGATGTATCTGACCCCAGGAATGTGTCAATAAAGTTTCCCCTTCCTGGGACAATGAATTCACGGTGTTCTTATTTCAATTTCCAGGAGTGTAGTTACAGGTAGCACTATTACATGACACTGAAATTACTGCCAGCGCATGAGTATAGTACATTCAGTTTTGTACGGGCATAAAAACATTAATGCACAGCAGATGCCTAGTGGGGTTTTATTAAATAAATACATTTCTCAAACTGTGACATCAGATAAGAGAGGTGCAGATATTTCTTGGTAGCTTACATTACAGACGTCTGAATGTATGAATGTATACTCCCATGACGATGTATCCAACTGAAATGTTCTGGAGCTGCCAGCAGCGTCGAGTTCCTACTGTAAAGCCACATGGCGTGGCTGGACCTCTGAGGAGATTCTATTCAAACTTTTAAACGATTTTCGAAAATAGAATGGCCAGACTGTTGACAAATCCGTCAAAATCCTGCTTGTTACCAACGCTGTGAGAAACCTGAACACATGTTATGACCTTCTACAAACTCAACGATAGACATCAGCCGCTCCATATCTGAAACATTATCTCAGTTAATTGTGCACACACGAAATGTCAGTTTCACTCAAAATGTTGTAGCGTTAGTCTGTTGCCTGGCTGATCGCTTTTGCCGAAAATTTGCGTTTGTTGCTCGTCATCTAACACGATGTCGTCTGTATCTGAACACGCCTCGAATATTGCAGATTTGAAGGAATGTATTGACTGTCCGAGTGTTAAGATCATTCTTTCTGGACCATTTTCGGGTACGAAGTTCACATTTATGTCACATATTAAGGCCTATGCTCCTTTGGCGTTGTACAAATTGTAGGCTTCTAAGTCAATGCAGTAAAGATATGGCCATTTAATTACACATTTTCATACTTGAAAAGTCACTCACAAAAATCTATAAGGTGCTCCCTGTTGATTTAGAATCATGACATTTTGGAAAAAGCCAGATTTCACAGTGCAAATAAAGGAAAAAATCTTAAACTCCATAATTGGTAACTATATAACTCTAGAAAATACTTTTCGTATTATTTTTTATCAGTCTGTCTATTTGTCTGTCCATCTGTTGGGAATCTTTTTCTCTGGATCAGTTCTGGGTATCATGTTCAAATTATGTGACATACAAAGGTATATCGACCCCTCGCGGCGTAAAAACTGTAAGCTTATAACTCACTCCAGTCAACAGATACGGCCGTTTATGTCTCGTGTTTTGATAATCGAAAACTCACTCATCGAGACCTATAGGGTGCCTTCCATTGACTTGGAATCATAAGATTTGGCAACAAATAAGTTTTCCGGTACAAGTAAAGCAAAAAATCTGAAACTTGTTAACTTTTAATTATATCACATAAAAATGGCGTTTTCGATTTGGACATACATTGTATTCATGACCTGTTGAAAGTATAACATACGAACATTACTGCATCCAGACATAAAATGTATGTTGTATTCATGATTTAGTACGTAAACAGAAATGTGTTATTAAATCTTCTCTCCCTACATACATAAACTAAAGTCCTCTGCTTGCTTGTTCTTGTTTGTTTGGGCTGAGGAAATAACATAGAATTTCTGAATCGATCTTGGTATTCCTGGGACCAGTATCTTGCCAGTAAAGTTACAAAGTGTCGATAATAGGCAAAAATCATTGGGAATCTCGATTCCCAGGATGGGTAGCTTGTACAGAACCCTTAGTGCTTGAGTCCCTCTCGCACTTGCCCATTCTGTTTTCCTTTCTTCTATCTACCCTAGCATCACCCAGTATGTTGTTCTGGAAGGTGAGTGCTCACCACAGACATGGGTGCCGTCGGGAGTGTCTGAGGGAAGTGGGACGGAACTGCTATTGTTCTCTGTACGTGGAGTCCCCAACCCTTTTGGGTCACACTGAAACAGGTGACTGTGGTTCCACAATAGATTATATTGAGGTAGGGAACCAATACTCGAGAGTGCATATTTATTGTGTTAAGGACATACACAGCATACACCACCTAACAACAATGTAGCTCATAGTAATTCTTCAAAGCAACGACTGTCAGTCTGAATGAATGCATGTATTGCAATGATGCCTGCAGTTCTTCACACTCTGGCAAAGATCTCGGGTGTCCGTTGTGCACTCGAACAGTAGCAGCTGATAAACAATGTACACACCTGACCACCAAACGGACCTACTGTACACAACTAGGCTCGTAGCAGTCAAGCATCGCAGTGGCGCATTAACCTGTGCCGCAAGCACACCACTGACCCTGCTGTCAGCTGTCCATTGCATCAGATAGCTTGTGTCGTGTTCATGGTGAGGTGTGTTGCTGTGTACAGCGCACAATGAGGAATCAAAGATGAAATGTGCAAGCACTGGGACAAACGGATTTTGAGCCCTATGTCTGCTTGTGTCAATCCAGTATCGTTCACAGCGCTGTACTGTCCAACTTCATACAGTTTGTATTGTTTGTCGATGAGCCCTCATTCATCCGTGATGTTGTTTTCAAAAACCAAACAGGCAGATCTACAATGAGGACAACACCCACGCCACCCATATCGGAGGCCAACAGCAAAGATTCTCAGTCAAGGTATTTTAGGGCATTATCCAAGATCATTCCACTTTGATGTTAATGTTTGCAAGCACCAAGCACCTGAAGAATACTCACTCTCATTGTAGGACTGGAAAGTGGGGTCCTCTCTCATGGCCATTGCGAGCGTTGGATCTTACAACCCTCGACTTCATTCTCTGAGGTTATGCCAAGATGTGGGTGTACGAAACACCCTTAGATACAGCTGAACACCTGCTTGCCAGGGTCCAAGCTGCCTGTCTCCTGGTACAACATTGTTGCTCACGGGCGAGGCCTCCACGACGAGTGCGGCCGCTTCATGTTTAAAGATGATTAAAGGTGTAGCTGTTGTCACACACATCGACTCAGTCTGTGTTTCGACAAGTTCCTACACAGTTGTCACTTCTGCCCAGCTGCTCAGAACAATGAGGTGTGACATGTCTTGGAAGACAGTAGCGTGATTGACTCGATTCCACTATCGCAGTAGCCGCCACGATACAGGAATGACCTGTGAGGATATGCTGACATCACTCCGAAACTGTGATCACAGAGAGAGCGTCATGCACGTATGCACGTCAAAGGTCGTGAGGTGGTGCAAGAATGTGGGATATTTTCAAGAACACTGCCATCCTGAATTTGGAATCATTCAACTGTATGTCAGTCAGACACCTTAGGCAAGTGTACGGTGGTGGAGAGAAAAACGGATTTACTTGTGTTGCAGATATGTGCAAATATTATTTCCTTAATAAAATTTTTGTACTTATTTAGATACTCCCGTGCTCATTTTTTACAGTTCTTTTGTCAGCTATGTTTATTTACCAGGTGACATCTACACTCTTTTTGGAGAACTGTCGAGATGATTTCCCAAGTTTCTGCAATGTGCCACTCAAAACGTAACCGATCAGCAGCTACTTGTAGCCAGCATATTCCATTTCGCGCATTTCTGTCACTGCACAATCCCACTCGTTTAATATGTGGAAGTTCTTCTTCTTACGAGAAATAAACCCGTTTGTGCTGCCTTGCGTCCACGCTTCGTAAGTAATGAGAGCAGTTGCAAGTTGAGAGAGGCATGTTCAAATGTGTACCAACACGCTGGGCAGTGTCGAAATGCGCTATGTGTTAGTAACGTCAGTGGGGAGAGAAGAAGCGTGATGGATTGCGACTTGAATTGCTGATCAGCGCACGCTGCGTGGCTGAAGGGGTTTGTAAACAGCCCTGCGGGGGGCGAACCGAGTCTTGCTCTCTCTCCGACTGCCAGCCAGCCCTGATATCGGAGTCAAGCGCTCGTGCGGCATCCGTGACGACGATGGTGACTGCAGTCATGGCCACGCACGTTGGATAACAATGATGACGTCGCACTGTTGTCACTGTTTACCGACGACGGTGTGATGTCATTCATCATGGTCACCTTGGCTGAGGATGAAAGCAAGTATACATATTTTCTATAGTGTTTTTGTTTATACACTACTGGCCATTAAAATTGCTACACCACGAAGATGATGTGCTACACACGCGAAATTTAACCGACAGGAAGAAGACGCTGTGATATGCAAATGATTAGCTTTTCAGAGCATTCACACAATGTTGGCGCCAGTGGCGACACCTACAACGTGCTGACATGAGGAAAGTTTCCAACCGACTTCTCATACACAAGCAGCAGTTGGCTGGCGTTGCCTGATGAAACGTTGTTATGACGCCTCGTGTAAGGAGGAGAAATGCGCACCATCACGTTTCCGACTTTCATAGAGGTCTGATTGTAGCCTATCGCGATTGCGGTTTATCGTATCGCGAAACTGCTGCTCGCGTTGGTCGAGATCCAATGACTGTTAGCAGAATATGGAATCGGTGGGTTCAGGAAGGTAATACGGAACGCCGTGCTGTATCCCAACGGTCTCGTATCACTAGCAGTCGAGATGACAGGTTCAAATGGTTCAAATAGTTCTGAGCACTATGGGACTCAACATCTTAGGTCATAAGTCCCCTAGAACTACTTAAACCTAACTAACCTAAGGACATCACACACACCCATGCCCGAAGCAGGATTCGAACCTGCGACCGTAGCAGTCCTGCGGTTCCGGATTGCAGCGCCAGAACCGCACGGCCACCGCGGCCGGCCGAGATGACAGGCATCTTATCCGTATGGCTGTAATGGATCGTGCAGCCATGTCCAGATGGGGACGTTTGCAAGACAACAATCATCTGCACGAACAGTTCGATGACGTTTGCAGCAGCATGGACTATCAGATCGGACACCGTGGCTGCGGTTACCCTTGACGCTGCATCACAGACAGGAGCGCCTGCTATGGTGTACTTAACGACGAACCTGGGTGCACGAATGGCAAAACGTCATTTTTTCGGATGAATCCAGTTTCTGTTTACAGCATCATGATGGTCGCATCCGTGTTTGGCGACATCGCGGTGAACGCACATTGGAACCGTGTATTCGTCATCGCCATACTGGCGTATCACCCGGTGTGATGGTATGGGGTGCCATTGGTTACACGTCTCGGTCACCTCTTGTTCGCAATGACGGCACTTTGAACAGTGGACGTTACATTGCAGATGTCTTACGACCCGTGGCTCTACCCTCTCTCTGCGAAATCATACATTTCAGCAGGATAATGCACGACCGCATGTTGCAGGTTCTGTACGGGCCTTTCTGGATACAGAAAATGTTGGACTGCTGCCCTGGCCAGCACATTCTCCAGACCTCTCACCAATTGAAAACGTCTGGTCAATGGTGGCCGAGCAATTGGCTCGTCATAATACGCCAGTTACTACTCTTTATGAACTGTACTATCGTGTTGAGGCTGCATGGGCAGCTGTACCTGTACACGCCATCAAAGCTCTGTTTGACTCAATGCCCAGACGTATCAAGGCCGTTATTACGGCCAGAGATGGTTGTTCTGGGTGCTGATTTCTCAGGATCTACGCACCCAAGTTGCATGAAAATGTAATCACCGTCTAGTATGTCACTGTCACTCTAGTTCTAGAATAATATATTTGTCCAATGAATACCTGTTTTTCATTTGCTCTGATACGACCACCAGCTACTAGTTCTTTTGCACATGTGTTTTCTTTTGGGTTTGTTCATATTCTTTCAGACACATTCCCCTGCCGACGTCATACACCTCCTCTAGTACCCTTGTGGGATATGCTCTTAATGACAAACATGCCCACTGATGATGAGTTGCTGGAAGTGTATTCCAGTAATGAACACAACAACAGTTTTACGTATAAGTACTCAGAATTTATTATTATTATTATACGTATACGGATTTTTATTTCTCCTTCCTTAGATACATATCAACTGCGTCTCTTTCTCCTTCTCGTGTGCAGAGTTATTAGGAGTTCGACGTGTTGTTGAGGGGAAGAGCATTGTCCAAGTTAGGGGGAGAGCTGTCCTGACATCATGGGGTGAGTCGATACCAGAGTGGTCATACTGAGTCACTTTTCTGAGGTGCAGGAAAGGGGGTCCTGTAAGACACTCAGCTGTATGCTCTGCCTTGATTTATGTTCATAAGATTTTGATCAACTTATTGTCAGGTCCAGTTACATCTATCTTCAAAAGTATATACTGCTAACCAAAAGCATGTCCTAATGCCCAGAATCATGACGAGAGGAATTTAAATTGATTTCCATGGTTGCTTCTTGCTAGCGATAGAAATTACCCTAAAAATACAGGGCATACAGATACACAACAAACAGCAGATATCCACTGACGATCTAATTTCTCGTATATGTTGGAAAGCCATAAGGAGAAGACAAACATTAACACACTGTGTGGCACATCGACAAAGAAGTCAAGCGTACATTAGGTGGTCCCTTCTTCTTGTCCATATTAGCTGAGAAACATCCAAAAAGTGTTGACCTGCTGCTAATCTCTGAAGGCGATAAGCAACACAACGTATGGATGAAATGCATGTCCCACCTACGTTCCTCTGAAATGAAAACAAAAAAGGAGCAAGATATTTTTGCTGTAGATGTCTCAAGTTGTTTACCAAGAGCATGTATCTTGAAAGACACCTGATTGACTGCTAGAGCCAGGAAACAATAGGTGTGGAAATGCTTATCAAGGATAAACGGTTCTCGAAGTTTAAGAATGCCTCTCACCAACACTTCTGTCCCTTCGTCGTTTACGTCGATTTAGAGCGCCTCCTAGCTCCTGTGGTACAGTGTGAACGTGGTGCCTCTGCCTCCCATATCACTGTCACAAAATGATGCATACGATATGTGGCTACCCATCAAGTTCTGTGCACTAGAATTAAAATCTTATGTCAAGGGAGTAGTGCGACATGGCTGCTCACTGAGCTTGAAAGTCTGGTACGGGATGTTTATAACATTTATAGTGAAAACGTCCTCATGACCAACGTCAACGAGAATGATGCACTGTACAAGCAGGCAGCTGATCGTTATATCTGGGGACTGTGATTGGACAGAGGTGAGGAAGCTCCCTGTAGAGACTGTTGCCACGTAAAGGGGAAGTACCAGAGTGCAGCTGACAACCCACGTAACTTTAAGTACTAACTGCCACAGCACACAGCCATCTTTTCCACAATTTAAGTGAGAATGATGCTCACTTTCTAGTTCAGTACTTTGACGAGTCTGGGTAGTAGGATGATAAGATCAGTGTCATTGCTGACACCGTTGACAAATACATGCCGCTTCAAAGAGGATCACACCGCTTCCTGGATTCACAACGCTTCATGCTCACGTCTCTTTAGAAATCTGCTGAACCAACGCGTCCTGGAGATATTCTTAGCAAAGGGAGCCACTTATCTCGATGATGTAGAGTTTCAAGAGTTTCAACTTGAGACGGAGAAGGGGTCTTTCCATACGAATATCTGGATTCTCTAGTAAACTAAGAGCCATTTCCATAATGAATGGAAAGAACGGGCACTTGGTGAATTAACAGCAGGACTTCGGCATCTCTGATTTATCAGAACATGTAAAATGATGAACACGAATGTACATCTGATCGGCAACATCTTCGAGAAGTTCTGTAGCATATGGCTGAGATTTCGTGGGATGCCATGTTAAGAAAGACACAAGCCAGCAGCGAATTCTTGACCAACGTTGAGATGCATGTCTTCCTGGAACATGCGGTCCACGAGTGACTTTGCCAATGTGTGCGCAGGTATGCCAAGGCAAATAACTTGCAAATAATCGAGGGGGAGTACAGGTTGTCTGACGATTTCAGTATCATCCTTTACCTGGATGTAAACTGTCTCTACAGGCAAACCATGCAACAACGTCTACCATTTGGAGGGTTCTGATGGATGTCCAAAGGGGAAATCACCAGACTGAGGAAAGAGATCAAATAAGTGGCTGCTGATGCTGTTGAGGGATATGTCCTAGAGGTAGAGCTGGACTATCCCACAAGTCTGCATGACAAACACGGTGATTTGCACAGCCTGAAAGACTTTCACGTTCAGGGACTTCAACAGGTGCCTCCTTTAGGGCATTGGCGCTGCACCACAAATGCTTATCAGGAGACCTTTCGATTGAGGTTATATACTGAGGTATATACTGCAATTCCAGCTGGAAGCGGGGGTGTCCTATCACGATCACAAGTGGTTCATGGGGGGGCATAGGTGTGGAAATCTGCTGCACCCAGACTATTTACTGATGTGTCTGGGTGGGTTTATTTGTTAGTAAAAAGATAAAAAGGTGTTCCACTTGACTGGGTGTGTGTGGAATAGTTTGATGAACTGTTTGTCACAGTTCTGACTGCATGTTTGAGATTATGCATGTTTCATTGCACACTGCGTCCGTACATGTGTGTGTGCGTGTGTGTGTGTGTGTGTGTGTGTGTGTGTGTGTGTGTGTGTGTGAGAGAGAGAGAGAGAGAGAGAGAGAGAGAGAGACAGAGTATATACTTCGTGTGGAACATGTAAAATATGCATCCGTGTAAAGAAAGTATTTTATATGTTTGTGGTGCGTGTGTGTGTGTGAGTGTGTGTGTGTGTGTGTGTGTGTGTATTGTTTTTGAGCTGCCATTGCTTTTGCTGTTCTAAGTATGTACACACTGAAAACTTCTCTCTCTCTTTCTCTGAGTTGCTAATAAGTGTTTAATAGACATTGGAAATTAAAAAATTACCTTATTCACAAAAGAATGTGTATATTGTAATGAATCAATTACGAAATAACAAAACTGTTACGTATATAACAAATACGAGAAAAAATGGAAATTAAAAAGCCTTCAGTTGTTTTCACAATACAGTTGTTCATCTTTTTCATATTTTTTGAATGAAATACCTCCTTTATCAGTTTTATATTGATGGCAGGAGCCAGACAAAAAAAGAAATCCTTTTCGAATACAATATTTTTTAAATTTACATACATACATACATGGCCGACCGGTTCTAGACGGGATCGCGATTTATCGCCTCCAATTCGTATTTGCGTAAGTAGAGCTTTGCGGATGTGCGCCAGGAATACTGCACGCGTTTACGTGTGTGTGTGTGTGGGACGTGCGTCACGTCCTCGCTGTGACAGCATGCGGTTAGCGGTCAGCGGGCAGCTAACATCCCGTTTGCGGTCTGAGCCGCTCCGTGCTTCTGCCAGCCCGGCTGTGGGCGTCACAACATCACAGGGCGAGGGAGGCCAGCGAACGACACGGGCCGAGTCCACACAGTAGGGGGTGCAGCGCAGAGACAAACCCAAACTCACTGCAGTGGTGACACGTGGCTGCAGTCGACTCTTACCCGTACGTCGATAAGCAGTATAGAAAACGAAAAATAAAATTCAGAATTTCCCTCGTTGTGCAGGAGCAGTGAATTGGAAGGTGGTGCACACTTTTGTATCTGCACCCTCCAATACGTTGAATCCGTCGTCCTTGCCATGCCGCCACTGCACTTTCTGCCATCTAGACCTAATCTATCCCGGCTGGTGTGGCCGAGCGGTTCTAAACGCTTCAGTCTGGAACCGCGCGACTGCTACGGTCGCAGGTTCGAATCCTGCCTCTGGCATGGATGTGTGTTATGTCCTTAGGTTAGTTAGCTTTAAGTAGTTCTAAGTTCTAGGGGACTGATGACCTCAGAAGTTAAGTCCCATAGTGCTCAGAGCCATTTGAACTATTCTGACCATACATACATACATATTTGTTCACAGTATTATGTGAGAGCCCAGTTACCAGGGTCAAAATCGTAAGCTGCGTCGTTACCTGGGCCACAGCACGCTTTGCCGTACTACTCTGCAGGGCTGTAGTGAAGAGCCACGAGAGGAATTATCTCGAATTCGAATACCTCAGGACTGCTGCAGCTGTCTGAAGACTTAAGTTTCATTCAGAAAGCAAAGTGTGTCTTTAAATCGAAACTATCTGTACAACACTGGTTTCACGGAATAACTTTTCGCAATTACACTTTTCCTAAGCAGGTGCAGTGTATGATCAACGAAGCGTAGCTGCACCGCTAATGTAATAAAGAAGTCATCCATTAAATGTTCTCGCAAGCTATGAGGTAGTAACTCTACAAAATATTGGATACGTATCAGGTAAATTGCCTTTGCTGCAGTGAAATGCATAGATGATGGTAACGAAAACAAGATGCAATGACAGGACATGATACGATGTCGGCAGAAACCATTCTTAAATACGGAACCCGCTACTGTCAATCGTTGAAATTACCATCCAGTAAACATCCGTAATATTTATAGGAAAAAGATTTAATCTACCCAGAACCTTTTCAGTTCACTAAAACAGGTCGAGGGACATGAAAGGGAAGCAGTGGTTAAGAAGGGAGTAAGACACGGTTGTAGCATCTCCCCGATGTTATTCAATCTGTATATTGAGCAAACAGTAAAGGAAACAAAAGAAAAATTCGGAGTAGGTATTAAAATCCATGGAGAAGAAATAAAAACGTTGAGGTTCGCCGATGACATTGTAATTCTGTCAGAGACAGCAAAGGACTTGGAAGAGCAGTTGAACGGAATGGATGGTGTCTTGAAGGGAGGATATAAGATGAACATCAACAAAAGCAAAACGAGGATAATGGAATGTAGTCCAATTAAGTCGGGTGATGTTGAGGGTATTAGATTAGGAAATGAGACACTTCAAGTAGTAAAGGAGTTTTGCTATTTGGGGAGCAAAATAACTGATGATGGTCGAAGTAGAGAGGATATAAAATGTAGACTGGCAATGGCAAGGAAAGCGTTTTTGAAGAAGAGAAATTTGTTAACATCGAGTATAGATTTAAGTGTCAGGAAGCCATTTCTGAAAGTATTTCTATGGAGTGTAGCCATGTATGGAAGTGAAACATGGACGGTAAATAGTTTGGGCAAGAGAAGAATAGAAGCTTTCGAAATGTGGTGCTACAGAAGAATGCTGAAGATTAGATGGGTAGATCACATAACTAATGAGGAAGTATTGAATAGGATTGGGGAGAAGAGAAGTTTGTGGCACAACTTAACCAGAAGAAGGGATCGGTTGGTAGGATATGTTCTGAGGCATCAAGGGATGACCAATTTAGTATTGGAGGGCAGCGTGGAGGGTAAAAATCGTAGGGGGAGACCAAGAGATGAACACACTAAGCAGATTCAGAAGGATGTAGGTTGCAGTAGGTACTGGGAGATGAAGAAGCTTGCACTGGATAGAGTAGCATGGAGAGCTGCATCAAACCAGTCTCAGGACTGAAGACCATAACAACAACAACAAAACAGGTATCGCCTAATTCTCTTCTCAAAGGATCCAAAATGAGGCTCACACGATACTTTAGGGACCGGCACGTTGCTACATACACCACAAAAACTTACACAAAGACACAGATCATACTGCGTCCTTTTGCTTTCCATGTATATTACTGTCAGAATCCAAACAGTCATAATGCACAGTGGCCATTCTATGTGTTAAGGTTGGGTTGTTTGGGGAAGGAGACCAGACAGCGAGGTCATCGGTCTCATCGGATTAGGGAAGGACGGGGAAGAAAGTCGGCCGTGCCCTAAATCAGAATGGCCGGACACGGGATTGAACCGTCGTCCTCCCGAATGCGAGTCCAGTGTATGTGTTAAGACCACATAGCTGTTATTCTCGGTAGTGTGAAAATCACTGGTGGTAGTGTTCATGAATCATAGACAGAGAATTCAAACTCGATAATGGTTCGAGTTAGGCCACGAGACACGTGCAGAAAGGCTAACGACTAAGATGAATGCTCTCAGAAAGCAGCATCCGGTTTCACGTTAGTCTGGCACAGATTTTCATTGGCCTTGACGCATTCACCAGATATTCCGCCTGTGACTGTAGTAGCACAGTGCCTTTAACAAAGCCACTCGCTGATGCAACACGCGCTAACTGGTGGACCCTAACCGCAGGTTTTCGTTATTGACGCGCGTCCTCTGTGGCTGCGGCGGCTGGGGAATTGCCGTGCTGGCTGGCAGTGGTGAGCACAGGGGGCCACCAATGGCGTCGAGCCACAAGTGTCAGCTGCGCTATCGTCTGATCATGAAGTCGTGGGAAATGGTCACGTGAATGTTAAGGTGGGAAGAGTTTGAGCAGTTGTAACGAACTGTATAAATTATGTGGTATGTATACAGGTTCATTACGAGATTTGAAGTTGACGAACCTCCATGTTGAGCATAAGTACTTTTATAGGCCTCCCATATGGATTAGAGATTCTTAGGAAGATAAAATGCTGATGGAGACTTGAAATGCCACACTGAGACTCTAGACCACTCTCCACTAAATATGAAGCTAATATGCTTCAGCTTGTAAAGCAGGACTGGATGCAAAGTTATCTGAATCTGTAAAAGAAGTAGCTAGCAAATACGAGAAAAGTAAGATACAGACGATTTTCTTCGATCTCTAACCATTCCGACCTTAGCATCCCTGTATCTTAGCCCAAAAAGGCTCACAGAAGTAGAGGTTGGTTCAGAATTCTTCCAGATGGTTAGTATTAGAACTGGAGAGCCAAAGATAGCTACAGTGTGAAGAAGGTAAACTGGGAAACACTCCCCAAGAACAGACTAGGTGGTGTGTGTCATTTTCTCACCCCCTGTACGTATAATACAGTTTATAAGAGGAGGAAAAAACTCCACTTACCATACTTTCGAATGCGAGGGGAACCAACAGCTGCGAGGCGTGCGTCGCGCCGTGTGAGAGCAGCTGCGCCAAGTCCTGCCAGTAGCTGGAGAGTCGTTCCCGGAAAACAGCCGCCTGGGCCTGCAGTTCTGCACAAGACGGGAGACGACGGACTGGTGAACAAGCCAGTGGATCAGATTTCTGTAGAAGCACAGCTTTCACTTTCTGCCCCCACAAAGTGTATGCAGGTAGCATTTACCTTTTGAAACTAGATCAAAACACTATGTCAGTAATCGTATGAGTTACAGCACGGACACCTTGACCGGACGTTACAAAGCTCATATTCCAGCGGAAAATTTAAAGAGCACATCAAGCAAAGAGAGAGGAGTACCATCACCTAACGTAGATCCAGTAATAAAAATTAACCTACTGGTAGAAGTATCAAAATACCTGAAGAAGTGGAAATATACAACTATTTCAAAAATCACCCACACAGCTTCCCCAACAATAGGACAGATTTAAGAAATAAGAGACATCGAGATAAATTCCAGTCTGTTTTATGTGCTAATAATACAAAGTAACATAAATGAGAATGTATAGTTTGACTATTTGACTTTGACTTACTGACAAGCATAGGACGTAACGATTTGCACAGAATCGTGTCTATGCTGGTTTTTTAATATGAGTAGTCTTTATGACGTTTCCCGTGCCGTGAGTTGTATGATATGTATGGAAATGAGGAAGAATTATGTCCACTCACAAACGTTTTTATATTTAGGATGTATTTATTTTAACATAAGTAATATATTTTAGTAATTCAGTAAAAAATTGAATAAGGTGTTTTGCAAGTGTAGCTGAAAAAGCCATTCTCGGCCTAAACTTTCTAAGGACCATGGAAATGTATGACTACATTGGTACTGGTACAGTACCTTACATATTAACAGTACATTTTACAATTACATGATGATACACATAATGTTCTGTAATGTGTGACATGTATCCCATCACATGTTTTTATCTCTTTTTTTGTACTCCTTTTTCTTTTTATTTGTCCACCGGATCAATTCATGTACGAAAGTTGTTGTGAATGCGATTTATATCTTTGTGATGTTAATGTGGTACAAAGAATACACATGTGAAATTATATATATATATATATATATATATATAATTATTATTGCCATGTTTTTTTGAGCAGTCAAGCTACTGTAAGCCTTTGACGATGGATACCATATGTACTATTACGCACTATCACAATAAAGAAATATCTTATCTTATTTCTTTACACCAAATGCTTGTATCGTAAACAGAATGCCAAATTTTGTTAACAAATGTAAACACGATATTAATATACTCTGGTATAAAACGTTTACTGTGGCATGTACAATCACTGCTAAGGGCAAAGAAGAAACGACATGTGAGTATGTTCCCCACCAACCGCCTCAGTTGTCGTATAAACAACATGAACAGTGATTTGAGGGGATTCATGTTAGTGAAGTTAACACCAGTAACAATAAATTTATCTTATGGCATAACTATGATCTTTACGCTCACCTAAAGTTGATGTACACTCGCAGTTAGGAGACTCAACATACAGAGACAACAGTGAGATATACACACGTCAGAAGATTCGTAAATTTTGACACCTCCAGTGGCCCGATGCAAGTGATGTGCTGTTTTTAGCATTTTTTGTAATATAACTGCCTCATGTATGGGAGGATAGTGGCGTTCTATACATGCCATCTGCACTCACTTTTCGGTTATTGTTGTATAGCTGTATAAAGGGCACAGGATCGAAAATGTAGTCGTGAAAACAAATAATGTTACAGTTAATGGCAGACACAACGTCTTTAAGAAAAATACTGCATTATTTTTATGCCCGTGCCAGATTTTTGGCATTTTGTTCTTATGCGAGCCTATTTTCAGTACAAAAAAGACATTGCTACAGATGGAGAATGATGTGTGTACACGATGTTTGTTCTGTTCCTAATGCTATTGGAATTGCTCAGCGCAAATCGCAAAAGAGAAAGTCCAAAGAACGTGCATCTTAATTACTCTGTAAAAAAAACGAATCATCGGCATGAGGGACTTGAGAGCATCGTACCGACACATTACACTGGCATCTGGCTGTAGGGCAACGACTGCAGAATGTATAGCCACGGGTTGGGGTGGAGACAACAGAGAGCTGAGAAGTTCACCAGCCATCTCAGACAGACCGATGTAACCTGGGTTGAGATCTGTGGCTACCACTGACACCACGCCACAAGCAGCGTAGTGTAGGACCAGAATCAGCTGGGGCACTGAGCGGCGTTCTGTGGTGTTCAGCGGCGGGAGTCGCTTTTGCCTGTGGCGGTCAGGTCGACGCTGCTCTGTCCTCAGGTGGCCTCGTGAGACTTCACGGGAAGCAGCGGCCGTCGAGATGCCTAGCTCTGCAGCCCACAGAAACAAACAGGGGTCAGGAAGACTCACGATCAAATCATGTGGAAGGCATGTGGAAGAGTTCTTAGGAATTTCGAAAATTGTTCAGAAATTTGGAAGCCAAATTATTATTCGAACTGGTTCTCCAGATAAACAATCAGTATCTCTTGAGAATATCATTCGCATAGTTCTGTATGTTCAAGGACACATAAGTCCGAGGACATCCGCACAATTACCTAAAGAGCTCCCACACTCAAGTTGCTGACAAGAATATGTATATAAGAGGAAAAAGCAGATTGAGAAAGTGCTAGATGACGATCAATTTGGTTTTAGGAAAGATAAAGGCATCAGCGAAGGACTTCTCAGTTGGCGATTGATGATTAAAGCGAGACTTAAGGAAAATCTAGGCATGTCCGTAGGATTTGTAGTTAGACAAAAATCGTACGATAATTTAAAATGTTGCAGGATTTCCGAAACTCTAAGGAAAATGGGTGTAACCTCTAGGGAAAGAAGGGTTACGTGCAATTTGTACATCAAACAAGAGGATAAAGTAGGAAGACCAGTAACAAACAGATTAGGTTAGGAAAAGTAAAAGACATACATCTAATCGCCCCTACGATTCAATCTGTACATCGAAGAAGCAATGACGGAATTAAAAATGGGGTTCAGAAATGGAATTAAAATTCATGTTGAAAGGTTATCAGTGACACGAATAGCTGATGTCATTGCCGTTCTCAATGGAAGTCAGAGGTAACAGTAGGAGATGTTGAGTAGAATGAACAATCTAATGGGTAGACTCTATGAATTAAGACTAAACCAAAGAAAGATTAAATTAATGATGTCTAGCAGAAATCAGATCAGTGTTCAACTTGTCAGAATTGTAGACGAGGATCAAGACGAACTGAAAGAATTCTGCTACCTTGAGGACAAAGTAGCCAGCTGAAGTGGCCGTGCGGTTCTAGGCGGTGCAGTCTGGAACCGCGAGACTGCTACGGTCGCAGGTTCGAATCCTGCCTCGTGCATGGATGTGTGTGATGTCCTTAGGTTAGTTAGGTTTAAGTAGTTCTAAGTTCTAGGACACTGATGACCTCAGAAGTTGAGTCCTGTAATGCTCAGAGCCATTTTAACCAAGGACAAACTAACTCATAATGGAAAAATGAAAGAGAACATAAAGAGTAGAGAAGAACATTCAAAGAGGATGTTCACGGCCAAACGAAGTCAACTAACATCAACTGTCAGTTTTGTAACAACGAAATCAAACAATCATTGATAAAATTATTTAATAGGATAGATAAAAGAATCGGCTCACGAAGCAGCGGCAGAACACACATAGAAACTGTTGTGATTGGCAAGCTTTCGGAGCCAGTGGCTCCTTCTGCAGGTAAAAGGGTTGAAACGGAAGGAAGAAGGGTTAAGGAAAAGGACTGGACAGGTCTAGGAAAAGGGGGAAAAGGGGTAGATTTTGGGAAAGTCACCCAGAACCGCGGGTCAGAGGAGACTTACCGTACAAGATGAGAAGGAATGTTGGGGACCGCATCCAGGGAGCTTAAAGATGGAAGATAGGGTAATACAAGACAGAGATTACTGCTAAAACATTGATCTCGAGTTAACAAGAGTGTGTCCTCCTACAATAGCCCTGTAACTGGCAAAACATATTATATCAAAGGGAGAGCCAGCTGCGAAAAGATACAAGTCATATTCCAGCTACTGCGTAAACACTGTTTGGCCTTCTACATAGGCATGACTACCATCACATTATCAATTAGGATGAATGGGCATAGGCTGAGGGTATACTGGTAACTCACAATATCCTGTTGCAGAGCATGCTCTACAACGTGACATTCGTGACACCAGCGCCTGTTTCACCACCTGGATTCCTCCCCCAGGCACCAGTATCTCAGCACTCCGTAGGTGAGAACTAACTGTACAACGTGTCCTCGGTTCTCGCCATCCAGCTTTCTATCACTGTAACTACTCTTTGCTTCACTCCGTTTCAGTTTCCTGCATCTTTCATTGTCATTCCCATCTATTTTTCACCGCCCCATCCCACCTCTGTTATGTACAATGTGCTTACCTTCTCACTCTTAATAACTTGTGATCAATGTTTTAGCAGTAATCTCTGTCGTGCATATCACCTTGTCTTAAGCTCTTAGGTTTTCAAATCTCGTCCGATGCAGTCCTCAACAATTAGTCTTCCCTTCTCACCTCGTACAGTAAGTTTCCCCTGACCCACAGTTCTGGGTGACTTTCCCAAAGTCTACCCGTTAAGTTTTGAGCACAGTATTCTGTGAAAGTGAAACATGGACAGTGAGAAAACCGGGACGGAAGAGAATCGAAGCGTTTGATATGTGGTGCTAGAGAAGAATGTCGAAAATTAGATTGACTGATAAGAAAAGAAATGATGAGGTTCTCAGCAGAATCGATGAAGAATGGAACATACCAAATACTTTGGTAGGACGGTGGGACTGCATTTTGTTCTTGGTCATGCAACCTTATTGTTCCCTCTTGGTTCTTGTACGTATTACCCGTCTTTCTTTGCAACTTACTCTTATTTTGCTCAATATTTCGAACATTTTGCAGAATTTTACATTTCCGGATGCTTTTCCTAGGTCTACAGGGCCTATGAATGTGGCCATTTTATTTTCCAAGTTTTGTTTCTCTCATCAGTCACAATATCAGACGTACCGCCCTCTCATGCTATTAGCCTTCTGACAGTCAAAATGATCGCCATCTATCGTATCCTCTATTATCTATTCCATTCCTCTATATATATTATTCCTGTCGACAAATTCCATACGTGAGGTGTTAAGCTCATTGTGTGATAGGCCTCGCAAGTATCTGCTTATATCTTCAGGGTTGTATCTAATGGTATAGCGCCATTCTCGTATATTCTAGACGCCAACTTCTGTAGTTCTTGGTTGACACTTTCGCCAATGATTTCGGAAACTCCGAAGGTATGTTACCTATCGCTTCTGCCTTCCAAAGCTGTGTTAAGCTCTGACTCTTATGTGGGGTCACCGAGCGAGGTGGCGCAGTGGTTACACACTGGACTCGCGTTCGGCTGTCCTGATTTAGGTTTTCCGTGATTTCCCTAAATAGCTCCAGGAAAATGCCGGGATGGTTCCTTTTAAAGGGCACGGCCGACTTCGTTCCCCCTCCTTCCCTAATCCGATGAGACCGATGACCTCGCTGTCTGGTCTCCTTCCCCGAACAACTCAACTCAACTCTTATGTGGGATCTCCAGTGTCTTCCACTGTGATTCTCATTTCTTCTTCTGTCAAGTCATCACACGGGTCTTTCCCTTCGTAGATGCCTTCAGTTTACTCTCTCCATCTACCTGCACTCTCCTCTGCATTTGACAGTGGAATTCCCAATGCTCTCTTAAAGATGACGTCCTCACTTTTAATTACGTCGTTCTTTTGAGTAATCTGTACAGTGAATAAATCTTTCAGACGACCATGTGTTATTCTCTCTCTTCACATTTTTCCAACAACCATTTCGCTTTGGTTTCACATCTATCCCTAGTTACGTCGTTCCCATGTGACTTATACTGCTGCATTCCTGTGTTCCTCTGAACGTTTTTGCACCTTATACATTTACCGATTAGTTGCAGTGTTTTTTTCTGTATGCCAAGGTTTCTTTTCCTTTAGCTCCTTATATCTATCTTTGTTTGATATATGGAACATAAAATCCCGTCTGAGGCCTGTGATCATTTTTATGTTAATAATTGGCCACCGATGCTGTACAATCGCATGAGATGTTCAATTGAATCTTTTATTAGAACATGTTATGCGTTTCGGGATTACACCCATCTTCAGACATGTGTTACAAGCAAGTACAAAACATAAGTGAACAGCACACTCAACACGTCTCAACGTTACAGAAAATGAGATCAGGTCATATGAGTTACATACCACAAACTTGAACTCCTTCCTACCCTACCAGGCGTACAGTCTTGACAACTCAAAGAAAGTGTCGGGGCGCTGCATGGTCATGTGCTCCAAGCATTCACATGTAATTCAATTATAATATACTCAGAATATAAATCTAACAGGGTGTAATTACGACGGGCTAATGGGTACTCGGAAAAATTTATACGACAGTTAGGAGCTAAAGTTCTTAACAAGACGCGGCAGTCAGGCCGCCAAAAATTAAATAGTAATATTGTGCCAATGGAATATGTTGGACCATGTTGCCAAAAAATAACTAGAGCCTTTGGGAAGGCTGGCGTTAGCGTAAGCTTCCATATAAGGAAGAAGTTGGGGGAATATTAGTACATACGGACGAAGGGAAAACAGATAAGTTTAAGCAATCCGGTGTGTACGAAATTAAGTGTGGGGGATGTGCTGGGACATACATTGGCCAGACGGGTAGAGATTTTGCCACAAGGTTTACAGAACATAACTATAGTAATAATAGTGGGCTGGGGTGCCATATGGGGGAGACTGGCCAAAAGCGGGCCCTGATAGAAGATAGCCTAAGAATTCAGCATTTACAACCTGAAGGGAAGATTTTAGATAACTTTGAAGATCTGGAGATCTACGCACGTATACAGCACGCTGCACACCCAGTATTTAATAAACAGGCTTCCTGTGGGAACAACTGGTTTTCTGCCTTGTTTGAACGGATACTGTTTTGAACTTGGTATCTATCATCCCCTCATTAGAAGTATGATTGTGTATTTTATAGGAGCTGGTGGTGTTCTGTCCACGTACCGCTATGATAAGCTAGGTTTTTTTGCCGAGTGGTTGGCTAGTTTATCGTCATACAGGGAAAGTTAGATGGGCGTATAGGTTGGCATTTACAGATTTGTCCACCACAGTGCCCTTTGGGTGCTCTTTGGTGACACCATGGTTTATTTTATTGATTGTAGACTAAAGTTTTAACACTTTTAATGTTCTGTATTTGTTTTTTAAAACTCTATAGCTCTACGGTATCCGGATAGCATACGTAGATCTCGGGTAATTGTCGTGCCACTAGTTTATATAAGGAATGTATGAGGTATAGCCCACGTATCTTTTGGGATTTTATTAAAATGCTCTTCCTCTCACCATTAAACTTTTTCCATGTGGTAGAGGGGTGTAAGTTGCTGTTTGCTGGCTTCTGTTTGGGCAATCATGGCCCATGAGTAACACTTGGCTGTAACTCGATAGGCGGAAGTCTTCCGCCGATGTGGTTGCCGTTGGCTATAACAGATGGCGCCTAAGACGTTTGTGTACGCGAGCTGATCACAGGGTTTTAATTTATGATGGATAATGTTGGTTATATTTAATTTGGTGGTATTCTTTTACAGATTTGAGAGGTTGAAACGTTTATTCACCAAGAAACCCCCCCCCCTCTCCCTATTATTTATGTTATATTGACATATGGTTTGAGTTGTGTTTAGTGCCACTACTGGCTATAGGCATAGTATGGCAATGTAAAAAAATCTGGAGTTTTTAAAAAAAATTAAAAAAACTTTTAGTGTTAACGTGTACAGAAGTACTATTCCGACTGCTAGTCGTAATTACACCCTGTTAGATTTATATGATGAGTACATTATTCTTAAATTACATGTTAACACATGGAGCACATGTACCGAGGGCGCTTCCCTGCTGGTTGACTTGTTTAGCGTCAGTATACGCTCTGCTTCAAGACTGCTCGTGCCGCAGTCATATGTTATTCGACACTTTCTTTGAGTTGTCAAGGATGTACGCCTGGTTGGGTAGGAAGGAGTTGAAGTTTGTGGTATGTAACTCATATGACTACATCTCACTTTCTGTAACGTTGAGACGCGTTGAGTGTGCTGTTCGCTTATGTTTTGTACGTGTTTGTAACATATGTCTGAAGATGGGTGTTAAACCTGAAACGCGTAACATGTTCTAATAAAAGAGTCAATTGAACATCTCTTAACTTTATAGCGATTGTAGAGCATTGGTTGCCAGTTATTTGTTTGTCCAACTTCTGTGATGCCCTTTTCACAGATGTCCATTCCTGTTCAAATTAACTGCCTGTGTGGTATTCATCAACGTAGTATCTACAGCCCAAGAGAAATTCAGAGGCATTTCATGAATGCCCTCCACTTCAGTGTCCCACTGCTTCCCGCATTTATTCTTCCAGAGAATGTTCTTAAACTCCTATCCACTCTTCATCGCAATTCAATTGAGATCTAAGCTTATATCTGGCCCTACGCGTGCCACACAATCTACGAGCAGGATTCACAAAACGATAGATTTCGACTTCTTGCCGTAGATAATCGGACAATTGTTCCCATAAATACAGAAGTACGAGTATTAACAAGAGCCTCACCAGGACGTAACCTCAGATGGAACTTTCCTGTGCCTCCATCCTTTTCGAAGCATACCTCCCGTGGGGAAGCGAGAGTTTTCTATAGCTACCGACGGTTGCGAATTAAAACAAAGAGCGACAGAGGGAGAGAGAAAGGGACTCCCCTCTCTTCCACTCCGCTCCAAGGCCAAACGTCGTGTGCAATCATGACTGTTTGTTCTGAAGCAATAATGTTATGTAACTGCAGTACGTGAAGTTTTGATATTTTTATCATGTAATTTGTTAAAAGAAAGGGGAACAAATATGTAAAAGTAATGCATCCACAGTTTGAAACAGTTACACTGTTTTACATCTAAGTCAACTTAAAGATGCAGAGCTACAATTTTTGTAGTATGTGTATTCTGATATAAAGCATATCATGCTACAGTTGCAAAATTGTACATCAGCAGTTGATTTTATCACTGGGATGTGTATCAACAGTTGTGCATGTCCCATCAAGAGAAACGTGTGTTCTTATGTGTCTCCATTGTTGTTGTTGTTATTAGCAGAAGTAGTATAATTATCACTACCGTAAGCTGCCCGTGTACTTCGCATGTCGTAATGTTGACTCATTGAGATGTCAGGTTATATGTAAGAGAGTGCACGAATGGCTTAATTTTATCAGGTGGAATAAACGCATAAAGAAGTAAATAAATGTACACAATGTGCCAAATTCCGCTACTTTTTATAACGCACTTTACACTATTTCTAAGGACATGGGCTCTGTCGTTTCTTGCGACTCTTAGTGTCTGTTCTGCTGAAGTTGTCTCGTGTAGTGGATCCCCGTACGCTCTGTAGCGTATGTCATTAAAGGTCTAAAAATTTCGGAAAAGTTACAGTACCTTCCCGCATTGTCACTTTTATCGCAACGACAATGAACGGGAGTCTTAAAACGTCACGTGTCAGGGATCTGTGCTGAAGTTCAGTGAGCGAGCAGTCTAGATCGCATCACATTGCATAGTGATTTTTTTAATCCGGACCTGTGCGCTACCTTCATGCTGAGTATCCTGGGGACGCTCCCAAGACTGCAGCCGTGTTCACAGACCGCGTGGACACGCTCCTGGCTGGAGGACCGAACACTCAGCCGTCCTGCCGCATCCCGACATGCCCGCTAAGCAATCCGGTCTCAGCCTCACAGGAAATGTCTGGCTCCAGCGTGTGGACAGCGGCGGTCTCAACGTCGCTGCGGTCTGGCGGCTCTACGGGACCTGTTGAGTGACGTCAGCTGAACACGACACAACTGGAGAGACTCGTGGACTCTCTTTGTCGGCCAACTCAGGCCCTTGTCGAGGCTAGAGGTGGTGTGCTCTACTCCTGTGTCAGCATGATCTCTCCTTATCTGACATCGAATGAAATCTGTCCTCAACCTTCATGTTTATTACTTGTAACCTTCCACATAAACATAACTAACTCGACCTTGTTTTGTAAGGAGAAAAACGTACACTTGCGAGATCTCAACCCTAGATACCAAACACCCGCCCTCTCTTAAAATAAATGGCCATACTTAAGATAATACTCATTTTAGACGTCTTGAATGCAGAGTTTTTAAAGTTCTGTAGGTGCAGGTTGCCTGCCACTGGCTCCGCCCCCCTGCAGCTGCCTGATGCACGAGTGCAGAGTACTGTGCAGCGGGGTGACGTCCTGAGCCCTCATACCTGCTTCATGTCGCAAGTGTGGGAAGACGTGTGTGGAGCCGGTCACGTCTGCCCCATGTGTTTCGAAACTTTGTTCTTCAAGTAGAACACATGTTATTTGTATGGGTAAGCAATATGAACAGATAGTATTTCAATGCCATGCACATATATGGTCAACACTGTTTAGTAATATTTTAGGACGTATTCTGCAGCAGTTTTTTATAAAACACACGCCAGACACACACACACAGAGATCTCTGTTACGGACAGAGGCAAGGTAAAATCTGACAATATTCCCTCTTCAAAGCAAGCTTCCTAAACAGTCACTTCGTGATTTTACGTCTCCGTCGCATTGTGCCAATGAAGTTGTTTGACGAAAATGATCATCATTGTCACCACCATCCTCTCATAAAGAATAGTCTAACGTCAATCAACTATTCTTCTCTCCATTTAACGGGTCTTCTCTATGACTGCCGCAACTAAATCGCAAGTTACAAATAGTAGCACAAAGAAACGCTCATAGAGTTTCTTTTGCCTCGTGTAAGAGTTAGTCGAATAGCCACATATAAAGACGCTTACCGGTCACAACTGTCGCGAGCTTTGACGTCTAAACGTGGCAATTTGACCGTCACTGTATACTGCTCCTGGAGCTGCCACACTGTCGCTTGTCGGTTCACCGGCACTATAAACGCGAACCTCTTACTCACCGTACCGTACAGTAGTTCGAGCTCCGACAATGGGCGAACGCAGCGGAGCGTGCCAGAAACAAGTAGTACACGAGCGTTGAAAAGCTATGTGTTCAGAAAGTCTTAACTGCGTACAGTCATAATCGTGGCCCAAATCTCCGCGCGTCATAGACAGCTGGGGCTCACACCTTGCAAGTGTGCGTTTTGTATATGAGACCAGGTTGGTGATCTTCTCTTGTTAGATGAAATCGGTTGTGATTAGATAACTGTTTCTTTTCTCCAGTGTGATTATTTCTATGCACTTTAATTAGGACAGAATTTTCAAATGTGGTGCAACTCCATGTGTTGATTAACTTCGACGTGAGTTTTCATAGAAAACCTAAATGAGCACATTACGCTTTATTTAACAATAACGAACTTCCAAATAATATACTCACCAGGTTCATCCCTCCACTCAAACTGAACATAACGCTGCCACTCACAATTCACCCTGCCGACCGTGGCTCTTGTGATGCGTCGAAAAGCATGCACTGACTGGGACAGGATATGATGCCTCAGATCATTGCAGCGTTGTCATGTTCCATTCCATGTTGTTCAACCTTTCAAAATGAAATGGAGTCAGCTTATGTGACAGATGATATTCTGAAACTTGACTGTATTTTGTAGAATAGAACAGTGAAAACTAAACTCAACTTGCCCTTCTCCAGCTTTTACGTTTCCCATTGGTAGAGGTCGCCAGCCCATTAGAGACGAATCGAAGTGTCAGACAGGAATTCTGGCGTAAATTACGGCTGGTATGCGAGTCTGCTAACATATTCTGGTGAACTGATAATTTCTGATGAAATACAAGAATTCACATACAAACATGCAGCCAGAACTATGATTGGACAAGCACAGCAGACCGCCTTCAAAGGCATGGAGTGGGCGCTCCCCCACAACATGGCTCACCGTCTGCTCCTTGGCGCCATAGTCAAGAGCAGCACTTCCACTATAATACCACGTTTTCAAGACGTTGACATGTCTCTCTTGTGCCATTTGGATGTGGTTGAATCTTGGTCTTTCGTAACAAGAAAGACCATACTGCGCTACCTTACTGAGTTGGACTGAATACTTATAGCACTCTGTCTTAGGAATTAGCACCTTGGCATCCTTGATTGTGAGATTAGCAGGGACAAAATGTGACAGAACATGCAACCCCTAAGTGGGAGCTGTTGTAGCAATGTCATTAATAGTTAACATGGCTCCTTACGTCTTAACTGTATGAATGCCATTCTCCCATGCTTTAGCACAATATGCGACAGCTCAATAACCAAGAGAAATTGCAGCGTTGTTTTGTTTGTCTACATTTGCTCGCCAGTTTTTTTGCAGGAATGTAGTGCAGTTGATTTAGAATAGAACCAAACGACTTTCACAGGTCCGCGCAGTGCTGCATAAATGACAGTGACAGGAAGGGGGAGTCACCAAGGTAATTAAGGAAGTAGCTGCAGGAAATTTTGGTCCTATCCAGGGGCACATATGACTGCCTGGGTGCCTCTGTATCATGGAGGTAGGACTCTGTGGGCTCAGTTATGCTTGTGTTTTGCTGGAGTCTCTATCTGTAAAAGTACTCCCTCAGTTTGTTGTCAACTCGGAGGCTCGTCGACACAAGTAGCCAGTTTCACTCGATGAATTTGGTCACTAGGCGACCACTACGAACAACAATAAAAAACTACCTGGGACCTTGGAGTGCGAAGGAATTGCCTAAGGGGACACGTGAAACGGAATCTGGATCGGTGGAGTGTGCTTGTGTTCACCGGCGAGTACAGGTTTCGAATGTCGACTGGGGATCATCGTACAAGGCTGTGTAGATGACCAGGCACCGGTGCAGGTCTCTATCCATGGGTTCTGCTGTGGGGCGGAACGGTCGTATTTTGGGCTGCTATTATGGTAATATCAACAGTAGCAGAAAACAGTAGAACGGGATTAGGATTCTTTAGGAAGGTAGAGCAGAGAGTGTGTTGCAGTGAACAGTTCAGTGATACAGTTACGCTTATCACAATCGACAGCAAACCAATCCCGACAACGACAGTTCAGATAGTACATGCCAACGTCGGAAGCTTAAACGCAGCCAAAACCCGTCAGACAAACAGAAGCTAAACTATGTCAAAGTTAGCGTAAGGAGGGCTATGCGTGAAGCGTTCAGTGAATTCGAAAGTAAAATTCTATTTACCGATTTGACAGAAAATCCTAGGAAGTTCTGGTCTTACGTTAAATCAGTAAGTGGCTCGAAACAGCATATCCAGACACTACGGGATGATGATGGCATTGAAACAGAGGATGACACGCGTAAAGCTGAGATACTAAACACCTTTTTCCAAAGCTGTTTCACGGAGGAAGACCGCACTGCAGTTCCTTCTCTAAATCCTCGCACAAACGAAAAAATGGCTGACATCGAAATAAGTGTCCAAGGAATAGAAAAGCAACTGGAATCACTCAATAGAGGAAAGTCCACTGGACCTGACGGGATACCAATTCGATTCTACACAGAGTACGCGAAAGAACTGGCCCCCCTTCTAACAGCCGTGTACCGCAAGTCTCTAGAGGAACGGAGGGTTCCAAATGATTGGAAAAGAGCACAGATAGTCCCAGTCTTCAAGAAGGGTCGTCGAGCAGATGCGCAAAACTATAGACCTATATCTCTGACGTCGATCTGTTGTAGAATTTTAGAACATGTTTTTTGCTCGCGTATCATGTCATTTCTGGAAACCCAGAATCTACTATGTAGGAATCAACATGGATTCCGGAAACAGCGATCGTGTGAGACCCAACTCGCTTTATTTGTTCATGAGACCCAGAAAATATTAGATACAGGCTCCCAGGTAGATGCTATTTTTCTTGACTTCCGGAAGGCGTTCGATACAGTTCCGCACTGTCGCCTGATAAAGAAAGTAAGAGCCTACGGAATATCAGACCAGCTGTGTGGCTGGATTGAAGAGTTTCTAGCAAACAGAACACAGCATGTTGTTATCAATGGACAGACGTCTACAGACGTTAAAGTAACCTCTGGCGTGCCACAGGGGAGTGTTATGGGACCATTGCTTTTCACAATATATATAAATAACCTAGTAGATAGTGTCGGAAGTTCCATGCGGCTTTTCGCGGATGATGCTGTAGTATACAGAGAAGTTGCAGCATTAGAAAATTGTAGCGAAATGCAGGAAGATCTGCAGCGGATAGGCACTTGGTGCAGGGAGTGGCAACTCACCCTTAACATAGACAAATGTAATGTATTGCGAATACATAGAAAGAAGGATCCTTTATTGTATGATTATATGATAGCGGAACAAACAGTGGTAGCAGTTACTTCTGTAAAATATCTGGGAGTATGCGTGCGGAACGATTTGAAGTGGAATGATCATATAAAATTTATTGTTGGTAAGGCGGGTACCAGGTTGAGATTCATTGGGAGAGTGCTTAGAGAATGTAGTCCATCAACAAAGGAGGTGGCTTACAAAACACTCGTTCGACCTATACTTGAGTATTGCTCATCAGTGTGGGATCCGCGGCGCGTTTCGTCACAGGGTTATTTGGTAACCGTGATAGCGTTACGGAGATGTTTAATAAACTCAAGTGGCAGACTCTGTAAGAGAGGCGCTCTGCATCGCGGTGTAGCTTGCTCGCCAGGTTTCGAGAGGGTGCGTTTCTGGATGAGGTATCGAATATATTGCTTCCCCCTACTTATATCTCCCGAGGAGATCACGAATGTAAAATTAGAGAGATTAGAACGCGCACGGAGGCTTTCAGACAGTCGTTCTTCCCGCGAACCATACGCGACTGGAACAGGAAAGGGAGGTAATGACAGTGGCACGTAAAGTGCCCTCCGCCACACACCGTTGGGTGGCTTGCGGAGTATCAATGTAGATGTAGATGTAGATGTAGATAAAGAGACAGAAAAAGTATATGAAGGTATTGAAAGGGTAATACAGTACGTAAAGGGAGATGAAACTCCATTACTCGTGGGAGACTCGAATGCAGTTGTAGGGGAAAACGTGGAAGAAATGGTTACTGCAGAATATGGGGTTGGGATAGGGAATGAGAGAGAAGGAAGACTAACTCAGTCCTGTAATAAATTTCGGCTAATAATAGCGAATACTCTTAATCGCAAGAGGAGGATGTATAATTGGAAAAGGCTGGGTGACATGGGGAACTACAGTTAGATTACATCATGGTCCGACAGAGATTCTGAAATGATATAGTGAATTGTAAGGCATACGCAGGAGCAGATATAGACTCATATCACAATGTAGTAATGATAAACAGTACGTTGCAGTTTAAGAGATAAGTCAGAAAGAAACGATACGCAAATGCGTCAGTTACAGAAGTACTAAGGAATGACGAGATACTCTTGCAGATCTGCAAGGCTATGGATACAGAAACAAGGAATATCCTAGTAGGCAGTTCACTTGAAGAGAAATGGATATCTCTGAAAATGACATTAACAAAAGTTGGAAAGAAAAACATAGGTACAAAGAAAGTAACTGCGAAGAAACCATGGGAATTAAAATAAATAACTGAAATATTTCTTTTATTACCCATGATGAAAGAGGGAAGTTCAAAAATGTTCATGGAAATTCAGGAATACAGAAATGCAAGTCCTGAGGGATGAAATAGACAGGATGGGTAGGAAAGCTAAGACGAAATGGCTGCCTGAAAAATGTAAAGAAGTCGAAAAAGAAATGATTGTTGGAAGGACTGAGTCAGCGCATAAGAATGTCAAAGCAACCTTGAGTGAAATTGTTAGGAAAGGGTGGTAACATGAAGAGTGCAGTGGGAATTTCACCGCCAAAAAGGAGGAGGAAGTGGATATATGGAAAGAGTACATTGAAGGCCTCCATGGGGAGGGAAGATTTGTCTAATGTGATAGAAGAAAGAAGAGTCAATTTAGAAGAGATAGTAGATCCAGTAATAGAATCAGAATTTAAAAGGGCTTTGGAGGACTTAAGATCAAATAAGGCAGAAGGGATAGATAACTTTCCATCAGGATGTCTAAAATCGTTGGGGGTAACTGGCGACAAACCGACTATTCACGTTGGTGTGTAAAATGTATGAGTCCGCCGACATACCATCTATTTTTCGGAAAAATATCATCCACACAATTCCTAAGACTGCAAGAGCTGACAAGTGCGATAATTATCGAACAGCCTGCTTAACAGCTCATGCATCCAAATTGCTGACAAGAATAATATATTGGAGAATGGAAAAGAAAATTGAGGATTAGTTAGATGACTATCAATTTGGCCTTAGGAAAGGTAAATGCAACAGAGAGGCAATTCCGACGCTGCTGTCGGTGATAGAAGCAAGACTAAAGAACGATTAACTTACGTTTATAGGATTTGTCGACCTGGAAAAGGCGTTGAGTAATGTAAAATGGCGCAACGTGTTAGAAATTCTGAACAAACGGGGGTAAGCTGTAGGGAGCGACGGGTAATACACAATATGTACAAAAGCCAAGAGGGAATAATAAGAGTGGATGACCAAGAATGAAGTGCTCGGATTAAAAAAGATGTAGGCTGGGATGTAGTGTTTCGCCCGTATTTTCAGTATGTACATCGATGAAGCAATGATGGGAATACAAGAAAGGTTCAGGAGTGGCATTAAAATTCAAGGTGAAAGGGTATGAATGATACGATTCGCTGATGACATTGCTATTCTGAAAGTGAAAGTGAAGAAAAATTACATGATGGGCTGAATGGGATGGACAGTCTAATGAGTACAAAATGTGGGTTGAGAATAAATCGAAGAAAGACAAAAGGAATTGGAAGTAGCAGAAATGAGAACAGAGATAAACATAACATCAGGATTAATTGTCACAAAGTATATCAAATTAAGGAATTCTACTATCTAGGCAGCAAAATGACCAATGTCAGATGGAGCTAGGAGGACATCGAAAGCAGATTTGCCTCGGCGAAAAAGGCATTCCTGACCAAGAGAAGTCTATTAGGGCCTTAATTTGAGGAAGAATTTTCTGAGAATGTACGTTTGGAGCAGAGCCTTGAATGGTAGTGAAACATGGACTGTAGGAAAACCAGAACAGGAGAGAATCAAAGCATTTGAGATGATTTACTACAAACGAATGCTGAAAATTAGGTCAACTTACAAAGTAAGGAATGAGGAGGTTCTGCGCAGAATGGAAGAGGAAAGGAATATGTGGAAGGGACACGATGATAGGACATCTGCTAAGACATCATGGAATGACTTCCATGGTACGAAATTAGAGAATACATCCAGCAAATAATTGAGGACGTAGGTCGCAAGTGCTGCACTGAGATGAAGAGGTTGGCATAGGAGAGGAATTCGTGGTGGACCTCATCAAAAGAATCAGAAGACTGATACTCAAAAAAAAAAAAAAAAAAAGAACCAGGAAAGGTCTCTAACGTTTCGTCTCCAAAAGCTGTAGACAACTTCAGAGGCTATAAAGGCTCAGGCAGCAGTTTGAAACTTCTATAAACTCTACAAGCTGAACTGTTTGTTCGGATCCCTGCCACAGTCGGGCTGTGATGTCATCAGACGGCTGCTTAAGAGCGCAGAGTCAAGAGTGCGTGTGTTGTCGAGCTTCTGCTGGGGAACACTTGGCGATGGTTTCCGTATTCAGCACTGATGCCAGCAGCTCGTCTAATTTCACTCATTCGTCTTTCCGTTAAAGTTGCTTTCGTGCTTTGGAATTTGAATGCCCTCTCTGTAAATTCAAGCACAGTAATATTGGTTGCCTATCGCAGAGACGAATTTTTAGTTTCCCTGGTCCCAGTGGATGTTCTGCAACTGCCGATTTATTGCTATTTCGCAGATGACAACTGTTCTTCTGTTCCTTAAGCAAGAAATCATTACTTCTGTTTGCACTACACATGTGTGCTTGACTGTGTGTGCAAGACAATTTATATATTCCTCCTGTGGCAAGTGCTGGCCGTACATTCTTTACAGTGCTCAAAACATTCACGCTCCTTCGTAATTGGTATAAACGCTGCATCAATACTATGTATTCCTCGTACTCTGACAATGTGAACCATGACTGCTTTTACGAATGGGAGTAAATCTTTGGTTCTTCTTCATGAGAAGCTCCATACCTTTATAGACTTATTGCCCTATTTATCTCTTTCTCAGATTAATCATTTCTTCTGAAAGTAGTGTTTAAATGGTCAGGGTGTTCCTCCAACTACTGTGGTGACACATTATTTAAGCCCAGACCACCAATGTTCTCATCACTGCTCTTTTGAGTTTGGGACAATGACTGGAATTTTTGTGAATGTATCCACATGTGTGAGTGAGGTTTTTGCAGACCTTCTGTGCCTAACATATGTGGATTTTCTAAGTAGCCATATATTTTAAAATATTTCAGATTCTTTCTCTTTTTCTTTACTGGATTTTTTATTGTAACTAATATCATTCGGAAAGTTTAGAAATTCTGAGTTCTTTTTGTCCATGAGGCTATATAACGAAGTATGAGTGTCATCAATATAACAAAACCAACGATAGTGATTTTTCTTGTTGGGCTGATGAGCTGTTCCTTCCAGTTTTACATATAAAACTCTGTTGTAACTGTGCTGAGTGTGTTTCCTGTAATGTTGTAATGACTACAGTTTCAGAAAACTGGATGATGTATTCGAGAGCCTCACAAACTGAGCGAAGTCAGTAACGCTTTGGTCCGCCTCAGTTATTCGGCTTCGCATCTATTGGCAGAGCTGTTGAATGTCCTCCTGAGGGACGGAGGGACATCGTTCGAAATCATGTCCAGCCGGCAGGTTAAGTCATGAAAACCCCGAGATGGTTGGAGGGCCGTGCCCAGTATGCCCCAAACGTTGTCAGTTAGGGAGAGGTTTGGCGCCCTTCCTAGTCAAGGTATGTTTGGCGAGCAATAGAAACACTCGTTGTGTGTGTGGTCAGGCATTACCTTGCTGATATATAACGTCAGTATGGCTTGCCATGAAGGAGAACAAAACTGGACGTGGAATATCGAATATCGTCGACGTATCGCTCTGCTGTGTGGCTGACTACTAAAGTGGTCCTGCTCTGAAAGTGAATGGCACCCCAGACCATCACTCTCGGTTGTTGGGCTTCATGGCGGACGACAGTCATATTGGAACCCCCCCCCCCCCCCCCCAGTTTCCAAGGCATTTCCAGAAACATCTTTGCTGGACATTGGGGCTCAATTAGAAGTGAGGCTCATCATAGAAGGCTGTTCCAGTCAATGAGATTCCTGGCCGAAGTCGCGTCTGGAGATGCCCCAGATGGTCGTAGTATACCAACCTTACTGTCGTCCGCCATATGGTCTGACAACCTCGAGTGATGGTGTGGGGTGTCATTTGTTTCCACAGCATGACTTCTTTGGTTGTAATCTGTGGTACCCTTACAGCACACCTGTTCGTCTATGGTGTTCTACACCCCGTTTTTCTGCCTTCAAGGTAAGCCATTCTTGGCTAACTTTTTTTCCAAAATGATGCCCTCTCGCATATGGGGAGAGTTTCTACTATTTGTTTTTAGACTTGCCAAACCCTACCTTGGCCAGCAAGGTTGCCAGACTTCTTCCCAATTGAGAATAATTGGAGCAATATAGGCAGGGACGTCCTACTAGGTCGGGATTTTGACGATCTACCGCAGCATTTGGACAAAATATGGCATGATGTTCCTCAGGGAGACATTCAACAACTCTGTAAATCAATGTTAAGATTGTTTACATAAGGACGCATTACTGAATTACTTAACTTGTGTAGCTTCCCTCTTGAAGAAGTCATCCACTTGTTTGTCTGTTCATGTACAGCACAACAACTACTTTCTGTACCTTTCGGATATTTCCTTCATGGAGTGTTCCTTTTTTTTGTCTAAGAGTGTAAATTCCATATGTGACATCGTTTTATTAAGAGCAACTATAGTAAGCAGTAATAGAACGTCTAAATGGGCTAATATCTGATGGACATGAAGGATTCTATTTTTTGTATAATGAACTGAACCTTTTATATGTCTTTTTTTGCTACAGAGGTCCATAGAAGACTGGCCAGCTATTTGGCAGTCACGCTTGTCGAACAGTCCATAGCGCTAACAACTGGTCTTAATGGAATGAGGGGTTTGTGAATTTTTGGTATACCACACAATCTTGATCAGGCCAGTTCTGATTTAGTAAGACATTTCTGGTTGGTGAGAGAAATCAAAGAGGCTTTTACTAGCTGATGCATTACCCTAAGTACTGATGTTGGGAGATTGCTTTTAATCTCACTGTACTTTCCTGGTTGTAATACAACGCAAGTTTTTCTGCAGTAGGTTCATTATTTCATGAGCATTGTAGCGTTGCCATTATCTGCTGGAAGCTCTAGAATACATCAAAATTGAAATCTCAGATAGGTCTCTTTCCACAAGTTAGTGTTGTGTCATTGTTTATTGCCTCTGGTGGTGTCTCTGGTGGTGCCTCCACATTTAGGAGACGAAGTCTTAGACACACAAATATGCCATGGACAGTGGCCAAATACCTATGAAGCAAAATTCACCCGTAGGTTGTATTTAAATTAGTTATCAGTACGAATACAGGTGTTAGTGTTTGTAGGAATTACAAATGAAATGAGGAGTGTAGAAATGGGGTGGCCAAGACATTGGCTCACGGGCCATGCCCAGGCATAAGTGCATTTGGCTCATTGTATACATCTCCCCAGTTAACATTTATTAAATTTTCTCTGAAGTGGTCAATAAACACTGGGCTGAGCAACCTTACAGTTTTATTTCATGGTTTCTGAACTGTACATCTTGCTGTGTTTTCTAATTTAATCAATTGTACATCATTGGCCGATAATCCATTTATCAATGGGAAAGCATGTGCTAGTTTTACACCCTCTTGCTGTATAAATACATTATCTATTAGAGCGCTACTGCCTTGAGCTATACATGTAGGGAAATTGATTGCTGATTCTATGTTATATGTAATTAATAACACTTACACTTTGAAAGTAGGCTGTTTATGTTTTCTTATTCGCAACGTTACGTAGCGCTCTGTACGAAAATCACTGGCTGTGCTGTGTGCAGTCTGTGGCTAGTTTGCATTGTTGTCTGCCGTTGTAGTGTTGGGCAGCTGGATGTTAACAGCGCATAGCGTTGCACAGTTGGAGGTGAGCCGCCAGCAGTGGTGGATGTGGAGATGGCGGAGTTTTGAAATTTGTAAGACTGGATGTCATGAACTGCTATATATATTATGACTATTAAGGTAAATACATTGTTTGTTCTATATTAAAATCTTTCATTTGCTAACTATGCCTATCAGTAGTTAGTGCCTTCCGTAGTTTGAATCTTTTATTTAACTGGCAGTAGTGGCGCTCGCTGTATTGCAGTAGTTCGAGTAATGAAGATTTTTGGTGAGGTAAGTGATCTGTGAAAGGTATAGGTTAATGTTAGTCAAGGCTATTCTTACAACGCAAATTTTGACCAAAACAGACACCACCCATATGACAACCACTGGCAGTTACAGAGAAAGATCGCATTTCCGAAGTAATGAATATGACAGAAACAATCATAGAAACAGACAATATGGCAACGAGAACTATTGTTATCAAGGTAGACAGAATAACTTCAGACGCAACGGTCCACCGGGGTGTGACAATTCAGGGAGAAATTCTCCACCACTTAACCGACAAGAAAGAAACTACAGGGACTATCGACGTGACGACAGACGATATAATCGTAACAACAGACCAGAATTTAATCAGAACTGGCGGGTTTCAAACAGGGCAGGGCCCTCTTGACAAGGTGAACTTGTAGATGTTAGACCTTTCAAATCCCAGTAACGATGCGCGGCAAGAAAGAAACAGACAATGACTCACACCGCAGGCAGACACGAGCGCCGGCTGGCTCCGAGAAAAATAACGTAGACTTTAACCTTTAGAAAAATTTTAGCATTCCTTACTGACGTATACCACATGATAATTGCGTTGAAATTGAAACTGTGCATACTCGGAGGAGTAAAGGTTTACACCACATTTCACATGTAAAACTTTATTGAAAGATAATCTGCTTTTTAACTTAGTCTTTGCCATAAAATTTTTCACTTCACACTACTAGTACAATTTGTCACACCGAGAAACTGTTAACATGCAACAATGTTTGAAGTTAAATATCCAGTCAAGAACCAAGAGAACTTATTTAAACAGAAATTACGAATGCATTGCTATTGTGAACAGACGACACAGTGTTATTGTGTGTGTACATTCTTGCTTGTTAGTTGCACGATTATGAGGCGACTTTATGGCTTACATACTTAGAACATATACTGCTAATGAGATTTTAATGCAACATTTTGGTTTACTTGAATAGACAATCTTTATTTAAAGTACTTTCTGAGGGATACCATATGACACAGTGGTTAGTTTATTTGACAGTTACACGATTATATCACGACGCTACTAATGTGTGACACAATTTACATTGTTGCTTTTGCGGTGTTTCTGTTTTATATCTGCACAGTTTTTCTGAATTATTCTGGAAAGTAAAACATGTTTTACTAGTAACTACAATGGGACAGCCTTTTCCGTAGCACAACAATACGTTACAGCACAGTACTTTCTTCATCATGGCAATAAGCATAATGACGACGATATCTATACATAAAGCATTTCACTTTTGTTTATGATGAGGTGACTACATTGACTTCAGCAGACTTTGCTTACAGAGGACGAGAACTATGACACTTCCACAGAGATTATCTTACAACAAGACGTACAGTTTAGTGCTTCAGTACACGTATTTGAGTGATTAATTTTGTACTTAAAACATTTATTTTTAAAGATATTTGAAGTACAATGATACAAAGGTTTTCCGTGATACATTTCATTCCATTGCTGTAATCTGTAACACCTGAGGGTATTATTCATTAATCCTCAGGGGGGTACACGCCTACTTTGTGTACCATGTGTCCGGCAAGCACAAGGAGCTCTAGCTAATATGGTATTTGCTTATACAACTTTACACATTGGTACCATATTTCTCCAACACAAAATCGCACAGCTATCTGATTATTTAACAGAGAAACAAACATATTTTTACTACGTCAGTGACACATGTTTACATAAGTACACTGCTGGATAACTTCAAACTTACGAAATTGTATTTTGTCTGTACTTTGTGAAGCGTTCATATTTTTTCGGAACCATTGTGATATTATGAGAGCTCTGAATGACGTATTTGGTGTCGGTTCATGACTTTAAACTATGTTTGAGGAAGATGACACTATTGAAATGAGCAGAGAATTTGTTTTAGGTTATGAAATTATTGGAGGAAGCTACAACGATTTTGAGAATTGACTGAGATGTTATGATATTATTACAACGGCGATGTGTATTATGCTGTTGAGATATGTTTATGATCAATAAGATGATGCTGCCATATATGAGGAATTAGATTATGCTACGTATTTATTATGATGAAATATTGAAGAAGTGTCGACGAATATGTATATGTGTAATAAGGTAAGGACTAATGAGTAGTGGTTAGGGGATCTGACTTGTGAAAAAGGATGTTGGAAACCAAGAATCGTACTTTAAGAGTTATGAAATGTGTGTAAATGTGTGAATGTACCACAATGCCGACGAAAATTTTTTGGGTACCGTTATATTTATAGGATTTTGTTTCTACACATTTCTAACGCAAATTCTCAACCTGTGAAATTTTTTTTATAGGAGACTGCCACTGTAGCGGAAACTGCTGCCGTAAATATTTCGGGAAGAAAGGTAGGTCTCTGTAAGCACCCAGCTGTGCGACAGTCACCTGGAAAAAAAGCCATTAGTGTGTGCCTTTCAGAGGCTCAGGTGGAGTAAAAAAAAAAGAGGCCATTATCCTCGCTATTGACATTTCTTTGTCGAAAGCTTCGCAAATACGATACGCTCAAACTTGAAAACATATGATTACACTGTGGAGCTCTTAATTTATGATATTTTCTAAAATGCCTAATGAAATGATGAGAAACAGTTCACATCTATTGTCTTTCTAATGGAGAGATTGCTCATTTTGTTTAATATCTAGTTTCTAGCTGCACTGCAGCATTGGTTAAAATAAAATTTAATAGATGTACTAATATAGTTATTTTATGCCTGCAGATCCAGTCAATAAGAAATTTATGATCTACTTCCAAGAAAACGAGGGCACATAAATAGACATTTCCCTTCACGGGAATTGCATAAATAATTTTTTTACGATTTGGTAACTTATCTGCTAGTGTAAGTTCTCGTGATGCAACACTCTAGTGTTAAGATGTGACATAGGTATTAAACATGGACATTTTTACTGTAATATTTTTTCTGCTTGAGCTTTGTTATGTTTAGATATAAGTTACTGCATTTGCTGCTGCTGTTTGCCAGGCATAATGTTACTGAATTTGACTTTGTATTACTCTGTTAAGCCAGTATTACTATGGATTTATTTTTCTTGTTTGCTGCACATTGCCTTATATTAGTTGTAATATTGCATTTGCTGCTGCTGCTTGCGAGGCATAGTGCTACTAAATTTCACTTTGTATTACTCTGTGAAGCCCGTTTTACTAATGATTTATTTTTCGTTTTGCTGCACATTGGCTCATATTAGTGATAATGTTGCATTTGCTCTTCAAATTTATATTTACTGCTCCTAGCTTTGCCAATTTTCATTTTTTTTGCCATTGCTGTTTGTTTTAATTGTTTTGTGCTGCTGCATTGCATCGTCTCTTAATTTAGCATCTGAGCTCAGTAGATTTAAGTTAGCTTAAGATGGGGTATTCTATATGTGATAACGAGTTGTGATGAATTGGAAGAAATGCATTGGGAAGCTATAAGAAAATGGTTTGGCCAAAAAAGAATTTTGAAAGAGGATGTGAACAGAATACAGAAAGCATGCTTGGATAGAATTTTTTTTGGTGGAAACAAATGTTGAAATAAGGGGAAAAATCTACAGAACGAAGTTTTGGGTTGGACTGCAGTACCAAATGTCACACTGAAAACGAATCCTGTCTTTGCTTTTGTATTATTCCGCTATGTGTTTGTGTACTCTTGTATATTTGTGTTCTTCCTGTCTTTATGTGTTTAGCTAATACGATTTATGTTGTAGAATTTTTCTAGTACTAAGGTACATTCACTATGATGAGGAATACTGTTATACTCAAATATAATTTGCATTAATAATATGTTATTTTCTTTGTAAGGATGTTTAGACATTATTTATTCTGTTTTGTTGTAATGCTCATGTTGATGTTTCAAAAGTTATTGTGATCTTTTATGCATGTACTTATGTCATAATTCTTGTAACACTGGTGTACATGTTTATTTCTATTCTTTTGTAAAGCCTGCATTACCACAAATGTTATCTGTATTGTTATGTACTTTAATGATGTATTTTGTACCTTTGTTATTGTTTTCTTATGTTATAAAATTGTAATTGACACCAGTTTATCAAATTAAGTAACTTGTAAGTTACATTTCACTGCACACGTTTCTGTGGTCATTGTATATGGACAATATGTGAGAAATAGGGACTGTTAGTGTTTGCACATGTGTTAATAATTCAGCAAGGGACTGGATAACAGCATTGCTGGTTCTAAGGACAATTCCAAAAAACTTTGTGAGTGCACAAGTGGTGGTTTATGGACTTACTATATTGTCCGCAAGACTCTTCGATGGTGATTGTGCACCTGCACAGTCGCAACAGATGGCTGCTGGCCGTCTCTACAAGGACTACAGTGGGTCTGCATCTTTGATCACCCACCAATACCATTATCTCTACAAGAACTATAGTGGGTCTGCATCTTTGATGGCCCACCAATATCGTAATCTCTACCAGGACTACAGTGGGTCTACTCTGTGATGACTTGCCTACCAATTCTTCAAAACTTCGACTGACTCTGCTGTGGGTTTGCTCTGTTGTGCACCATTACCTGTCTGCATGTTAAGAGTCAGCACTGTCCTTCCGTTGGAAGGACAACACTACTTCTTCAAGACTGCATGGAAATCCACTACTTCTGTGTGCATTTTCTTTTACTGCTCAGACATTGAGAAAAAGACACTGCAATTTTACTGTGATGGATGATCACGACTGTCTTTATGGACTGTGAGAAAATTTTAGCTTTTGACCAACATTGTATCAATAAGTGTGTGCATTTGATTTCTTTGTTATTGTAATTATGAAAAATTTTTTCAAATCTGTATTGGCCAATGCCCAAAACAATTTGTAAAATTTTTTGTGGGGAGCATGGGGGCTATGTATGTAGGCTGTTTATGTTTTCTTATTGGTAACGTTACGTAGCGCTCTGTACGAAAATCACTGGCTGTGCTGTGTGCAGTCTGTGGCTAGTTTGCATTGTTGTCTACCATTGTAGTGTTGGGCAGCTGGATGTGAACAGCGTGTAGCGTTGCGCAGTTGGAGGTGAGCCGCCAGCTGTGGCGGATGTGGGGAGAGAGATGGCGGAGTTTTGAAAATTGTAAGACTGGATGTCATGAACTGCTATATACACTCCTGGAAATTGAAATAAGAACACCGTGAATTCATTGTCCCAGGAAGGGGAAACTTTATTGACACATTCCTGGGGTCAGATACATCACATGATCACACTGACAGAACCACAGGCACATAGACACAGGCAACAGAGCATGCACAATGTCGGCACTAGTACAGTGTATATCCACCTTTCGCAGCAATGCAGGCTGCTATTCTCCCATGGAGACGATCGTGGAGATGCTGGATGTAGTCCTGTGGAACGGCTTGCCATGCCATTTCCACCTGGCGCCTCAGTTGGACCAGCGTTCGTGCTGGACGTGCAGACCGCGTGAGACGACGCTTCATCCAGTCCCAAACATGCTCAATGGGGGCAGATCCGGAGATATTGCTGGCCAGAGTAGTTGACTTACACCTTCTAGAGCACGTTGGGTGGCACGGGATACATGCGGACGTGCATTGTCCTGTTGGAACAGCAAGTTCCCTTGCCGGTCTAGGAATGCTAGAACGATGGGTTCGATGACGGTTTGGATGTACCGTGCACTATTCAGTGTCCCCTCGACGATCACCAGTGGTGTACGGCCAGTGTAGGAGATCGCTCCCCACACCATGATGCCGGGTGTTGGCCCTGTGTGCCTCGGTCGTATGCAGTCCTGATTGTGGCGCTCACCTGCACGGCGCCAAACACGCATACGACCATCATTGGCACCAAGGCAGAAGCGACTCTCATCGCTGAAGACGACACGTCTCCATTCGTCCCTCCATTCACGCCCGTCGCGACACCACTGGAGGCGGGCTGCACGATGTTGGGGCGTGAGCGGAAGACGGCCTAACGGTGTGCGGGACTGTAGCCCAGCTTCATGGAGACGGTTGCGAATGGTCCTCGCCGATACCCCAGGAGCAACAGTGTCCCTAATTTGCTGGGAAGTGGCGGTGCGGTCCCCTACGGCACTGCGTAGGATCCTACGGTCTTGGCGTGCATCCGTGCGTCGCTGCGGTCCGGTCCCAGGTCGACGGGCACGTGCACCTTCCGCCGACCACTGGCGACAACATCGATGTACTGTGGAGACCTCACGCCCCACGTGTTGAGCAATTCGGCGGTACGTCCACCCGGCCTCCCGCATGCCCACTATACGCCCTCGCTCAAAGTCCGTCAACTGCACATACGGTTCACGTCCATGCTGTCGCGGCATGCTACCACTGTTAAAGACTGCGATGGAGCTCCGTATGCCACGGCAAACTGGCTGACACTGACGGCGGCGGTGCACAAATGCTGCGCAGCTAGCGCCATTCGACGGCCACCACCGCGGTTCCTGGTGTGTCCGCTGTGCCGTGCATGTGATCATTGCTTGTACAGCCCTCTTGCAGTGTCCGGAGCAAGTATGGTGGGTCTGACACACCGGTGTCAATGTGTTCTTTTTTCCATTTCCAGGAGTGTATTAAGAGACTGTTATGATTGTCCTGATGACAATGATGATGCAAAAGTGAAAGCCTCTCTTGCTGATACACTTTGGAGACGTCATAACAGCCACACACGCGACTCATTCATTACGAATGGCTCTGCACTGCCACATATGCATTTTCGTTGAAAGACTTAGCATTTTCCCTTGCGAGGCTTCAGCTAGTCAAAACAGATAAGGTTGCCTCACTTCCTGTCGACGTAGCAACTTTCCTAGAGAAATTCAAAGATCCGTGGGTTGAAACACTTGGGTAGCCCGCCACCAAGAAAACAGGACGGCATGTGACATGTGGACGAGAGAAAAAGGGAAAGCTCCTCTACTACCTTAAGTTGCAGCTCAGACCGCAGCTTTCTTTAGTAAAAGGCTTGGGAGAACAGCGCTTACATCTGAAAAGTTTCAAGTAGTTCTCGAAAATGCGTAAGACAGTTAACAATGCATATAGAAAGAAATTTGTGATAAATGACACTGTCCAGCTCGAAGGTTAAGATCTTATCCAGATGTGATTAGGTACATGCGGTGCTTTTGCTTTGAGGTAGTACTTTTGGACGTGCTGGTAGCCAGTAAAGGAATATTTTAGTGAAATGATTTAAAGAATTTACTTCAAAGGCCCAATGAAATCCTTAAAAGTTTTCTCCCAGAGCGACTTACGCTGTGCCTACGTGACAGAAGTTGCCTGCCTGTGGCAGTTCCGTCCAGTTGAAGCCGCTGACAAGAGACGCCTTGAGCCCTGTGCTGAGACTGCTAGTGGATTCACGCCATCGGTTCTACCCAGTAGCGTGTGTGGGATACAGGTCACGTGTGTGGACACTGGAGCACTCTGCAATGCAGAACACGTTTGCTTCTCTCTCTCGTGATCCAGACCTCGAGCAGAACAGACGTCTTTCTTGGCACACGTTCCATGAACGGCCACCAACATCAGTTAATGTGAATCGCCTCCCCTTCCGTTGCCATCTTCAATTAGTAGTTTGGCCTCCTAGAATGGCCTAAACCTGGTAACTTCCGTCTCTGGGCGCGCTCCTTGCACAGTGTGCACTGAAATATATCCTCTTTATTTTAGCTATTTTCCTGTACTGTCATTCGACGGCAGCCTCAGATGCCCACTTATAAATCCTGACTGCGCGACCTCCTGTGCGTTGTCGTCGCGAGCAGAATCCAACATTTCCCCTCCTTCCCTGACCATGTTCACTTTGGTACAGACAACTACACCGTCTGTGCAGTGACTGTTAACTACGTCTGCCAGATCATTAATGTCCGACATGTGCAGCAGGAGCCCCACAGCTCCCCCGCGACACGCCTGCCCTCGTCGTGCTGCCCACACATGGCCGAGCCGTCGCTCCTCGGGCCTGTACCACCACAGTCCTGGAAGGCGGCCCTCGCGAGCTCACGTGACGAGTGTGGAGAGGGTTCTGACACCATCAGGCGGTCTGAGCACCCTCGTCCCGGTTCGTGTAGCAGGTGCAGTGCAATTTTATTCCTTCGAGGATCCATCTTTGATGAAAACTGGGCATCGGTTGCTTCACAGGTTGACAACTGAAAACATGTATGTAGAAGCATGTGGACACCCATAAGTCTAGTTTAACGAGGATGAGCAGACAGTTGGCCGTGAGGTCAAGGAAGGAATCACCTGGGCATTTGCCTGAAGTAATTTAGGAAGATCACGAAGTAACATAATCAGAACATCTGGTGGGAATTACACAGCCAGCATCATCCTGTATACAAGGTCAGAGTGATAGAAGCAGCGATTTGAAAAGCCCGTAAACTGTTTGTCAAACAAGGATACCTGATCCGTCTATTGTGACTTACGCTTGCTACTGTTTGCCAAAATCATTCTAAAGAAATGACAGGAACATCATTGTCATCCTCATAATCGTCATATCAGCCTTTTCCCGCATCATGTGGGGTCGGCGTTGTTTTGCTGGATCCTTCTCTTCCATAAATTCCTATCCAGTGCTTCTTCTCTGAGCCATCTTTTCTCCCGTAGGTCTCCTGCTACCTTGTCTTTCCACCTCAGTTTCGGTCTTCCTCTTCTCCTCGAATTTTCGATTTCTAGGTATTCAACTCTTCTCCCCGCATAGTACTCCCCTCTTCTCTGCACGTGTAAATACCATCTCAGCCTACTTCCTTGGATCTTCTTCCCTACGGGCTAAACTTTCACTGTTCCCCTGGTGTACACTTTCCTTAGTCTATCCTTTCGTGTCACCCCACTCATCCACCTTATCATTCTCATTTCAGCCTCTTTCATCTTTTTCTCTTGGACTTTTGTAATTGGGCAAGTTCTTGCACTATACAGCATCGCAGGCCTCACCGCAGACTTGTAAAACTTTCCTTTCATTCTGCAGCTAACCTTCTTATCACACAGTACTCAGCTCAGTTTCCTCCAGTTCATCCATAACTATTTGCTGTATTTCGACCTCCAGTCCTCCATTACTTTTTATGTAAGAGCCTAGCTATTTAAATTTCTTGATCATCAGTTATTCTCCTTCCAGGTTAATATATAGATCTTTCGCATCCTTTGTTGGTTTTTCCTCTTCCCGGCATTAATCCAAACTGTTCTTAACATACGTCGGTTTCTAGACGCACCCTGTTCTCAAATATCCTTTCCAAGATCTTAAGGATTTTCTCAAGGTCGTATAATACTACACCTGATTTATCCTTTATCGGCCTCACTGATGTTATGTCCTTGGTCGCCTTATCTCTTGCTTTAGCTATCCGTAGGAGTTGCCTGTCGTCCTGTCTTCTTTCCAGCTCTTCATACGCCTCTTCTAAGACAGGAACATCCATACCAAAATGCCGTGGCTGACATCTTATCATTCCGAGAACGAGGTGCCGGAGGAAAGAAAATGTCAAAACTGAAGCTGTGAGTACAATCGTGACTCATGTCTCCATAGAATAATTTTATTTGGAACTCTTCCAGATGGTGTTTGCATACAAAAAAAGTGAACTGTGAGTCTTTCTGGATGCAAAACGATTTTGTTGTTTAGTTATTTATTCCCCAATCTAGTTTCAGCGACAAATGTCGCCGTCATTAATGGGTCATGGGGTCTTTATATCTAAAACATGCAGAGAATAGCATAGTTATAAAACACTGTAAAACATTATTATATGTGTACTGTTTGTTTTATAAATCCTGTTTTCCGTGAGTACTTTCATAATACCTTATTTATTATACAGTACGGCATGGTTTTAAGATTGTTGTTGGGGTTTGGGGCAAATTTTCTGTGTGCCTCTGTTGCCGTTTTTCGCGGCATAGGTTATGTCATCTGGAACTGTATGAGCGGCTATTACTAAACAAATACAAAAACATTAACTTATGTATGTCATCGTCATACAGTTGGGATTGCCGTAGTGTTGTGGATACAGTTTTGATGTGTACTCGGTTGTTACATAGTTCCTGGTGTACTTACGTTCATGGCAAGGCATTCAGCTAATTTTACACACAGAAAAACGTAAGTTTCGCACTTCTTTCATAATCCGAAACATTACGCCATCTTGCCATTAGCATGTGTCGCGAGAAATGTATCGCATGTTAGCGGTCGCGTGGTTCCAGACTGTAGCGCCTAGAACCGCTCGGCCACTCCGGCCGGCTGTGTTTGATTATATTTAGTTCCTGTGTGTACTCTTCAGTTTAAGACGTGTTCTATTTATCCTGTGGAGCTGGGTGCAAAGCTGACATGTATGGTGGTTGGATGAGATATGGGTAGCAGTGGTTGTGGATGTGGGTTTTCTGAAGATGGAAAAATAATGTTGGTGCTTGTTTCTTGTAACTGTAAGATTCAAGAAATTTAGGTTCTTGTTTTTTTTTTCTCTTTCCTTTGTGAAGTGGGACTGAGGTAGTACTGTGTTGATGCTACTGTGTACCTCTTCAACTGTTTTGTGTTTCATCTATAAGACAATTATGTCATCCTCGTATCGATACCAGTCAATTATTTTGTACTCATCTTGTTTTAGAAAGTTGTTGAATATTGTGTTATCTATACGATCCAAGAATATGCCTACTAATTTCCCAATGAGGGGATATCCCATGGCTAGCCCCTCTTTTTGCAAACAGAAGTTGTTGCTGAAAGTGAAGTAGTTTTGTTCAGTGATTAGACTAAGAATGGATGAGATTTCATTAATATGTCTTTCTGGGAATTTCTTGTACTTTAGCTGTTGTTCTATAGTGTTTATAGTTTCTTCTGTGAGTATGTGTGTGTACATGGATGTAATGTCAGAAGATACAAGTTTTGCTGTTGGGGGGATGTTGTTAATTTTCTCTATTATGTCTTCTGGCGTTTTGAAACTTCTGTTGTTTGTGTGTGTGTATGTTTTCTCTAGGAATGTGTAGATGTGTCTCTCTGAAGTCCACCGCTGGCCTGACTAGAATGAGAAGTTTGTGGACCTTTGGGAGGCCTGTTAAGAGTGGAGCTCTAGGACTCCTTTGTATCATTCTTTTTGTCTGGTTCTGTGTGAGGATGCGTGTGATGCTTTCTATTAATGTCTCTGGGTTCCTTTGATATCTTTGTGTTGGGTAATCACTTAGGTTGGTCATTTTATTCTATCCCAGAAGTTTATCTGTTTATACCAACAACAACAGAAGAAAATTATTATATACAAAAAGCAATAGTGGAAGGGAAAAACGTAATAAACGAAGAAACAACACTTTTCAACGACACAATCTTCACTGCTCTGAGAGAACTGACGCACGACACACGACAGAAAGCACACACTTGCAAAAGGACCACTCGCCCATCAGACAGAGACACATAAATGAGGAACGGAAGTCGTCAGAACTTGCGCTTAAATTTTCATAACCTTCTTGCAACGTGTGATACATTTCTCACGAGACACGCCAGCGGCAAGTTGGCGTAACGTTATGCATTATGAAAGAAGTGCGACGGTTATGTATTTCTGTGTGTAGAACTAGCTGCAAGCCGCCCAGTGAACATGAGTACACGAGAAACTATGTAACAACCTAGTACACACCAAAACTGTATCCACAACAGTACCGTAATCCCAACTGCATAACGCTGACATACGTAAGTTCACGTTTTCGTATTTGTTTACTAATAGTCGCTCACACAGTTGCAAATGACATGATTTATGTTGAGAAAAACGGCAACAGAAAAACACAGAAAATATGCCCCAAACACCAGCAAGAATCTTAAAACCACGCTGTAATGTATAATAAATAAGGTATTATTAAAGTACCCACAGAACACAATATTTAAAAAACAAACAGTAAACATGTAATAACGATTTACACCGTATTATAACTGTGCTATTTTCTGCATGTTTTACATTGATGGCGATGTTTGTCTCTGAAACTAACATGGGCAATGAATAAATAAATAAATGAACAACAAAAATATTTTGCATCAAGGCAGACCGACAATGCCCACGTTGTTGTTCATATCTCGATACTACAGTTGGTGTGAGAAGTGTCCGCAGAAGGAGGAGGACTGGGTTTGAGTGCCGGCCTGACACACAGTTTCCATCTGTCAGCAAGATTCAGGTTTCAGATTAGTGAGAAATAACGTTATTTCTGTTATCATTACAATTGTCGCAGTTATTTGTCGCTGTCATTGTTAGTTCGAAGACCGGTTTGATGCCGCTCTCCATGCTACAGTATCCTGTGCGAGCCCCTCCACTACTGCGGCCTGCATTCATCTGAACCTGTTTACTGTACTCATCACTCGGTGTCCCTCTACAAGTTTTTCTCCCCACACTACTTCTCCATTACCAAACGGACGATTCGCTGACGTCCCAGGAGGTGTTCTGTCAACTGATCCCTTCTTTCAGTCAAATTGTGGCATATTTTTTACTGTCTCTAATTCGATTCAGTATCTTCTCATCAATTAAACCATCTAAACACCTATTCTTCAGCAGTTTGCTCTAGCACTACATCTCAGTACCTCATATTCTCTTCTTGTGTCAGCTGCTTACCATCCATGTTTCACTTGCATGCAAGACTACACTCGTGACAAGTACCTTAAGAAATGACAGCGTAAAGGTCTAATTTATGTTAAACAGCAAAACAATTACTCTTTTCCAGAGATGTTTTCCAAGCCCTAGCCAGTCTGTATTTTATGTCCTGTCTACTTCGGCTGCAAACAATTATGTTGCTGCCTGAATAGGACAACTCATCTACTGCTTTAGAGTCTTCCTTCCTAATCTAACTACCCATTTGAATGTGACAGGTCAACGTTTCAGCAATCTTATTAGCTCGCATAGTAAGGTATGGATATGTTGAGATGTATTTCACTACTTAATACACACATCAAAGAATACATTGCATCACCTCGGTTCCGAGAGTTCCGGAACCTGTACAGAAAATTGGAATAGATATCAATATAAACATCATTTCCGCCCTTTTTGTTGGTCAAGAAAACCACACGTTTCACGTTGTTCCACCATACAGCGAGACCTTCAGAGGTGATGGTCCAGATGCTGTACACACTGGTACCTCTAATACCCAGTAGCACGTCCTCTGGCATTGGCGCTTGCCTGCATTCGTCGTGGCACTGTTGGTCCAGATTGTCCCACTCCTCAACGGCGAATCGGCGTAGATCCCTCAGATTGGTTGGTGGGTCACGTACCGCGCTGCACGGTGTCGTGGTTGCAAAGATGGACTCCGCCACGGACGTCGGGAGTGAAGTTGCGCATTATGCAGCCGATTGCGCACAGTTTCAGTTGTAACAGGACGTCCTGTGGCTGCACGAAAAGCGTTATTCAACATAGTGGCGTTGCTGTCAGGGTTTCTCCGAGCCATAATCCGTAGGTAGCGGTTATCCACTGAAGTAGTAGTAGCCCTTGGGCGGCCTGAGCGAGGCATGTGATTTGCAGTTCCTGTCTCTCTGTATCTCCTCCATGTCCGAACAACATCGCTTTGGTTCACTCCAAGAAGCCTGGACACTTCTCCTGTTCAGAGCCCTTCGTGGCACAAAGTAACAATGCGGACGCGACCGAACCGCGGTATTGACCGTATAGGCATGTTTGAACTACAGACAACACCAGCCGTGTACCTCCTTCCTGGTGGAACGACTGGAACTGTCGGATCCCTTCCGTCTAATAAGCGCTGTTCATGCACGGTTGTTTACGTCTTTGGGCGGATTTAGTGACATCTCTAAACAGTCGAAGGGACTGTAACTGTGATACAATATCCACAATCAACGTCTATCTTCGGCAGTTCTGGGAACTGGGGAGATGCAAAACTTTTTTCATGAGTGTATGACGGAGACATAACCATATTTGACAGAAAATGACACTAAGTAAATGAATTATCGTTCGATGATTGACAGAGCATGAAAATAATGTCACAACGGAAACATTTTACCAATGTTGTGCAGATGTTACGAATTTAATCGCAACCCATCATATCTCAGCATAAGAATATGAATCCTAGTCCGTGATTATGTAAATAGTAGTTGCAGAACATCAGGAACGTTTTCCTTTATGATATTAAAGTGGCATTATATGCAAATGAGGAACTAAGATTGGAAATTTGCGTATGTTCAGTGAACAGTACACATATGCCTCTAACAGCAATAACAACACTTGGGTGGCGATCGTAAAAGTATATGTCTTTTGTAGAATGAAAGTAATCCACCGATTATGGTACACCATTTGTGAGTGAAATTAAAAACGAACAAAGTGTGCTTGAAGTCGCCAACTACAAAGTTATTTCCCACCTGATGCTTATCATAGACGAATTAAGTGTTGGCTGAAAGTGTACAAAACGCAGACCTTCTAGAAAGTATGAACTAATCTCTTCAGACGAAATGCTATGCCTCCACTTAATTGAACACAGAGGTCGCTTTGGAGGGCTGGATGCCGTGCTGCAGGGGAGGAACCAGGCGGTCACGTGACGCTCCACCGTTGACGTCAGTGGTGACGGTGAGGTGACAATCGCGGTGTGTACGTGCCAGTTGCTCGCGTGGGATCAGGGCGGTCACCTGCGTCGACGTGGAGATGTCGAGAATTGGCAGAAAGGAATTTTTGCGTTTCCATATGTCCATGACCACACCACTAGTAAAGTTACACGATCTGTTGGTCTATCAATGTGGACTGTCCAAGTATCTGCAACGAATGGTGAACCACTCGTAGTGATGTGAGGCAGTGGCGTAAAAAGATCCTAGCCGACAGGGCTGTTGACGATTGTCACTCCAAGTGACTGGCGATCGGTTTGAAACGAGACGCAAATTGCCAATGCCTGGCAAAGCAGCTCCATCTGAACCAGCTGCCTAGCAATCGTTCCGAAGGCGGCTGCACAGACTCGACATTTGGAGTCAGCGGCCGTCGCTCACACAGACACTCAGAGCTGCGCGTCTTGAGTGGCCCAAACCACACAGAGACGGACAGTGGCTGGGCGGAGGTGCGTCACACGAGTCGCGCGATTTCGCCTCTTCTGAAATTATGGAGGTGGCGATGGGTCCGACGGCCTATGGAGGATGTAGTTCAAGCCACTGGTGGTTCCATGGTGTCATAGGGGTGTTTCTGTCGCCGTGACTTGGATTCAGTCACTACGGTCAGTGTGAACCTGAACCAGCACGTTTATTTCAACATTCTCGGTGACGAAGTGTTGCCCTATTCTCTGGACACTTGCGTTGTAGAAGATGACACACACAGTCGTGTTCCCAGGGCTGCGTGCATACACTCCCGGATTCACGAACACTCAGGCGCCCTACAGCACCTCGAGGCGACCACTAGACATCCCGGTCTCAGAGCCGTAGACGTTGTACGGTACTGTCTGGAACAGCGGCTGAGACGTGGCAGCCGACATCCCCACACACTGGTAGCTCTGAGGGGATCTGATGCGTCAGTGGGTGGCCTCGGGCAGATGCTGCGTATCTGAAGAAACTTCCGGCACTCTCTTCGCCGCCGAGTTGACGAAGTCTTCGAGGCTAGAGGCGGTAATACCGTGATGCCATTTCATGATGCTTGGAGCAAAAGTTGGCTTGAATGTGACTGTCTTACTATAAGTTAATGATGTATGGAAAGAATGGGAATCATGCACCAGCTAGTTGTACTTCACAAGTTTATTCCAATCCTTACTTAGGTTTAAACAGATACAAACATTTCTTCCTTGGAAGAAGTAGTAACGTGTGTAAACTTATTGTGTGAAAAGAAAAAAACAGGTCATAAAGCTCAGTCAACACCAAAATGACCCATATAAATGCTAAGGTATAGCCACATGTCTTAATGAACAGTAAAGCAAGGTAAAAGTGTGAATAAACATCTGACGTGCCACTGGTTGGCTGTTCGATTCCTATGGCTTCCTTAATTTTACTGTTGCTGACTGCTGCCATGTTAGAGATTTTAATTACGTATATACAGCAAATGTTGTTGAGTATTACTGTATTCTGGTGGTGCAGGGTGTTGGCTCTATAATTGCTTCTTTCGAAAAGTAATTAATTTAGCCACTTGCAGTGTTCATTGTTCACTTTTGAACTAATTTACAACTAACAACGATATCGAGCTACAGCTGTCATCATCTCAAACGACGCTATACTTTTATTGATTTTTGATAATACGGTTGGGAAATAGGAATATAAATTCAATTTTAGTAAGGCAAGCAGTCTGGATGAAAAGCTTTTATTGTTAGTTACCGCTTTCAGTCTTTGATTGTCATCATCAGATGATTTACTGTCTGCTGTAGCGATATGCGGAGACAGCGAGCGTAGAGAGACGTATGCCACGAGGCACATTCCATTGACTGCTCGGTGGAAAGTGTGAACAGAAGAGGCGGCGGCAGAAGGTATTAGCGCGCTTCCTCTTTGGGTCTCACAAATGTGCCCTTATTGACAGATAGTTAGTATCGCAAAATAGGAAAAGTAGTTGACAGCATTGAGAATAAATTTAAGGAAAGAATTAGTTGTACGGTTAGTAGTAATGGCGTCGAGTGGTCTACATACCTCGGTACACAGCGGGAGTCGATACAGTCGTCAGCGATCCGGCAGTCGAGCTCCTTGAGGAGTTTGAAGGATTCGCCCCACGTGAGGCTGCGGAGCTGCGCCAGGGCGCCGGCGCACCCCCCTCCCTCCTCTGCTCCACCTGCTGGCGGCGGCGGCAGTCCGGAGTCCCAGAGGCGGTCTATCAGGCGCTGCGCAGCTGACCACGTGGGGAACGGCTGCTCCAGGCTGTCGCACTTTGCGAACCCTGGTGCCCAAACTGCAAAACGTTCGTCAGTCACCTCGAGGTCTGCACTCTGTCTCACGAGCTTCCATGGGCTACTCATATGCACATCAGTACTAGCAGCTACTGAAAGTGAAACACTAAGAGAGCTGCAGCCAACGATAATCGACACGGCGTGAGGGGTGCTGCACACTTTTACAAGCAAAACGTCAACAAGTCAGCTGACTGTCAGCACGGCGGCCACTGCTGCGGCTCCCCTTGACGAGGAAGCGGGAAGAGCTGCGCCGACAGTACAACACTGGACACTGTGCCGTCATTCCGTATGAGCCGAAGTTCTGACTGCAGCATCGGTGTGGACGATCCGTGCATCGAGGCCCTGAGCAGAGCGGAGAATGCCACGTTGCACTCTCGCCCATCTCACGGGGAGTCACTCGGTATACAATACGTAATTGCTTACACTGATCTCAGCTGTTACATTTCTGAGTCCTTGAGGCAGCTCGCTTGCGATATTTTCGACATCCTGTCAACAAAATAATTTAATGTCGCATGTCAGCCATGCTGTTCTGCCCCAGCTTGACAGAGTTAGCACCGCTACCACAGGAACGTGCGATGTACCTGGCTAGGCGCAGACAGTAATATTTAAGTGAAAATCACACTTATCGTTAACTGGTTTGATTGGCGAGATTGGGAATAAGACTTATGGACCCATGCTCATAGATCTTTGCAGAACGCCAGAGCAGATACAGTCTCACGATGGTGTCAGAGCTGGCAGTGCGGGGCTGGAGAGGAGACTCCGGGCTGACCGAGAGGCAGCTGGGCTGCAGGCGGCAGGGCGCTCCGGACTGGAGCGGCAGCCGGTGGGAGCCTTTCCTGGTGACTTCAGATCTCCAGTCCTGGCTGGGCCGTGAATGACGACCCCAGGCATTCTGTACTCTCATCTCCTGGAGCGCCGCACACTTAGCCTGTGTCATCACAGTCTACCTGCCAAGTACTGCGTCACAGTCAAGTAACTGCAGCCAGAAAAGCTGGAATTCCCAATGATGTAATCGGCATACCACTCTCCTCTCGCTTTAATCTCTGGGATCCGCCTCTGAGCTGTATTTTCCTCTTAGCTGTAGCCGTGTTTACCCAGGGTATCTCGTTAGGTAAGTAGCAGAGGCGCTGCCATTCGTTGTTCTGTACACTTCCGAGGCAGTAGTTGCACTTCTGTCCCCTTGTACTTGTGTGCGAACGTTCAGCGCTTACGGAGCAGGGAGAAAACAAATGTAATAGCTAAGTACTCATCAAATGTTGAGATCATTTTAGAAATAATCGAACTTGCATATCGGTCGACAATTTAAGTGCGGTTGACATACGGTTCCTCGCCACAAGTGAAGCACAGAGAGTGGCTCTGCACTGAAAGTGCCGATCTGTTCTGACCTGCAAGAAAGTTTACGGCAGAATCTCTGGAGACATAAAAGATATTCTGCCTGCTCATCCCCTCTGACGAGAGCGACTCACGTCTTTTTGAGGAAATGCGTGAAAACACCAGCTATGAGTCAGACTGCAAAATTGAGAAATAAAGAAGAAAGCGTAATGTCTCTGTAAAGAAAGAGCCCACGTGGCTACACCCGTCATATCCACTTCGCGAAAGAGAGTCCAGCTGAGGGAACATCGGCGGTGAGGTAATATCGCCAGCAAGCATTCTAAAAGTTTCCTATCTGCCCAGTGAGACTGCTAATTCAGATAACGTGTCTCGCAATCGGTGTGGCTACCGGCCTGTAAACATACAAACAGTCGCTTCTGATGTGACTGTGGGCAGCTGCTACTGTTAACCGAAAAATCGGGATGCCATTGCGGTGTGTCTATTGTAATTAACCACTGTGAACGATCGAGTAATGCACACCTGATATCAATGAACGTAATTGACTCGTACAGAGGGAAGTCCACGCTCCTGACCCAACACGGAGACCTCCGCCTCGTCGTGTCTGAGGGCCGACTGACACACTTGGCGCTCTCCGTATCTTAGGATCTATTCTCGCGAGAGCCTGTCCCCGTCAACTGTGTAACGATACTTGAAGCTTCCCGTACTGGAATAATGCCATAGTTACGGCCAATGCCTCAGGGACTTTCCCTGACAATCACCGTAACGAAAGGAAACTACTCCTATTGTGATTAAGCGAAACTGTGTTTACGGCCGACTGGCGCACCTCCTCCACGTACTCCCCGACCTGTGTGTCTGGCTGCAGGCAGGCCGGCCTCCCACGCAGCGGGCCACGGCCCCCACCCCCGCACTGGGCGACTCGCGCCACGGGCCGCTCGCGTTCTCCGGCCGTGGGAACACACTCCAGCCACAGCCTGGAATCTCTATAAGTCTGGAAACTCTATAAGCCCCAGAAAACAGCTGGTTGTATGTAATGAAACAATCGTCCTTCAATTCTGCCTCGTATGTGATCATTGTTTCTGCATCTTTAGTTTTTATTGTGTGATATTTTAACTTGTTCAAATAGCAAGTGTATGTCTGAAAGCATTACCCGGGGACTGATGAGGTTCACTTTCTCTTCTGAACCTCCGTGCGGAAGTTGATGATCGTTCCTTCAGCAGAGAGGAGCGAGGGCAAAGGTCGCTAGAAATACACTGTCGGAAAAGAAAATCTCAGCACAAAATAAAAATTACTGTAGAGGAATGAGATTGCGGGGGTATATCTCCCTAGGTGACACACCTTATAGCTTAGAAGAGAACTATGAAGTACAAAAGCCGCTGCCTCAGCTCGAAGTAAAGCAAAGGTGGAAAAGCCGAAGTAAGGCATCCTGCAGCTCTTTTAATGTAAATGTTTGTAAAAGTAACATTTGGATTTCCTGGTCAACTCCTACCAATAACCCATTTTATTTTCCATGTTTGCTGTAAGCTACGGGTAAAGACACAAGCTGGACATGCACTTGCATGTCAGATGTGACAGCATTCGGCGGCCCACATATTGCCCACGATGCTAACACAACACTGGCTGATGATGCCAACAGTGGGCGGGACTGGAGCTGTCAAATGATGTCGACAGCACGAGGCTACGGAGCGTGGCTGTACTTCTTAGTTGACGAGTAACTCACGGTAGTGCTACAGTGCTAATGGTGTTGATACAAAGCAGAGCAATGGCAACGATAAACAAAGCAAACATTGCGTTATATCTTCAGTAACAGTAGCCAAAGTCGAGACTGGATCAGAAAGGAACTCAAGAAATTTCGTTGAGTGAGAAAGAAGTGGCGGATGAGTCAGCGGAATGCGTGGTGTCGTGCGAACAATGTACAAGAGGAGTGCAGTGATGGCGATACGTGCACGGCACTAGAAAGTTGTACTGAAACAGGTGTGCTGTAGTTCATCGTCGCTGTCGCACAGAGGGCCGCAGCTCCCGTTTCCAGTCACACGTAGTGAAGGACAGTCGCTGTCCAAGGAGCGGATGCTAAACATAATCACGTACTTGGAAAATCGCAGACAGCATAGCAAAAGAACAATTACGAACAAATTTTGAACAAGTCAGCTGAAATATGACCGTTAGTGTGTAAGGAAAACTACTGACATTCAACGGAGGACAAGGCGCACTTATCACAAAAACTGGTGTTTGCGCAGTTCAAGGATGCTCGACATACATTATAGAGATTTCAAGAGAATCAGTAGATGCTTGCATGGCGTCAAACAGTGCTACAGAAGTGTGAGACGTGAGATAATGAAATTTCGAAGAAAGTGTCAACTTTACGATGCACAGCAAACTACAGGATCGACCGAAATATTTGTAGATGAGATAAGCAAATTTACCCCGTCGTTGAGTAAGGAACTTGTTTTCAACTGCAGCCAATCGGCATTTGAAGAGGAAACGTACATGAAAGGGACCCTGGAAATTAGAGGTGCCAAGAGAGATCAGTCAATATCATCTATTATCAATTCGCATTCGTATACAGTTATGCCGACTGATTAACCAGATGGTAAATCGGCTGGAACGCTATTTATTGCTCTGCGTCCTTTGATTCTTTCTCGTGTGTGTAATTTTGGCAAGGGTCGTAGGGAATAATTACGTCACAGCAAACAAGAGTGGGAGAACAGACGTAAGAGAACTACAGCTATTGTATGATCACTGCTTTTGGCCAATAGCTCGTCAAAATAGGTGTTTTTTCTTGATTCCTAGGCTGCGCATAGAAATCATACGCCTAAGGAACAAGCTACCGGTCCTGGAAAGTGTGTGACATAGCAGTTCGTACCACCTGGAACCACCAGATGTCTGTCTTTTCTGTGCGTATGAAACATATTATAACACTACCTGCAGCAACGCCTTAAAGGACATCCAGTTTTACGATAAGCTCCACGACAGGCTGTTTCGCATTCGGTTGCATGCCATCACTTTCCTTCAGTTCTCGTCACCCTGTTACACCAATGTCATTTCTATACGTATTCCTTAAGAGCGGATACGTGGCTGAGCGTCCTCATAATAAACGCAGTCCTTCACTGTCAGGCAGAAAACGTATAATTTGTAATAACAGCATATGTAAGCCAAGCCGCCTGTGAGTGTTTGATAAGTGGACAGTGCATAACGTCTTATGAATCCGTACAGCACGAAAAAGCACTTACTGGTATCGAGACAGTAGCGCGACCATAGCACCAATTCACTGACACTGAGATCCGAGCGTTTCTCCATGTGCCAACAGAAGCAATCCAGCACCGAGTAGGTCCCGTTTGCTGCAATCAGAGCTGCCACTGTGGCAATTACGCCCGCCGGCTGCATTGTCCGCTGTCGACACTGGGGAGCAAACAGAAGCAGTGCGCGCCGCAGGGAGCGCGCGCTCAATATGACGGCGGGCGCAGCGGAAGTCTGCCGCAGGACGGCCAAACCACGGGAAGCGTGGCGTGACGCCTCTCATCCGGATGCCCGCCGTATTCCTGTCTGCCTGGTGAGAGTTCGCGAAAGTCGTCGAGTAAAACAAACGTGGTATCTGCCCTTCCCCAAGGAAGTGTTGTAGTCATTGTGCTGTTCCTAATCTATAAAAACGATCTAGGAGGCAATCTGAACAACCATTGTTTGCAGATGATGCTGTCTTTTACCATCTAGTTAAGTCATCAGAAGATCGAAGCAATAGCAAAACGATTTAGAGAGTGTACCACCGCGGTGCGTAAAGTGGCACTTGATTCTAAATAATGAAAAGTGTTATGTCATCCACAGGAGAACTAGAAGGAACCTGTTAAATTTCTTTTACTCGATGAGTCACACAAATCGAAAGGGTGCCGTTTAAGCTAAATGCCAAGGTATTACAATTAGGGCCAACTTAAATAGGAACGATCAAATAGAAAATCTTGTAGGGAAGACTGTGTTTTGTTTGCAGAACACCTAGACAAAGCGACAAGCCCGCTAAAGAGACTGTCACTTAGTGATGCTAGAAGAACCCTCCGCCACGCACCGCCGGGTGTCACGCGGAGTATTGGTGTAGATGCAGATGTACATCTACAACTCCACACAAGTCGCAATATGGTGCATGGTGGAAGTTGCCTCGCACCATCACTAGTCATTTTCTTCCCTGTTACGCTCATAAATACAGAGAGGGAAAAGCGACTCTCTTTATGCCTCCATCACCATCAGTTTTTTGCTATATTAGCAGGTCCTTTGCATCTCCATTTTCTGCGATCCATTGCCTCCTTCTTACGGCTGCTGTATGTTGTACCGTCCATTACGTCATCCAGTATCTGAAATCTCCTCCTTCCTCGCTTCCTTTTCCCTTCTACATAACCTTCTACAACTGTTTTTATCAGTCCGTCATTCTTTATTAATATATGCCCAATCCAATTTCTTTTTCTTCTCTTTATTACATCTAGCAACTGTCTTTTCTCTCCCACTCATCTCAATACCTCTTCATTTATTACTCTGTCCATCCAACTTATTCTTTCCATACTCCGCCATGTCCACATCTCAGAAGCCTGCAGCCTTTCTCGGTCTTTATTCCTCAAAACCCATGTTTCAGGCCATACAGAAGAACACTCCATACAAAACATTCTATCTTTTCCTCAGTTCTCTATCCACACTGCTGCAGAAAACTCTCCTTTTCTTATAAAATGCCTCTTTTACCATTGCTATCCTTTTTTTCATTTCTGTGGTGCACTCCCAGTCGGTGTCTATCCTTCTTCCAAGATACTTAAAAATTAGCACCTGTTCTAATATTTCTCCATTCAGCATAATTTTTATTTCTTTATTTTCTCCTAGTGCCAATACTTTTGTTTTCTTTGTGTTAATTTTCATTCCATAATGGCGTCAATGGTGTCCGCTAAATCCTGTAATTGTTTTTCCCCTGTGGCTAGAAGGACCATGTCATCAGCAAACCTCAAACACCCTACTCTTCTTCAATTTCTACTCCTTTTTCATCTAATGTGCATTGGGCAATCATATTTTCCAAGTAGAGATTGAAAACGTTAGGTGACAGACAGCATCCTTGTCTTACTCCTTTTCCTAATCCGATCCAGTTTGTACTTTCTCCTCTCACTTTAACTGAGGCTGTTTGATTAAGACATAATGAGTCTTCTGGTTTTCCAGTCCACTCTCTTTTCTCTCATTACAGTCGCCAGCTTGTCCCAAGCCACATTGTCAAATGCGTTTTCTAGATCGGTGAAGCACATTTAGAGGTCTCTTCCTTTTTCAATAAACCTTTCTCCCAAGAGCCGTTGGAGCCCCACTGCATCTCTGGTGTCCGTATTCCGTCTAAAGCCAAACTGCTCCTTGCCAAGATTCTCTTCCATTAATTTTTAAAGTCTTTTATTAATTATTCTTAACATCATTTTGGCTGCATATGAAATGAGGCTGATTGTCCCGTGCTCACTGCATTTCTTGATTCCTTTTTTTTTCGGTAATGGAATCATTAGTTTTGTCAGAAAGTTCTCAGGCCATTCACCACTGTCACATATTTTATTCATAACCTCAATATTTCCCTTATTTCATCTTGTTTCTAGCATTTTAATATTTCTCTCCGTATCTGTACCTACTGCTTTACCATTTTTCATTGCAGTTATGCCAGACATTACTTCTTCCATTATGATGATTGGGCCTTACTTTCTGGTCATCATTTACACTGTTGAGTAATTCAAGTTCCACAGTTTCTGGTTTGCGATCTGTGTCATATAGCTCTTTTAGATATTCTTCCCATCGCTGGAGGACATCGTCACGATCTTTGTACACTACCTCTTCGTCTTTACTGAAACTTTCCATAGTAGCACTTCCTGCTCTGTTTTAATCCCATGTCATAGTCTTTACTCTGTTGTACAGTAAGTCGTATCTTCCCTTCCTGTCCAGTTCTTCGATTGCATTACATTCCTCTTAGCCATTTTTTCCTAGCCTGCTCTGTTTCTCTTTACAGTTCATTATTTAACCTTCGCTACATCTTTCTTGCATCTTCAGTGTTCTTGCTTTTAAATTTTCTTCTCTCCTCCACATTCGAAATCATTTCTTGTGTGACCTATCGTTTCTTTTCCCTTTTCCCTTTTACATATCCTATATTTTGCTGTCCTGCTTTAATGATTTCTTTTTTCAGCATGTTCCAGTACTCGTTGACATTATCAGGTGGTTCTTTGTCTCTTAATGTGTTTAGAAACTCAAGTGACAGCATTTCTCTAATTTGTTCTTTGTTGGATCTTATCTTCTCTAGATCCCACTTCTTCACCATGACTCCACAGACACCCAAATTTCTCTGTTAGTGCTCCTTAAGTGAAATGGACGTTAACGTCAGTGAAATCGTTCTGCAGTCAGCTTCTAATGTCGGTTCTCTAAATTTCCTCTATAATTTTCCTAGAAATAATATCGTGTTCGCTACAGGGGTTCCTAGTTTCGTTCACAAACCACCTCCATAACACTAGCATGTTGTTCGATCCTGGAGGTAAATACTCTGGCTGCACAGTTAAATTGCTTCGACGTCTTTCCTTTATAAGACCTTGTGCGGATCCAAAACACTCAAACAGTGCTCAAGAACGGATTGTACTAGTGTCCTATATTCTGTCTTCTACAAATGAACCGTTCTTTCCTAAAATTCTCCAACCCGAAGTCGAGCATTTACCTTCTCCGCTGCACCCTTACGTGCTCATTTCATTTCACATTGCTTTGCAACGTCACAACTAGGTATTTCATGGACGTGAATGTCAAGCAGCGCGCTGCTAATTCTGTATTCGAATATTTCTAGATTTGGATCTAACTATAATTCATCTTACCAACCAGAAATTTTGCTTAAGTCATATTGTACCATCCTACAGTCACTCAACACTTAGACGTCCCTGTACACTACAGCATCATCAGCTCATCCTGTCTGTGAGATTACGTTCTGCCTCACTCCTGGCAATACCTTTGTCTCTCATGAACACTCGCTGTCGAGTGCAATGTAAGGGGTTCTGCTATTATGAAATTTGCGTTCCACTCCCATATCTAGAAACCTTTTCTGCGTTCATCCGTTAAGAGACTGCACGAGCGAAATCGCTGCCTCAGGATCTGTCAGTACTTTTCTTCCGGTGTCATATTACAGCAGACACATATCCGTATGTCGCCTTCCCATCCACTCACCGTTCCCTCCCCACTCCAATCCCCCTACATTCCCCTCCCGGACACTGTTCTCGCCCAATAAAGATCATTTCAGGTCTGTATAAAGTAGTGAAAAGAACATCACAAAGTGCAGTCAGCAGGGATGGGCCGAAAAACCAAACATACTCGGCAATACCTATGTATTACACCAGGCCAATGAACTCCAACTGGAATGCAGCAACAAGCCACAGAGTATCTTCCAGATTTATCAGACCTGCAGTCTTTCAACTATTTCACACAGAGATCAGAAGTTCCTCAAGTCGGCAAGTCTTAGTTAAGTTGCAGAAGTGTACTGCTTTTCACCAACACATATACTGTGGCTGTTAGTCTATCTAAAAGCGTCAGTGTAGGTCCAGAAATAGAAAACCTTCGACGTGTTTTTGGCATCACAGGACTATCTGTGCAGCATGAGGGAGTATACAAAGAAGTAGATGACAACAGAATGCGGTGCATTACAATCACCAACTGACTTTAAAATGTGTGGGAGGAGGGTTTCAACAGTGCATATGTACAGGGAACCTATGACTGAATCAACTTCAGGGGATATGCGCATTTACATAAAACATTCGAGTGTGGGGAATTTGGATGATTTATACTGCACCTTAGCGACTGCTACAGACAGACTGAGGTGCTGGTATCTGAATGTAAGAGGAGCAGTGTATAAATGCATTTATTCTCGCTGTACCAGGAGAGCCTATTGCTATCGAGTTCAGTGAAGTAGAATTCAGAGGTGGTATGTCTACTAATACATATGTTGAGGCACTTGCTGGACAGAATACTATACAAGCTGAATTTTGTAGACTCATATGAAGCAACGTGTGGGAAATCATTGCTCTACACAATGAGTATAAAACGTACATATGTAAATAAAGAAAATACAGAATAAATTGTTCTTATTGCCTCACTGCGTACCAATCCCCACCATTGTACTGCACATAAATGTACCATGAGCCAGTGCTTACGCGGAAGTCCCCAGCACTGGGCGCGAGACGCTTCTGTGGCGCACGTGTCAGCCGGGCAGTGCCGTGGCGAGCTGCCACCGCGGGCCCCACGTGGCCACTGGCTGAGTGGGGAGCCACCAGCCCGCCTCCAGAGGAGACCTGCAGAGGCGGGGCCGCAGCCAGCAGCCAGCAGCCAGCTCCCCACCCAGCCAGCCAGCCACGGCCTCCACAGCAGTGCTGGCGCCACAGCTGGAGGCCAGCCAGAGGCGTGGCACGCCACAGCGTGTGGCCCGCAGCAGTCAGCACTTTAATGCTAATGCTGAATTACGTGTAGTTACTGTAACTCAGCGGCAGTGTTTTGCGAAGCTGCTGTGACTGTGCATAATTTTTTTTAGTTCCTATTGTTTTACCTTGAAGTTTACTTTGTGCTGATATGTAAGGTGTCTATTTTTGAAGAAAATACATGTGTAATGCAGTACACTGTAAATAACTAGCCACATCTTACAATATTGATTTAAGGAAATACTCCTTTTTCATCATTTAGATCTGGCTAGTCATTTGTTGTGATTAGGTTCTTTTCTATGAAATAACAATGATATTGTTAAGAATCTTTTTTTGTAAAAAAAATGATCGATGTGTATTTTTTAGTATATTCATTTTCTATACCATTTAAGCCAGCCGGTGTGGCCGAGCGGTTCTGGCGCTTCAGTCTGAAACCGCGCGACCGGTATGGTCGCTGGTTCGAGTCCTGTCTCGGGCATGGATGTGTGTGATGTCCTTAGGTTAGTTAGGTTTAGGTAGTTCTAAGTTCTAGGGGACTGACGTCCTCAGATGTTGTCCCATAGTGCTCAGAGCGATTTGAACCATTTATACCATTTAATCACATGTATAATTTCACATTTAATTCCATATACATTTTTAAATTAATAAACTATCTGCTTTTTCCGTTTAATTATGTGCCATATTTGCATTTAATTCCATGTACAAATTGAAATCTAATAATAAGCACTCTGTTTTCCCAGTCAACCACTTTTTCTTTTCTAATTGGTTTTTGCCTTTACATAATGTGCGTAGGTGAAAAAAGATCCACACATATACACATGCACACATGTAGGCACTGAAGAGTAAAAGAAATTGGTTCATGTGGCACAGACTTGACTAATGTCTGAATTAGTGTTGGAGGGAGCTGACACCATCAATCCTGCAGGACTGTCCGTAAATCCGTAAGAGAACCAGAGGGTGGACATCTCTTCTGAACAGCACGTTACAAGGCGTCCAAGATATGCTCAATAATGCTCACGTCTGGGGAGTTTGGTGGCTAGCGGAAGTTTTTAAATTCAAAAGAAAGTTCGTAGAGTCACTCTGTAATAATTCTGGACATGTGGGTTGCCGCATTGCCCCGCTGGAAATGCCCAAATCAGTCGGACATTACAATGGGCATGATTGGATGCAGATGATGAAACAGGATGCTTATGTACGTGTCACCTATCAGAATTGTATATAGACATATCAGGAGTCCCATGTCACTGCAACTGAAGACGCTCCACACCATTCCTGAGCCTCCAGCCCCTCGAACGGTCGGTCCCCTGCTGATATGTATTCATGAGGTTGTCTCCATACCCTTAAATAGTCTTGTTTGAGGCACAGGTCAATGTCCTAATGGATTATCAGAGGTAAATTATATAACTTTTGGCGCCAAAGGTAGCTCCATGTTTATGTCTCGTTTATAATCGATCTCTAGAAATTGGCCATGGAAAATCGCGGAGGTAGTTGTAATCAAGGAAGTCCGATAAATCTACTTGCTTCCTGGATGTTCTGTAAAAAGCCTTTGAAAAGCTGGGTGGCGCCAGAAGTCGTCTCACCGGCTTCTGAGCGGTACAAACTACTGGCAGCTCGCTTTCCGTGCAGGGAAGGCCACTAAGAATGCCGCAAATGCAGTACAACAACTTGTCTGTGCAGCCGCGTGAAAACACGTAGTTGGCGGCCGAGTGGGTGCCTCGGAGGCTGACGGCAGCTGACGGTGGCGGCCGGCGCTGTCCTCTCAGGCAGTGGGGGCTGAGCGCTGACTGCCGAGGTAGCCGCCACGGCTGCGGCATCGTGCTAAGCGTCCTGGAAAACCGGCACGAGTGACTCCAGCAAAGGCTGCACTTTCTTTCTTTTCCGAGCCTGCATTTGCACAGCCTGGGTCCGCCGTCTGATAATTTTCTGCGGACCTCGGTGCTCTACTCAGTGCACTCGGCCCCCGCCTCACCGCGGTGTCTGGCTGCGCAGCTGAGGTCACGGGCAGCGCTGCCCGTGCACTGCCGCGTGGAGGTCTTTTGTCATTTTTTGTGTAACATACAGCTGTAATCACTTCTCGAAATTATAATACAAGAAATTTACAAATCGAAAATTATAAAATTTTTAACTTTTGAGAAGAGAAAAAAAGCGAAGTAGGAATGATTGGTAGTTGTGGCCTCAACAACGCTGCTGAGGAACGCGGTCTCAGATCGTGTCCTCGAGCCCGACCTCCCTGGGCGGCGCCTCCCATTATTAGTTTACCACATGAGATATTTCACGCCTCGAATGTCACGAAACCAGTCATCTCTCGCATAACTGTTCTAATGTCTAAATGTAGTTCAAGGAAGGACAGAAAAGACGATGGAAAGAAGCGCAGAATGTGGCAAGGTATCCAGAATTACTTACTGTGCAAGGTCAGCTTGATGGTATTACTTACAGTAATTACCATCCACCAATTTACCCATTGCTCACAAGCCACACTGGAGAACGTGGTTCATGTTCTCCAGTTGGACTGATCACACAGCAATACACAAACTTTGCCACAGCCAACAACTCCCACTTGTTCTACAGGGTGTAAATAAACCAAAGAGTGTGGCTGAGGCTAAGGTTCAAAGATGTTGCATTTGGACGGAGTTTATTTTTGGTCAACAGTAGCATTCTAGAAAACTGCGCACTGATGACGCTGAAAATAAAGAGCGTGTCAAAAAGGACATTGTAGCTTTGGAAATACATAAATATATTGAGATAACTTACAGAGTCGATTGACGTGTTATTTTGTAGTAAAGAACCTCAAATTTCTTATAAAAGTGTCATTTCGTTTCGATGCGAATACCAATTATGATGTGGGACACATCTCACTGGTAGTCAACTTCCCCTTCCCACATTCCTTGCGGAAAACAGGGTGAAAGTTGAGCAACAGCAGCGTAGATTAAATTTTTCAGGTCGGCCGAATTCGTTGCTACGGGAGGAACATACGCACGGTCTTTAATAAAACCACCGAACAGTTATTGCAGAGTTCGTTTCATGGAACCAGAACACACAGCGGGCACGCTCCACACCAGTGAAAGCAGCCATCTTAACTGTGCACAACGCTGGCGTTCTGGTGGTGGAATGGGGCACTGATGGACTGAAGTACATGGAGGTTGTTTGCTGCATAATCATACACCTACCGATTCTATAAGTTATCTCAATACATTTCTATATCATTCTAAAATTGCAAATTCCTTTTTGATTCGCCCTGTACATCTCTGTTTGGATTACATTCATTATAATTAAAGTCACATCTATTGGATTACCTGGCACATAGAGAGTCTTGTAGAAGACTCTCTATAGCTTTAAATGATGAAGTCTTCTGATTCGAAAACTTTACTTGCCGAAATCGCAATTGATCGTACAGTGATGACTAGTTTCGGCAAATTTGAACTGCCATTTTCTAATTATTCTTCCTTAATACATATTTATTATAACCTAGACGTCTGAGCTTGTAACCCCACACCGTGTATGAGTTGCAAACCATTGTCGCCACATCAGTAGTAGAGCTAGAACAAGCCTACAGGGCTTCCACGGACATTTCTGTGTGAAGTTATCTATTATAACTACAAGTTACTCGTAATTTAATGTCTATGGCGAGCGTAGACTAGAGGTGGAAGATGGACGCTGATGATCTCATAGTATAGGATTATTGTCTGCAAATTTTGCCGCTCATGGTTGCTAATACACTGCCAGATAAAAAGTGGTGCTTTTGGAAGTTAATAGGTCACTCAAGATTTATTGTTGCAACACTGCATATGGAGTACATGAAGTGGTAACACATACAGACGAATAGCACACACGCTTGGACGAAACAGGCATCGACCCAACCTGAGACATCCATATTAGCAAGTGGCGTAGCCACCACGGGCGGCAACACAGGCACTGACTCTGTGATCCAGTGGGTCGTACAGGTGGCGAATACAGCTCTGGGATACGTGGTGTCACGTCGTTGTGTAAGAGTCCTCGCTTGACACGCCGCACCTGTCACTTGTCGTCCCATCATACCCCACACCTGCTGGACTGGAGAGGAGTCCAGAGATCGTGCCAGCCACGGAAGTTGCCACACGTCTTACAGGGCACATTGAGCTCGATGAGCAGTATGCGGGCGAGCATTATCCTCTTGGAACAACACACCATCTTCCTGTTACAAGAAAAGCAAAAGAGCAGGTTAAACAACATTCTGCACGTCCTCTCCACGAACGGCACAGTAAGGCCAGTGTGTACACTCTTTGAGGTAGCACTCACCAGCTCTCCTTCGTATGCACAAACGACCGTCACTTGGATGCAGGCAGTATCTGCTGGCGTCGCTGAAGACCAGGGCGCGCCATTCCTTCTTCCAGGTGAGCGAAGCCCTGGCGGCACCAGTCGATGCTGTGGTGTGGGTGGGAGAGGAGGTAGAAGTGTGGGTGCCCATAGTGTCATTGCTAATAGGTGGTTCACAACAGTTTGTGTTGAGGTGTCTGGTCTCACGAGCTCTGTTACCTGTGCTGTGGTAGATGTACGAACTGTCGCCGCTGTCCCTGGAAATACACAGGGTACGTCTCGGCTGTAAAGAAACGTGAAAACTTCACGTAAAAATCATACAAGAAAAGCGTACAACAGAAGAATACTTTTGTAGCTACTTACTGATCAAACATGAGAATTGCATCCTTCTACTGTACCCCACACCTTCAAACCTGGGAATTGACTTGTCTCATGTTCCAGAGCTGGTATTTTCTATGAACGGCCCCTGTGAACATCAAATGAATGACTGCTGTCGAATAATGTTCACAGAAATTTGTTGCCAAAGCATTCGTCTGCCGCATTCTATAAACAAGTTGTGTAATTAGTCACTCAGGAAATCGTGAACAGTTCCAATGCAACACAGTAACCAGAGAATTCTGATTTGCAAATACGACGTCATAAGATATAGATTCTTCTATGATATTTCTGCAGCTGTGGTCCAGGGGTAGTTCCACATCGAGCGCCGGCTGGGAGGATCGCCATTTTACTGCCTCACCACAGTACGTACATACCTGGACAGCTTTGCCTCGGTGTTTTCGTGTCCTCGAGTGTAGCACATCGTCTTGGCCAGAAGATAACAACAGTTTACCTTGGTTTCTTAGAGTGATGTGAAGGGGTATACGATGTGAACGCTAGTACACTCAATACCCTTCGCAGAGTTACAGTAGGATCTGTTCAGTGGAGATGGTAGTAAAATACAACACTCCTTTCCATCTACAGTTTTGTGTGAACCGCAATCATACTACATATAATGAGGATATAGCGACGTGCTTTCTCATCACCTAAAGTGACCACCTCTGATCTAATTGCTAGTGGAGGATATTTGGGTTGAAGTCCTATTGGGAACAGCGTCGAAATTGGCGTTAGCTGATCTCGTTTCCGTTGCCCACGAGATTGTTTCCTCGTCTTGGCCAGGTGGAATGGAGGAACAGCTGAATGCGCATCTACCTGCTCCTGACTTTTCAGTTTGATCTTCGTTGCAGGCTGGCTGGCTGGCTGTGTCCGCAGTGCAACACAAGAGATGTCGTACACAGGACAGAGAGCAGTTGGGTACATCTACTCCTCACACAGCGCTCCCTGAAGTGAGTCTGTTGGCTGTTATATACTGTAGTGCTGACTCCTGCTCTACTGGTGGGATCGATGGTGCGAAAGAGGAAGTTCAGGTAGCTGGTGTGTGTCCTAGCATCTTCCAGAAACATACAGGCGTGGGGCAGTCATTGGGATTTCTGGTGTTGCAATGATTAAACAACAGAAAAAGTGAGACGCCTCTAAATTTGTCTGATCCGTTTAAGTCACCCTTTCCTACGACCTCTTACTGGCATTCTCCTGTTACTCCCATTAAGCCGATTGGTGGCCAGGATGTCCTCCCTCTTTATCCAGATGTGATGCCTGACTCCTCTCATCTGTGCTGATCAGAATTGCAAGACAGAGCCTCTGGTTCAACTTGTTTTTCAGATAATCTGGCTAATGTTCAAGAACAACCTACGTACCTGACAGCAGTCGCTCTATTGCCTCATAATCGCTATAAGCAACGCATCTTCCTTGAGCGGGTGACCACTTGTAAAAGGAAGAAAATGGGTCCTGGCCCGAAACTAGCTATCAAGTGAATAAAAAAGTGAAATATCCCACAGTGGCTGGTTTTTCGTTGTACAGATACTTTGTTTCAGCCAGTATGTTGCTAATAACTTCCGTGACTTCGAGACAACGTTGATTTAACAGTACTCGCTCCTAGTGACTTATCTAGTGTCATAAACTTAATATTATCAACCAAAGAAAATGAAAAGTAAGAGTTGTATCGAGTGGATGGACGGACACAACCTCACGAATCTATGGACCCTGCTTATCAGCAGGGGACTGTTCAAGATGATGGATGCTCTGTAATGGTGTGCGGCATGTGCAGTTGGAGTGATATGGGACCTCTGATACGTCGAGACACGACTCTGAGAGGTGACATGTATATAAGCATCCTGTCTGGTCACCTGCAGCCACTCATGTCCATTATGCATTCTGACGAACTTGGGAAATTCCAGCGGGACAATGCGACACCCCACACGTCCACAATTGCTACAGAGTGGCTCTAGGAACACTCTTCTGAGATTAAACACTTCCACTCGCCCCAAACTCCCAGACATGAACATTATTGAGCATATCTGGTATGCCTTTCAACGTGTTGTTCAGAAGAGGTCGCCAGCCACTCGTACTATTACGGATTTATGGACAGCCGTGGACGATTCATGGTGTTATATCCCCCAGAACTCATTCAGACATTATTCATTTTGCGGCACTTCTGCGTGCTCACGGGGACACTACACGATATTATGACTGTGTACCTGTTTCTTTGGTTCTTCAGTGTATAACGTAACAATTCAGAAATTTAATGCAGATGGTACAGAAATACACGACGTTTCAATGTATAGCTATGCTGATATTGAACGACAGGAAGACCCTGAACCTGAATGTGTATGTTCAAGGAGTGTACGCCGACCTACATATGAAGAAACGATCACCATAATAAAATAAGGGAAATCAGAGGTCGCACGGAAATATATAAGTGCTGTTTTTTCCACGCGCTATACTTGATTGAAATAACAGAGAATTGAACCCTCTGGCAGGCACTTACATGGGATTAGCAGAGTATCCATGTAGATGTAGATGTAGATGTAGATGTAGACTTCTGCTGCAGCACCTGGAGACCTGGTCAAGTCGGCATGACAGCGGGTATGGAGCAAAATCAGAAGGAGTGCTAGGACTGAGCATACGCAGAAGTAACAGAGGTGGTTGTGGCATTCAAACCGGAGTGTTTGGCAGAAGGGCGAAGTTATTTTCGTGAAATTCTCAAAAAAATGGTTCAAGTGGCTCTCAGCACTATGGGACAACATCTGAGGTCATCAGTCCCCTAGACTAAGAACTATTTAAACATAACCAACTTCAGGACATCACACACATCCATGCCCGAGACAGGATTCGATCCTGCAACCGTAGCAGCACCGCGGTTCGAGACTGAAGCGGCTAGAATAGCTCGGCCACAGCGGCTGGCGTGAAATTCAATTAGGTTACCAGAATGAGATTTTCACTCTGCAGCGGAGTGTGCGCTGATATGAAACTTCCTGGCAGATTAAAACTGTGTGCCCGACCGAGACTCGAACTCGGGACCTTTGCCTTTCGCGGGCAAGTGCTCTACCAACTGAGCTACCGAAGCACGACTCACGCCCGGTACTCACAGCTTTACTTCTGCCAGTACCTCGTCTCCTACCTTCCAAACTTTACAGAAGCTCTCCTGCGAAACAGCTTCTGTAAAATTTGGAAGGTAGGAGACGAGGTACTGGCAGAAGTAAAGCTGTGAGTACCGGGCGTGAGTCGTGCTTCGGTAGCTCAGTTGGTAGAGCACTTGCCCGCGAAAGGCAAAGGTCCCGAGTTCGAGTCTCGGTCGGGCACACAGTTTTAATCTGCCAGGAAGTTTCAATTAGGTTAATTTACAGAAAAGGAATTCGAGGCAAAATGTGCTACATATACGTTGAAACTATTGCACGTCTCAAGTAGGAACCTCGAGAACGAAGTAAGAGAAATTAATGTGCGTACAATGGTATCTATTCAGTTACACACACTCGCTAAATTTGGCAAAGAAACAGTAGATACATTCGTTAAGGTTGTTACCAAGTACCATTAACCATGCTGTATTATTCATTGATCAATCATCAGTGATTGTTTGCTTAATGGTTCCTCTAAAACATGATACTCAAAAGTGAGATTGCGTGTCACTGCCAGGGGAGCTGATGGACATCAGAACAACTTGTGCCACTTATCGCAGAAAGCGACGGAAAGGGCGGTGTTCTTGTGGAACATCGTCTCCTACTCACCCAGCAGAGGCAGGACAACACTCTGGACACCTGCAGAGTTCAGTAATTCCTCAGACACAGGAGGATCGTTTCATGTTTAAGTTCCCCAAGCCACGCGGCTGAGAATGTATCTGATTTGTCACTTCCGAGGGAACTGATTACGTTTTGGAGAGTGACCCTGCGCTAAAAGGGTATAAATGTCTTGTCCTGGTGAAAGATCACCCCCAAAAGTAGCACAGGAGTACAGCTTGGAGGAATCCAGCACAGTTTAGTGTTCCCTCACAGAACAAAATGGGTTATTTTAAGTTACAGTTGGCCACAAAGGATATTTATAAAGGGATCCTTTAACCTGTAACACAGGATATGAGGAACATCGGCGCTAGAGCAGCTGTGTGATTCAGGAAGTTAATCAGTAAAAGCTGTCCTGCTGCAACAACACATCCCAGTAAAGTTGTCCGAAAGGCAGTAGACCAGGCTTGTTGTATCTAGCAAATTCTCGGCCAAACACCACTGGTTATCTTGGCTTATTATTCTGTCCAGCATGAAACGCCAATATATCAGCATGTCTGCGTCAGGTGAGCTGAGCAACACCCTGCAGAGGAGATCCGTGTAACACAATAACTGAGTAGATGGGTGTCGTTCTGAGCAAAGGTTAAATCAGCTGGTTCTGTAGGAACAGGTCTGGTGTGTACTGCTCTCATAAGGTGCCGTGAACAGGCCTCAGGGGCTACTTTCGGCCACAACTGAACACGACATGCAACCTGGATTAGCTCTTAGATGTCACAACCAGGTTGGCTGAGATACTTCAGCGCGACTGGAGCTGTGAGTGAGGCGCATTGTCGTGCTGGTAGATACCAGTGTTGCAGGGTCAGTGCAGGCTAACGCTTCTTATGTTCTCCACAGTTCAGCGTCTCCTTAACAAACACCAGGCTTCGTTTCAACCCTACGTTTTCGCACAGCATGATATATCTGGTCTTGCATGTCTTCATGGTGGGACATAATGTGTATCACATCAACTGTATCACTGTAACACAGCATGGAAGGTGAGGTAATGCTGATAATGTACCAACGGCAGCAGAGCAGGCTGGATGCTCCTGCTAACTTCCGTTTTATCTCCACAACCACCACATGTGATCTGCTGTAAACTCGTAATATTCACTCTCACCTTTAAAGTTATCTTTCACATCAGACTCTATAACGTTTCCACGTAAAACATACTTTATAACTGTGCAACTACAATTTTATTTATGTATATACAGGCACTGATTACGTGTGTGAGCTCTGAATAGTAATAGAATAGGGACAATTATGATATATTTTGTATTTGTAAAGGATTAAGTAGTGGATTTCCGAAATAATATCTGTGTCGGCGAGTTCTGAAACCGCCACAGAAAAGAATTAATAAAGAAAAATTCAAAGATTTCATGACAATCAGCCATTTTATAAGTAGTAGTGTAAGAATAATATTGTCGTTGTCGTCTTCTTGGAGTCACATAGAGAGGAGGAATCTGTGACGCTATGTTTAACACGTAGCTAGCTTTCATTTGTCAAGACTGTAAGCAGGACGCTATTGGGCGCTGAGTATAAAGAATGGTGTGTGAACTTGTTATTCGAGTTTTAAATATAGTTGTGTAATAAGAATTCGTATGGTACTATTAGAAAGCTTGCCTGGTATTTTACACGTCTATTTGCGACACTTTCAGCTTTTTAAGTCGTGTCTGCGGTGCAGAGCTGAGACACGGCGGAGCGAGCCGCCGCCGCGGCAGATTCAGATCTGATAGTAAGGGCAATCATACGGCAATAAGCGGTCAGGCGAAAAGTGCATTTAAAATTATTTCTCACAGCAGTTCGAGATCGGAGTACAAAGCAGCAGATTTTACGTTCTGTTTCACATTCGGACGCGGGCTGCTAATATTGTAAGCTTTAACAGTATCAAAGTTAAAATACTTTCATGTTTCAAAAGGAAACCTTGCTAAGCAAAAATTATGGGCTCGTAAAAGTTATAGAGAAATCATTTTCCGGTTAACAATGATAGTCTTACGCTCTAGTGTTAGCCATGGCACTGATTAATAATTAATGTTGACGAAAAATCCACTGCAAGGTTTGAGGTTCTTTAAGCATTCCGTACGGTAACTTCATTATTTTTGACAACAGAAATAATTTCAGAACATTTTTACGAGAACTGTAGGAGAGGTGGATATGTTGTGCCGTCTACTGAGTTACAGTAACAAAACTGTTCATTTAATAAGAAGCCAGTTCCAGTATAATAATAATTAATCTCATTTGTTCGCAACATACAATTAACCAAAGTAAACCACTGTACTGAAAAAATAATTGGAGCGCGAAAACTCATGCAATGAATTTTGGCAATAATATCCCACATACTAGGAAAAGTACAGCAACTAACAGATCTAAGCCTGGGGTAGGGGGAGACACAGTAATACGGTGTGACCTTCAGAACTCGAACCTGGGGGAGGAAATCGACATAAAACTGCAGTCTCCGTATGTCCATCTGTCAGTCACTCGACATGAATTTCCAGCTGTTCCATCTCACTTCGTCCACGAGCCACGAGTTACCGTCATTTCATTCCAGTCTGGGCATCATACGTGAAATGCAAGCAACAGGCAGGGGCAAATAAAAATGGCGCGGACGAATGGATACGATTGGAGGTGAATGTGACGCAGACACCACGTATGTGCCGGCCACGTGATCCAGACCAGTGCAGAGCGCAGTGCCAGCTGTGTCAGTGCGAGTGGAGCAGTGCAAAGGAGACGACGGTACTCACAGAGGAACAGCGGGTGTCCGTTGTGGAAAGTAACGTCACAAAAAGGCATTGGAATGGTGTGGTTACTTGTTTGTCGAGAAGTTTCATGGTCTCAGAGCCAGCACGAAACGCCACGCAACGTTCAGTCCAAAAATGGTTTCAGACAGTATCTGTTTTGAACTAGTAAAAAAAAAAAACATTTCGAAACATGCCCGGACTCCATAAAATGTGAATGGAGCTCACCAGAAAATGCTTTGATGTCCTATCAAATCAATCCGACGCCTGTTGCAAAAAACTGTAATGACACGTCGATCATGCTGACGAATATAGCTGGGCCTGCACATGCATCCCTACCGAGTGTCTGTTGTTCGCGCATTAAAACCAGCAGAGTTCCCTTAGTGCCTCCAGTTTTGTGATTAGCTTCTTTATGTCTGACGAAGTCTGGTTTCACCTGAGTGGTTACGTCAACTCACAGAATCACTGGCTCTGTGCAGCGGAGAATCCATATAATTTCCACAAAACAGAGCTGCACTATCACAACGATGGGGTTAGGTGTGCAGTGTCTGCACACCACGTTATTGGCCCCATCTGCTTTCATCAGAGTCTGACTTCGGGGCGTTACGTTACTAACATTTTGAAATCATTTCTGGCAGCACTAACGGAGGAGGTAAACACCTATAGTTAGTTTCAACAGGATGGAGCAGCTGCCCATACAGCCAGCCAAATCTGGGAGTCATGTGTGTCAGAGTGTTAGCGGAGATCAGTCTGGTCACGACCGTAGCTGTCCAGCCATTTCACCTGATCTGTCACTGTGCAGTCATTTTGTGTGGGGAGCCCTCAAGTCTAGGGTGTGTCGCAACAACCCTCATAGCCTTCAAGGACTGCAGCAGAGCATTTGGGATGAGACTGCATCAATCACAGCGGTCCAGCTTCGATCCACGTTCAGCAGCTGGCTGACCAGGACCCACAAGTGGCAAGCTGTGGACGGTGGTCACTCGCGGCATCTGCTACAGACAGGTCAGTACTGTATTTCCTTCACCTTGCTGTGTTCCTTCGTACCCTGGAACTCTGTCCTCTGGGCCACTTTTATTTGCCCCACCATATAAACTGGCAAGCTATATTGAAGGCTAAATTCATCATCAAGTCTCATCACAACCACATTTATCTTCAGATTATTAGTTTGTAACTCGACAGCATGACATAGCTAGCAATTAAGGAAATGCAACACTGATGATGTGCCACGAAAATTGCTCTGGGCCACAAAATCCGTTACAGCATGGAACTATGTTTCTGATGATGACGTTCTTATGTCGTATGTTCTCGAAATTCCTTCCGTGTTAAATATGAACAAAAAGTTCAAGTTCACAAGAAATATCTCCATCGTCGTTATCAAAAACAACAGATTACCACTGGGCTACCAGACAAGGGGTCGGTGGCGGCCCCGAATGCTGTTTTCTCAAGTTTTGATGTAAATAATTTGGCGAATTACTTTATAGTCTCCTAGGGGTAAGGTAATGACCGTCATTCCGGTGAAAGCCAATGCCCTACATTCTGATGTCTACAGCCTCTTACGCAGCAGAAAATGTAAGACATGAATAGCGTGTCGCATTTTTTATTGAACAAAACATCCATGTCCGTCTTCCGAGAATTACCTGCTCCTTTCTCTTCATTCGTATTAAATATATTTTAGTTTTCTAACATTCTGTACTTTTTTCGAGTGTTTTTCTGTGGTTTGGTAAACAGTTCCATCATACACAGTGCCGAAAACTCGTCACGGCGTAACCAGCGTCTGACAGGTATAGGCAGACGTAAAAAGCACCTGCCGTAGAAAACTGCTGTGTCGCTGCACGCCTCACGCGGTTATACACGTCTGTGATGTCACGACATCAGCACTTGTGACACGCTTATTAGGAGTACATTCCTTTCACTACATTAATGCTTTGTAAGTGTCCAGAATTATGAAGGGCAAATTCTACATTTGTTTCTTGCCTCCTCAGCGGTATTGTTTTGCGTGGTTCTCGTATTTGTCGGTCTTCTCTGTAGAAGCAGTGGAGATAACTCAGTGCAGTCGCAGAGTGGCGCTGAGGCGGCCTGCGGCAGGGCACACACTTTCCACTCGTCGCCGCTGATTCTGCATAAAGCCTCGATGCAGCTGACATCAGTACCCCATTCCCACCCGCTTCCTTTCTTTCCCCTCCACCTCAATTTACATTTAGAAATACATATTCCTCACACACTGTCAGTCGAACAACGACGAATACAATACTGATTTTTTTTTTGTTTTAGTCTTCAGTAGCAGTTTATTTATTTTGCTACTGGTTACGTTTACTTCCCAAGTAGATGTAACGTGTCAAATACAAAAATCTGACACAGTTACTTCGGAAGTGAGGGTCACGAATGCGTGCCAGAGGATGGCTTGAGGATGGTAGTGTGTACCGCAACTGGTAGCTGGGAGGCAAAATAAACAAACTGTGGCTATAGACTAAAACCAACATTTCAAAACAAAAATAAGCGCTCATTTTCACCTTCTTGTATCAGTCCACCTCAACATTATTTCACCTCGGTGTGAGAGCGGTTTGATAGTTTATGCTTAACGGACCTAAAAGCATCGATGTACAGTGAGTTTTCCTTAGTCACCAATGTATTTGTTTACTGTAACAGACTTGTCCGAGTCGGCTACACCAGCCTCTCGCGCACTTTGGTCCACCCTCCTATGTACTGCGCACTTGGCTGACGTTTGGGCACTTTTTTTTTTTTTTTTGCTTTATTTTGGTTTCATTCCCCTGCCCCATGTGGGCAGGGGAGGGCTGTCAGCGGCGCAATCCGCCGTTCTTCAACCGAGCGACATGACAACTAAAATAAGAAGAAAATGTTACATACATAAGGCGATAAAAAAGGGGAACATAAAACAGAGCAAAGGGAGAAAATGGAGATAAAATTAGACTGACATGGAGACGTTAAAAAGCTTGCACAGGATAGAGTAGCATGGTGAGCTGCATCAAACGAGTCTCAGGACTGAAGACCACAACAACAACAACAATGGAGACGTTCACAGGGGACAGTTAAAAAAGTCACCAGGAAGTTAAAAAACACAGTTGGCGATGCTTAAAACACAGAGAAGACACTGAATGGACATGCACAGGTTAAAAGTCGGCCACAGTATTAAAAAAAACTCCAGAACAACACACTTAAAACCCACTTGTAGCACACACGATGAAGAATAAAACTGCCAGGTGGGACCTGCCGGGGGAAAGGTCAGAGCGGATGGAAAAGGAGGGAGAGCAAGGGGCAGCAGGGGAAGCAGCAGGATGAAGAGAATAGGGGTGTCAGCGGGTACGTGAAGAGGCCAGGAGATACGTGTGGCGGGAGATGAAAAGGGAAGACAGGGCAGGAGGGAGTGCAGAGACACTGAAAGAGGGCACAAGAGAGGGAGGGAAGTAGGAGGGGGAAGCCGCTCAGGAGGAAGAAGGGGGAAGAGAGGGAGCCCTGAGGAGGAGGCAGGAAGATGGGGTTAGATTTGGTAGGAAGAGTAGATGTCAGGGCGAAGCTCATCATCTGGGAGGGGTAGACGGTGGAAGTTGAGATGGTGTGGAGATGGAGAGAGGGTGGGACACAATGGTAAAGGTGTGGCAACTGGTTGGGGGTGGAGAGGAAGGGAGACACCTGGAGGTGAGGGGGATCAAGGCGGCGGACAATACATAGTGTGCGGATGTGTTCAAGGAAAAGGAGAAGGTGGGGGAGGGGGATGAGGTCATAGAGGATGCTCATGAGGGATGGAAAGTGGATGTGGAAGGCGAGGCGGAGTGCAAGGTATTCGAGGATTTGGAGGGCTTCATAGAACCGGGGAGGGGCGGAAATCCAAGCTACACTGGCATAACAGAGGATGGGGCGGATCAAGGATTTGTAGGTGTGAAGGATGGTGGAAGGATGCAGACCCCACGTCCGACCGGACAGGAGTTTCAGGAGGCGGAGGCGGTTGTGAGGTTTGTTTTGGATGGTAAGGAGATGGGGAGTCCAGGTGAGGTGGTGGTCGATTGTGAGGCGAAGGTATTTGAGGGTTGGAGTGGGGTGGATAGGACGGCCATAAATAGTGAGGTAGAAATCATGGAGGCGGAAGGAGTAGGTGGTGCGGCCTATGATCATCGCCTGGGTCATGGAGGGATTGATACGGAGGAACCACTGGTTGCACCAAGTGGTGAATTGGTCATGGTGGGTATGGAGGGTATGTTGGGACTATTGAAGGGTAGGATAAAAGGCTAGGATGGCGGTGTCATCAGCAAACTGAAGAAGATGAACAGGTGGGGAAGGTTTGGGCATATCAGCAGTGTACAGGAGATAGAGAGGGGAAAGGACAGAACCTTGGGGCACACCGGCAGAGGGATAGAAAGTACTGGAGTTGGAACTGTGGATAGTCACATAGGAGGGACGATGGGAGAGGAAGGAAGCAAAGAGATGGATGAAGTTGATGGGTAGAGCATACGTCTGAAGAGGAGCCCGGGATGCCAGACACGGTCATAGGCGTTCTGGAGATCAACGGAAACAAAGATAGCAGAGCAACGGGAGTTAATTTGGAGGGAAAGAAGATTGGTAAGGTTAAGGGCCTGGTCGTTGGCGGAGAAGGAAGGCCGGAAACCACATTGGGTAAGGGGAAGGAGGTGGTATTGGTTAAGGTGGCGGTGAATACGGTGAGAGAGGATGGCCTCAAAGACCTTACTGAACATGGAGGTGAGGCAGATGGGACGATAGGAAGAGGTATCAGAGGGGGGTTTGTTAGGTTTAGGGAACAGCAGGACATGGGAAGTCTTCCACAGGTCGGGGTAAAATCCAGTGGAGAGGAGGACATTGTAGAAGGTAGCAAGGACAGACAGGAAGGATGTGGGGGATTCCTTGAGGTGGCGGTAGATGACGCCATCATGACCAGGGGCGGTGTTGCCTTTGGAGCAGTCGCGGCGTTTTTTTGTTGTAAGGAGTTTCCAGATGTGTCGCTGTAATTGCCGGTGGTTGGTGAGAGTATCCCGGTCACGGGTGCAGAGGAAGGAGCGGTAGAGCTGTGCGGGTGCCCAAATCATCCGCTCTAACTATCCAGATTGTTCTTCAAATCCGTAGTGAACAATTGTGTCCTGGTGACATGACGCATTGTTGTTTGGGAATGGCTGCAAATGTTCACCAAATACCCGAGCATAACCATCTCCAGCCAACGATTGATTCAGATGGGCCAGAGGACCCAGTCTGTTCCTTGGAAGACAGCCCACACCAAGATGGTGTGACGGTGGACGGCTGAAATGCCACTCAGCTGCTCTGTTTCCATGTTCTTCTGCATACGCTATTACTTTCAGTTTATAGCCCACATCATATGAATACCTTTTATTTTTTCCATTAAGAAACTATCTGAACACCTGGCTGAAAATGATTCACAAGTTCGTGGCACCCTCCATCGGTAATACTAGAATTCAATATGGTATTAGCCCTTCCTCAGCCTTCATGACACCTCTCGCAGGCATACGTTCAATCAGGTTCTGGAAAGTTTCTTGGGGAATGGCAGCCCATTCTTCACGGAGTGCTGCACTGAGGAGAGGTATCGATGTTGGTCGTTGAGGCCTAGCACGGGCTCCAAAACATCCCAAAGGTGTTCTATATGAGTTAGGTCAGGAATCTGTGCAGGCCTGTCCGTTACAGAGACGATTTTTTAGTCCAACCACTCCGCCAAAGGCCGTGCATTATGAACAGGTGCTCGACCGTGTTGAAAGATGCGATCACCATCCCCGAATTGCTCTTCAACATTGGGAAGCAAGAAGGTGCTTAAAAGATTAATGTAGGCCTGTGCTATGATAGTACCAGGCAAAAGAAGAAGAGTGCAAGCCCTATTCATGGAAAACACGACCGCACCATAACACTACTGCCTCCGAATTTTACTGTTGGCACTACACACGCCGGCCTATGACGTTCACCGGCCATACGCCATACCCACACCCTGCCATCGGATCGCCACATTCTGTACCGTGATTCGTCACTCCATACAGCGTGTTTCCACTGTTCAATCATCCAATGTTTACTTGACAGGATTCGTGGCAGAACAGTCTTCTTTTCATTGTAGTAAATCAGCCGGAGGACGTAGTCGAGAGTTGTTTCCCTGATTCTAAAATTTCAGATGCTACTCAACTGCGTTGAACTGAATGTTTCCAGATCGTAAACAATGTGATAGGAGAGAGCCATAACAACGCAGAACGAATTTCCAAGGAAACTGAGACACACTGAATTCAGTGTTCTCACTGATGAGTCAACAGATGTAGAATATGTTAAAACCTCGTGTGTTTTGGTTTGATATTTTGATAAGGACACAAATAAACCTGACGTAATTTTCGGAACCTTTGAGATATTTTAAAACATGGCGAATATGATAAGGTGAGGCAAGTAAAAATCTTTATAGTAATATAATGCTTCCATTTTCTGAGTACAATGTTTCTCAAAACAATCTTATAAGATTTACTTGTGCTGATTGCAATTATATGATGCGATCAAGAAACACTCTTGCTACTCGCTTAACTGAACAATGTCCTGGACTAATTATACTCAAATGCATATGTCATATTTTCACATATGTGTCAGTGAAGCTGGTAAATGCCTTTCCAAACCTAGCTAGGAATATTCATAACCATTTTAAAGCTAGTGTTAAGTGTCAGGATGTGCTATACACAGGCCTCCATACAGTATAGACGCACTTGCCTTTTAAGGACATGTTTATCCTTTAGTGGGAAGCCACGTACGCAGGAACGCATATTTGCGTAACGAGATCATTGCGGATGTGCTCCAGGAATACTCCAGCTTCTTACGTGCGTGTGTGTGGGAAGAGCAGGCAAGTGTGCTGGCGTCATATCCCAGCTGTGACCGCAGGCGGCTAGCGGTTTGCGGTCAGCTGAAATCCTGTTTGTGCTCCAAACTGAGTCCCGGTTGCGACAGCGCGGCTGTGGGCGTTATAATGCAGGGCGTGCGAGGCCAGCGACACGGACCGAGACCGTACAGTTTGGGGCCCACCGTACGGGCCAACCCAAAATCACTACAGCGGTGACACATGACTGCAGCTAACACTTACCAGTACATTGATAAGCATTACAGAGAATGTAAAATTAACTTCAGAATTTCCGTCGTTGTGCAAGAGCTGCGAATCGGAAGCCGCTGCACACTTTGGAATCAGCACCTCCCAAAGCTTTGAATCCGTCGTCCTTGCCATGACGGCACTGCGTTTCCTGCCCGCTAGAGTTCTGGCCCTGACACCAACTCATTTCTTTTCCAGGGGTTATGTGAAATACCTATGTCTAAAACCATTTCACAACACAAATCGCTCATTTCTGATGCGACAGTTCATCCACAGACGCATCTAAATGTATGATACGGAATGTTCTCTCTTACATACTGTCTGTGTCGACAAGGGCTTCATACAAAATATCTATAAAGAATCTAAAATAAATTTGCTCCGTACGGAATATCTACAGCCACTGGTAATCGCTTCATTCCGTTTTATCTGTATACCTAGAGATAGAAATACGTAATTTATAAATTTTACATAAGAATATGAAGAAAGACTCAGAAGACTAAAAGGATTCAGTAGACGTCTAGACAATCTTACCCGGCGATTATCAGTGCAAGGGACAATATAGAGACCTGTGATACCCTCATGTCATTTATGAACCAAGGAAAATATTGGACAGCGTAGGCTACAATAGTCTAGTCCCACCTCCACCTCCACTGTTTAGCAGCAAGGCTATGCAGGAGTGGGGTGGCCTGCGTGCCTCAGTGATGCAGACAGCCACACTGCAGGTGCAACAACGTGGAAGGGGCGTCTATACAGCAGCCAGACCAAGATATGGTTCCCGAAGAGGAGGGCAGCCTGTTCTTTAGTTAGAGGGGACCAGTGCAGATGAGTGTCAGAAGGTCTGGCCCTGCAACATTACCCCACCGGCCCTCCATACGTTGGTGTTATGGGCGGATGATGGCAAGCAGAAAATACAAGTGTCATGCTCCCATCGTAGCAGAATCTGAAATGTGATACAGAATAATTCTGAAGATAAGATGGTGAAATAGAATATATAATGAAGAGGTACAGGATTGAACTGATAGGAAACAATAGAGCCACTGTCTGACTAATAGAAGGAATCGATTGACAGGATACATCCTCAGATATCAAAGAATCGTTAAGTAGGTAACCGAAGGAAGTGTGAGGTAGTGCAAAAAAAATCGCAAAAGTAAGCAATGAATGGTTGGAGGTATCAGAAATTCCTTACGTCACTAGGTACACCTGAAAGCATTACATACAGATACGCTGCATCCTGGTGCGCAAGTCAGCTTGCGACACATTGTTGATAATTTCCAGTCCTGCTGACGAACTATACAGACTTTCCCTCAGACCACAACTCAAACATGTCCTACGGACGTAAACAAACTATAGAGTGTTACTAAAATATTGGTCAATATTTTTGCTTCGCACGAGAGCTTTTCGTGGGTTGCCATACTGCTCTACATGTGTTCTTCAGAAATACACTGTAATGTCCTTTCGGACATGCATGTCCGAGGAAACATTCCATCGTATTTATGAACAACACAGGAACTGCAGTATTGCATTTATCCGCCAATACCGGACAATCGATTGTCAATTAACATGTCTCACCTGTTGGGGAATACGAGTGCAAGGGGTTGCAGACATATGGTTGACGACATATGGAAATCATGGTCTGGTCTTGAATAAAAGCAAGTGAATTTACGCTAATGGACAAGATTTTGTGCGCCATATCGTTATATAAGTAATTGAATGTCAATTATATAGTTGGTAGGACACTGGCATTTATTCCTGTGTTTGTTTGTGACTGAAGCTTCACATTTTTTTCATTTCTTTCCCTGTGCGACTAGCTCGTACTTCCTGTTCCACTTTCTCCTGAACGTGAATGTGGCGTTCCACGTTCGCTCCAAAAACTAAACGCAAGCACACACTCTCAGATGAGAACAGCAGACAGTAAAGCTCTGTATCATATACAGTTGGATGGAAACACAACACAGTGACAAAGAAAGAAATAAAGAACTATTTACCCATTGCGTGATAATGGAAAGACTACTGTAGCGATGAAAATTAATACATTGCGCTGGGTGAGAGCAGTAACACGCGGTAGTGCTCTGTCTATACCAGTGGTACAGGCACCAGTCCCTCACCCTGTAAATGCACACACTCACACACACACACACATAGTCAGAAGGTTAAGAGCTGCAAAGACGACAAATTTAATCTTATTGAGGTAGTGGATAAGTTGCAGAACATAGTCAATGAAGGAGAAGTTCCAAGTGAACCCTACTTTTATTGACAAGAGGATGTACTGCTTATGGAAACATTAGGAGCGGCCGGGTTCAGATATCCTGTCAATTTCCTCCAATGTGTTGACCATCACACCTCAACCATGCTAACCAGACACACCTTGAATCTAGCCATTCCAAAGCCCAGGCAACTGTATAAGACAAACAACCACTTTTCATCCTCATAACTACTGCCTCGTGGAAATATGCTATCCAAATTACTAACTCACTAAAATACACAGAACTACACCTCGACTGTTAAGAAACGTGAAAACTGCAAGTACAAATCATACAAGAAAAGTGTACAGCAGAAGGATACTTCTGTAGCTACTTACTGACCAAACAGGGGAACTGTATCCCTCTACTGTCCTCCACACCTCCAAACCTGGGAATTGACTTGTCTCATTTTCCAGAGCTGGTATTTTCTATGAACGCCCCCCGTGAACATCAAATGAATGACTACTGTCGAATAATGTTCAGAGAAATTTGTTGCCAAAGCTTTCGTCTGCCGCATTCTATAGACAAGTTGCGTAAATAGTCACTCAGCAATTCGTGAACAATTCCAATGCAACACATTGACCAGTGAAATCTGATTTGCAAATACGACATCATAAGGTATAGATTCTTCTAAGATATTTCTGCAGCCGTGGCCCTAGTTCCGCATCGAGCACCAGGTGGGAGGGTCGCCAGTTTACTGCCTCACCTCAGAACGTGCATACCTGGACAGCTTCCTCTCAGCGTTTTCGTGTCCACGAGTGTAACAACAGTTTACTTTGGTCTCTTAGAGTGATGTGAGGCGTATACGATGTGAACGCTAGTCCACTCAATATCCTTCACAGAGCTACAGAAGGATCCGTTCAGTGGAGATGGTAGTAAAGAACAACACTCCTTCCCATCTACTGTTTCGTCAGTACCGCATTCATACAACATGTAATGAGGAAGTAGCGACGTTCTTTCTCATCACCTACAGTGGCCGCCTCTGTTCTAATATGCTAGTGGAGGATATTTGTGTTGAAGTCCTCCTTGGAACAGCGTCGAAATTGGCGTTAGCTGATCTCGTTTCTACTGCCCACGAGATTGTTGCCACGTCTTGGCCAGGTGGAATGGAGCAACAGATGAATGCGCATCTACCTTCTCCTGACTTTTCAGTTTGATCTTCGTTGCAGGGTCGTGAAACTGTTGTTAGCAGACTGGGTGTGTCCGCAGTGCAACACAAGAGATGTCGTATACAGGACAGAGAGCAGTTGGGTACATCTACTCCTCACACAGCGCTCCCTGATGTGAGTCTGTTGGTTGTTTATACTGTAGTACTGACTCCTGCTCTACTGGTGTGTGTTCCTAGCATCTTCCAGAAACATACAGGTGTTGGGAAGTCGTTGGGATTTCTGGTGCTGCAATGATTAAACAAAAGAAAAACTGAGACGCCTCTAAATTTGTCTGTTCCATTTAAGTCACCCTTTCCGACGACCTCTTAACGACCTTCTCCTGTTACTGCCATTAAGCCGATTGGTGGCCAGGATGTCCTACCTCTTTATCCACATGTGATGCCTGATTCCCCTCATGCGTGCCGATCAGAATTGCCTCTGGTTCTAATTGTTTTTCAGATAATCTGGCTAATGTTCAAGAACAACCTACGTACCTGACAGCAGTCGCTCTATTGTCTTATAGTCGCTATAAGCAACGCATCTTGAGCGGGTGGCAACTCGTAAAAGGAAGATAATGGGTCCTGGCTCGAAACTAGCTATCAAGTGAATAAAAAAGTGAAATATCCCACATTGTCTGGTTTTTCGTTGTACTGATATTTTGTTTCAACCAGTATGTTGCTAAAAACGTCCTTAATTTAAGTCTTTTTGTCAGGGTCCTCCAGGAAGCCGAAGAATACCTCGCATCTAATGACTTCACTAGTGTCATAAACTTAGTATTATCAACCAAAGAAAATGAAAGGTAAGAGTTGTATCGAGTGAACGGAAGTGTACGGGTATAGAGGAAACCTCATGAATCCGAGGACTCTGCATGTCAGCAGGGATTGTTCATGCTGGTGGAGGCTCTGTAATGGTGTTGGGTGTGTGCCGTTATTGGCTGATATGGGACCCCTGATACGTCTAGATTCGACTCTGACAGGTGACACGTACATACGAATCCTGTCTGGTCACCTCATTCATGTCAATTGTGCATTCCGACGGATTTGGACAATTCCAGCAGGACAATGCGACACCCTACACGTCCACAATTGCTACAGAGTGGCTCCAGGAACACTCTTCTTTTAAACACCTCCGCTGGCCCAAAAATCTCAGACTCGAACATTATTGAGCATATGTGGTGTGCCTTGCAACGTGCTGTTCAGAAGAGATCTCCAGCCGCTCGTACTCTCACAGATTTATGGACAGCCCTGCAGGATTCATGGTGTTATTTCCCCCAGAACTCATTCAGACATGAGTCGTGTTGCGGCACTTCTGTGAGCTCACGGGGGCCCTACATGATATTAGGCCTGTGTACCAGTTTCTTTGGCTCTTCAGTGTTTAACGTAACAATTCAGAAATTTAGTGGGGATGATACAGAAATGCACGACGTTTCAATGTATAGATATGCTGATTTTGAACAACGTGAAGAACCTGAACCTGAATGTGTACGCCGACCTACATATGAAGAAACGATCACCATAATAAAATAAGGGAAATCAGATGTCACATGGAAATATATAAGCGTTGTATTTTCCACGCGCTATACTTGGTTGAAATAACAGAGAATTGTGAAGGTGGTTCCATGAACCCTCTGACAGGCATTTAAATTGGATTTGCAGAGTATCTATGTAAATGTAGATGTAGATGTAGACTTCTGCTGCAGCACCTGGAGACCTGGTCAAGTCGGCATGACAGCGGGTATGGAGCAAAATCAGAAGGAGTGCTAGGACTGAGCATACGCAGAAGTAACAGAGGTGGTTGTGGAATTCAAACCGCAGTGTTTGGCAGAAGGACGAAGTTGTTTTCGTGAAATTCTCAAAAAAATGGTTCAAATGGCTCTCAGCACTATGGGACAACATCTGAGGTCATCAGTCCCCTAGACTGAGAACTATTTAAACCTAACCAACTTAAGGACATCACACACATCCATGCCCGAGCAGGATTCGAACCTGCGACCGTAGCAGCACCGCGGTTCGGGACTGAAGCGGTAGAATAGCTCGGCCACAGCGGCTGGCGTGAAATTCAGTTAGGTAAATTTACAGAAAAGGAATGCGAGGCAAAATGTGCTACATTTACGTTGAAACTATTGCACGTCTCAAGTAGGAACCTCGAGAACGAAGTAAGAGAGATTTATGTGCGTGCAATAGTATCTATTCTGTCACATACACTCGGTAAATATGGCAAAGAAACAGTAGATATTTTCGTTAAAGTACCATGCTTAATGGTTACCAGCAATGTGTCGTCTGGCAAGAAAAACAGTTCTGGTTGCAGCGATACAGGCAGCCAGAAAGGTCTTCCAGAAAGAACTGAGGAGGTTAGGGTTAAAAGCTGGGAAAGGTATGTGCTGCACCAACTGGCCACTGCCCATAGGGGAGTCCCCTATAAGTTGGTCAGAGAGAAAAAATAAGATCTCTCAAGGTTCTCTCGACAATCAGAGATGGCGACCAAATGACAGAGTGCTGGCAGGAGTCTGCCGAGGTCCTTCTACAGATTCTGTTACCAGATGATGAGGAGAATGAGGACAATGAGATTCAATGCCATATCTGTAGGGAACATCATGTAGAGTAGAGCAACAGCACCATGGTGTACCCCTTTTAAAAGGAAGAAGTGGCAGTACATATTAAATGTTTCAGAAGCGGGAAGGCTCCAAAGCCAGATGGCATAGTAGCAGAGGTTGTACAATTCCTCGCCCCTCAGCTAATAGGACCTCTGACAGGGCTCTTCAATGAATGCCTAAGGCTTGGTAAATTTCCTAAAATTGGGAAAAGGGCAAATTTTGTAAAGAAAGGAAAAGATAAGGACCATAAGGAAGCCAATTCCTACAGGCCAATATGTCTCTTAGATATCCTGGGGAAATTAATAGAGAAGTTTTTGGCTGACAGTCTGGCGATACACAGGATACTGCGCGGGATGAGTAACAGGCAGTTTAGCTTTTGGCTGGGGCAAAAAGTGTCTGACGCAACTGCCCAGGCGGGTAAGGCCTGCAGCTCAGCCCCACGCAAGTATGTGGTAGGCATCATGGTGGACATCAGTGGCGCATTCGACAACCTGTGGTGGCCCTCGCTCTTCTCCCCCTTGTGTGAGAAGGAGTGCTCAGGACCCCACTGAGGCTCTCTGAGGAGCTGTTAAGAGGACAGGGAGGTTTGGTTATCATCGCCTAGCGGGAAAATAAGTAAAACCATTACGAAGGGTTGCCCATGGATCTGTTCTGGGGACACTCTCTTGGAATGTAAATATAGAACCGCTGCTAGAGAAATTATATCTCAGCTAGGACGTACTAGACGTGACAGCCTACGCAGATGACCTCCTGCTGGTTGGTGGCCATAGCTGTGAAGATCTAAAACCGAAAGTGGAAAAAACAATAACATCACTTTTAGAATGGTGCCACGAAGCGAAAATAAGGATTGTACCACACAGATCCACGTATCTATTGCTGAAAGGTAGCCTGATTAGAAATCCAACCGTTAGAATCAAAGGAACACCAGTTCTACGGCGCCGCGAGGCCAGATATCTAGGGGTTGTAATTGATGAAAAGTGGAATTATACATCAGATATAGACACCATATCTCAATGAGCCCTACAAGTTTTAAACAATCTCATCAACATAGGTCATAAAAGATTCCATCTGAAACCCAATCTCATTAAACTCTATCACAATAGTATTTCAACATCAATAGTAGGATACAGGTGTGGGGTCTGGGCACACAGGCTCACGAGGCCTGCCATGACCGTGAGAAGGGTGCAGAGGAATATGCTGTTACGCTCTGTTGGGCATATCGAACTCCTACTCGGGGGGGGGGGGGGGGGGGGCGTGGGGCGTTGTTGGTGTTAATGGGGCTGTATCCATTAGACATCAATATACGGGAGCAGGCAGCATGGTACTGGATAACCAAAGGAAAGACCAGGGAAATCATGGGGGTACAGTTAGGTGACAAGTTTGCTATCAGATAAAGGGGGGAGGAGTTGTAGCAGGAATCATGGGAAAATGAAGAAACAGGGCGAAGGGTATTTCAACTCCTCTCAAATAACAAGGAAAGATTAGAGAGGGGTTACTTTGAGCCAAGTAGAGGGCTGTTGCACTTTCTTACAGGGCATGGGCCATATCCGATATACTTACGTCGATTTGGTAGACGGGCTCCACCCAATGTGACTGTGGTGTTCGTCGGGACGGCACACCTGAACATATCATCTATGACTGTCCAACATATGACAACGTAGCGTATAATTTAAGACAACAACTACCGGACAGAGACATCTTCTCCGTAATACGACGAGCTGACACCTATCATATCCTAAATAGTTTGGCAAACGAGGTATCACTTAAGATTATGCGGGAATTTATTACGGGCCAAAATAGTCAATAAACAAACCAACAAAGGCTGAGGGGCACCTACTCAATACCGCCGGACGCGGAATGGCCGCGCTCCAGGATCAGGCAGGCAGGTGTATCAAATCTCATCAACAGCACTTCCAATTTGACACTGGGTATTAGAAATGTAAGTTACAACGTAGATGAACTACATACTAACAAGATTAGGGACTCCAGCGAAATGCAGTCCTTGGTTCCCTTCCCGACAACGTTTTCTGTAACATCGTTCAAATTCCAATAATTCGTAATTGTGATTCCTAGGTATTTAGTTGAACTGACAGTTTTTATATTTGTGTGATTTATTACGTATCCGGTACGTGAAGGATTTCTTTTCGTATTCATGTGTATGACCTACCTCTGTGCATTGTTTAGAGTCAGTTGTCACTTTTGGCTAAATAAATTGGCATTTGGCAATTGGTTTTGATCTTATGCCAACTTTACTAGAGGGTTAACGGCAGAATAATGTGCAAACACTCTGACAAAGCTGTTTAAATTGTCTCCTAAATCGTTTATACAGATTAGGGACAGCAGACTGTTTATAACCCTTCCCTTTCGTACGCCTAATGCCATTTCTCTTTTACTCGATGACTTTCCGTCAGTTAGTACGCCCAGTGACCCTTCCGCCAGGAAATGACGGATCCAGTCGCACAACTAGGACAAAATTCAATGGGTTTGCAAAATGATTACAAGCCGTTTCTGAGAAATGGTATCAAAAGCCTTCTGGAAATCAAGAAAAGAACCAGTTCAAAGTCCGTTGACGATAGCACTCGCTACTATGAAAGCTAGGTGTGCCTCACAAGAACGATATTTACTGAATCGCTGGTGAGTGTGTCTCAATAGACCGTTTTCTTCAAGACAATTCAGAATGTTCGAACTGAGTGTATGTTCCAAATCTTACTGCAGATCGGCGTTACTGGTATGGGCCAGTAATTCAGGGAATTACTCGTGTTTCCTTTCTTGACTGTTGGTGTGACGTGTCGAACTTTCCATTCATTTTGTCGAGTTAGTGATTGTAGGTGATATTTAAATATATATCACCATACTCGTAAGGGGACCTGACTGGTATCCAATTCGGCCGGAAAAGTTGCCTTTATTAAGTGGTTTAAGTTGCTCCTCTACATCGAGGATATCTACCTCTAACTTTCTCAAGTCGGCTGCTGTTATTGACCGAATTTTGTAATATTTACCGTCTTTCGTAACTCCGCTTTAGCGGCACTTTGATCAGTAACATAACCAATGCCATCATACTGACAAGGGAACCTCCCCATCGCACCCCCTTCAGGTTTAATTATAAGTCGGCACAGTGGATAGGCCTTGAAAAACTGAACACAGATCAATCGAGAAAACAAGAAGAAGTTGTGTGGAACTATGAAAAAATTAATAAAATATACAAATTGGGTAGTCCATGCTAAGATATGCAACATAAAGGCACTGGGAATCAAGCAGCGCCGTGGTCCCGTGGTTAGCGAGAGCAGCTACGGAACGGGAGGTCCTAGGTTCAAGTCTTCCCTCGAGTGCAAAGTTTAATTTTTTATTTTCAGTTTATGTGACAAACTCTTATGTTTTCATCACTTTTTTTGGAGTGATTATCACATCCACAAGAAAACCTAAATCGGGCAAAGCAGAAGAATTTTTTTACCCATTCGCCAAGTGTACAAGTTAGGTGGGTCGACAACATATTCCTGTCATGTGACGCACATGCCGTCACCAGTGTCGTATAGAATATATCAGACGTGTTTTCCCGTGGAGGAGTCGGTTGACCTATGACCTTGCGATCAAATGTTTTCGGTTCCCATTGGAGAGGCACGTCCTTTCGTCTACTAATCGCACGGTTTTGCGGTGCGGTCGCAAAACACAGACACAAACTTATTGCAGTGAACAGAGACGTCAATGAACGAACGGACAGATCATAACTTTTCGAAAATAAAGAAAGTAAAATCTTCAGTCGAGGGAAGACTTGAACCCATGATCTCTCATTCCGCAGCTACTCACGCTAACCACGGGACCACGGGGCTCCTGAGCTCGCGTTCCCCTTGATGTTGCATACCTTGCGCATGGACTAATCAGTTTGTATATTTTACTAATTTTTTCACGGTTCCACACAACTTCTTCCTGTTTTCTCGATTTATCTGTGTTCAGTTTTTCAAGGCCTATCCACTGTGCCAACTTATAACTACATCTGAGGGGGGTGCGATGGGGAGGTTCCCTTGTGAGATGGCACCGATTGTGCCTTGCCTCTGATGTACTAATCTCTTTCGATTTTTCTACCAGATGAGCAGGCAAAACTCCGTTGTGGAAACTATTAAAAGTATCTCTTATTAAAGTCCGCGCAAAATTTTGAGTTTTTATGAAACATTGCCAATCTTGGTGATATTCCATTGTTTTAAGTTTCCCATGCTTTTTTCCTTTCTTCTTGAATAGTGACCTGTTCTGTGCGCAATAGGAGATTAGTACCGTCGCTTATTAGTATATTTGGTATAAATCTCTCGATCTGCGGGAAGCTACTAACGCAGGATCGCGATTTCTCGCCTCCAAGTAGTATTTGCGTATTTGGACCATTACGGATGTGCGCCAGGAATACTCGACGCGTTTACGTGTGTGTGTGTGTGTGTGGGAAGTGCGTCATGTCTTCACTGCGATTGCATGCGGTTAGCGGTCAGCGGGCAGCTAACATCCCGTTTGCGGTCTGAGCCGCTTCCAGCTTCCAAACCACGTCCGCTGGGCTGTGGACCAACTCACTCCTCTGTATCATCTGATTCGGCATCAGACTCGTCTTCCTCATGCGTGTATCACATCGCTCAATATCGACGAGCGCAATGTTGTGACGGCACAAAAGGATATGCTGCATGCTCTGCACCATTTCTACGTTAGGCTAAATGATGTACCCATTAATCTTTTTTTCTTTAAAGTCAGTACCGCCATTAGACTGTTGTTTATTTATAGTGTTACATTTACAATTACACAATCATGATATCGGCTTCAAACTGCCATTATCAAGTGTCTTCTGAAAGTAGGTTAGACAATAACAGTGAAATACGTAACAAATGACATGACCATATAAGAATCTATATTTGTAATGCTTACTTACAAGTGTTGTAAATTTCCTAAGATGGCATACTGTCGAGTTATAATGCACTATTAGACACAGAGTCGACGGTTCTGGCAGAGTCTACTGCTTTGCTTCATTACTGAGTACACCATCTTGACTGAATGACAGTTGGCTAAGTGTCAAATTGTCTAGGTGAAAGAAATTGATGTTACAAGCAGGTGACTTTTTTTAAATCTTTGGACTCAGTGTCCTGTAGGATATGAAAGGTTAGGAGCAATTTATTTTCTTTGGTAGTTGTTACATCTTTGGAGTACCTGTTTATCTCAGTATACCATGAAGTTGCCTGCTCATAAACATATACTATAACAAACCTGTCGATAACATCCGCTGCATCCTTAAATATAGCGGTCCAGCTAGTCAATGATGTTGTTTGAAGTACCCTTTCCTCCCTCTGAGATATACTACTTTCATGAGGAATCAATATACCTCACCCCGACCTTCTGTCAATAACCAAAGGACAAACTGACTAAGTCTCAATAAAATCTTTTATTTCATTAAATTTATGGAATAAATTTTAGTATCACAACTATTTAACACATAAAATACTATGATACATTTATCCACACGGAATATACCGATACACACTCAAGGCATACCTTCACTTTGGACACATCATTCCCACACAATGACCTAACATATGCTATATTTGGTCCTAGCCTTAACATTTAAAAGTGCCCATTTACCATAGGTGTATCTTAATTTTAAAAAAGTCAGTCACTTCACATTTTTATTCTTATTCCTTTATTTGTAACCCTTTTGTCCCCCCTCCACTATAATAGCTTCTTCATTTTATTAGCCATTTTATAACCCGCCCCCGATCCATCCTTCTATACCCTCCTCCCTTACATTTACACTCCATGCGCCTACAGAAGTCAATGAAAGATTCATAGTATTCTTGACCTTGTGTGTCTTCTCAATTGTTTATTACCGCTCTAAGAAGTAATTATGATCAATAATGTTAGATTTGTCTTTGTTGTTAAGAAATACGAATTAACCCATTTGTTCGGTATTCCGTGTTCACTCAATCCACAGTTCATGTCTCTGATATTGTGCTGCCTGCGGCTGAGGAGTCCTGATCCGTCTGTCGATGTTGGTCTATTGACGATACTCCATAGACACGTTATGTGACTGCAAGCAGTTTGTGAAGAACGGTATCAAAAGCCTCCCAGAAATCTGGAAATTAATCCGTTTAAGATTGCTTGTAGATAGCTCTCATTACTTTGACTGAGTGAAAAGCTGGTTGTGTTTCATAGGAACGATATGTTCTGAATCGGTCCAGAGTAAGTGTCGATATATCGTTTTCTTCGAGATCGTAATGTTCGAACACAGTGGATGTTATAGGTCATATTGAAAATCGATGTTACTCGTAGTGGTTCGTAATTCGGTGAATTTCTTCTGTTTCCTTTCTTCACTGTAGGTGTCACATGTGGAACTTTTCAATCCTTAGGTGCAGACATTTTGTCGAGCCAGGTATACAACTTGAATCGGAAAAAATGCCCTTATTAGGTAGTTTCAGTTGCTTCTCTACATCGACGGTATCTACTGCTAATTTACTCATGTTGGCAGCTGTTGCTGCCTCGAATTCTGTAATATTTACTCCGTCTTAATTGGTGAAGGACTTTCGGAAAACCATGTTTTGCGACTCCGCCGTAGCGGCACTTTGATTAGTAACATTACCACTGCCATCGTGCAGAGTGGTACAGACTGTGTTTTGCCACTGGCGTACTTTACATACGACCAGAATCTCTCTTGGTTTGATGCCAGATGTAGAGACAATGATTCTATTGTGGGAAATATTAAAAGCTTCTCACACTGAAGCCTACTCTAAATTTTGAGTTTCTATAAAACATCGCCAGTCTTGGAGATACTGTATTGTTCTAAATTTCACAACGTTTCCTGTTATTTCTTCTTCGAAAGTGACCTGTTTTGTGCGCCATGGGAGAGCAGTTTTGTGTCATACTCATCTGTTGTTATAAATCTCTCGAATGCTGTCGATACTACTTTTCTTTCAAATTGAAATGAAAACCGGTCTAAGCCTGCATAGCTTTGAAAGCTTATGAAGTCATGAAGCTAACGTTTGTCTCCTTTTTTTTAATAGATATATTTTTCTTTGATTCTTAGTGAATTTGGGTGTTAAGTTGTTCAGTCTAGCTGCAACAATCCGTGTAAGCGTCATGATGCTCCCAGTGTGCTCAGAATTATTTGTTACTGAATGGTCACTGAATGTTTTCTTAGACTTTACCTCCGGAACCAATTCCTAGAAATAAATTTCGGAAAAAGCATTTAGTGTATTTTCTGGCAGTATTTTATGCCTATCACCGACTTTAATATGCACTGTCGCAAACATATCGAGGGTAGACTGGAGTCACCACCATTTACAACGGCTATTCGGAGAGTAGGGTGCGATCGGCCGCGAAAAGGAAACCACAGTGATAATATAAAGTGTTTTGTTTGTAACAGTTAGCTACGCGATCGCGATACTTCTCTACACACTCGGCACCCCGACTTAGATATTTGTCGTTGCGTTGTACCAACTTTCCGACATCCTTGTCACAGAAAGCAGCCACCTGTGCTCTCCGCAAATTCTCCGAGCTCGTCTGTAGCTCTCTGTGTGTTCCAAGAGGGTGTACTGAAAGCGGGCAGGTCTTATGAGCAGAGATAAAATTCAGAGGGAATCAAGTCCGGGATGTATGGTGGCCGATCAAAACTGCCCATCCAAAACGCTGCTGGAGCGTCTTCGTTGCCACAGCAGAAGGAAACGCACGACAGGTACATTAGGCAGGGTTGCATGAAATCAGGCGAAACACAGGGCACGCACCCATACTTGACGGCAGACACTATATTCGAGTCATCTTTACGTGCTCACTGTGCGGTCAGAACTGGAAAGTGCGGCATGACGCGATCGATTACCATACTAGACTCACTGCCAATCACATCTATGCAAAGCATCATCAGATTTTATTTGTGCTTCCCATTTTACACCTGATCGGATCTTACTTCCCAAATAGGGCTTTACGTGATTGTGTTAGTGGGGTACCTGTCTGACATGAGGATCAAAATTTCCTTGAACCTTTTAAAAACTATAGATTCTCTATTGGGAGGTCGATGTGAAAATGTATTTTAGGCATAAAGTATTAAATAGTATTAGGAGCTTGTGACATACGGCCTTGGTGGCTATCGACAGTTGTGAGTAATCATTACACATTAGAATTCAGTTTGCGTAAATCACGTGGGCGAGAACAGCACACTAGTCCACCACAGACAGGTCTCCACACAGTATCGATGCACTTGCCATTTAAGGACATGTTATGTCTTATTTGCGTAACGAGATCACTGCGGATGTGCGCCAAGAATACTACACATGCTTACGTGTGTGTGTGCGAAGTGCGGCCACGAGTGCTGGCGTCATATCCTAGCTGTGACCGCAGGCGGTTAGCGATTTGCGTGAGCTGAAATCCTGTTTGTGCTCAAACTGTTCATAATTTAGACAGCGGGGATGTGAGTGTCATAAGCATTATAGGCAATGTAAAATAAACTTTAGAATTTCCATCGCTGTGCAAGAGCAGAGAATCCAAAGCCGCTCCACATTTTTGAAGCTGCACCTCCCAAAACGACGAATCCGTCGACCTTGCCATGGCGGCGTTGCGTTCTCTGCCTCCTATATCTTTGGGCGTGACACCCAAGGTTTTCTTTTCGTGGGGTTATTGCGAAATACCTTGCGTGTACGCCAGCTTTGCCGGAAACCATTGCAGAACACAAAGCACACATTTATGCTACGCCACAAACTCCACATACGCTTCTAAATGTGTGGCGTGAAATGGTTGGAGGCTTAAATGTTGTACGTGTCACCAAGGGCTTCATACAAAACACCTATAAAGAATCAAAAATTAATTTCCTCTCTGTTTTATATCTACAGTCACTGGTAATCGCTTCATTCAGTTTTAACTGTATATCCTCAGATACAAACACCAAATTAAAAAATTTTATATAATAATCTGAAAAATGTAAGATTCAGTAGACATATAGACGTCAGAGCAGCCAGTCTTACCTGGCCGTTATCAGTGCAAGGGAGAATACAGAGAACCTGTGGTACCCTCATGTCTTTTATGAACCACGAAAGATATTCCACACTGTAGACTACAATACTCCAATCCCACCTCCACCTACACTGTTTAGCAACAAGGCCATACAGAGGTGGGGTGGTGTATGTGCCCATACTGTAGATGCTACAACGTGCAAGGGGCGTCTATGCAAGAGCCAGACCAACATATGGTTCCCCATGAGGGGCAGCAGCCTGTTCCTTAGTTAGAGGGGACCAGTCCAGGTGACTGGCAGAAGGTCTGGCCCAGCAACATTAGCCCACATGCCCTCCATACGTTGGCAAGCGGAGAAAAAGCTGTCATGCTCTCATCGATTCAGCATCTGAAGTGATATACAGAACAAAGCTGAAGATAAGATGGCTAAATCGAGTACATAATGAAGAAGTATTGGGTCGAACTGATAGAAATCAGTACTGGTACAATCTGACTAATAGCAGGAATCGATTTGTGGGATATATCCTCAAGTATCAATGAATCGTAACGGAAGGAATTGTGTGGTATTACATAAACATCAGAAAAGCTAAGCACTGAATGATTTGAGGTATCAAAAATTCTTTATGTCATCAAGTACACCTAAAAGCATTACATACAGTTATTAGCATCTATAGGTTACATTCTGATGCACAAGTTAATTTGTTAATGATTTCTAGGCTTGTTGATTACAAAGGACTATACAAACATTCCCTCAGACAACCCGGACGTGTCACACAGGATCTACACAAAGTAAAGAGTGTGACTAAAATTTTGGTCAAAGTTTTTTCCTTTGACCAGAGTATAAAGTTGTACTTTCTGTGTTCTTCAGAAGTACAATGCAATGTTGTTCTGGACATACATGCATATATGCATGCATGCATGTTCGAAGAAACACAGCATCGTATTTCTGAACAACATACACACTGCAGCAACGTATTTGTCGGCAGACACCGGACAAGCGACTTTCAGTTGAAATGTCTCCCCGTATTAGAATATACACTGTGGATGTGCGAGTCCAGGTTTGGTCTGATCATGAAGAAAAGCAATTGAATGTACGCTAATGGGCATGATTTTATGCGCCAACTCGTCACATGAAGGCTTGAACGTCATTTAAACATATTGTAACACCCTGGCAACGTTTCCTATGTTTGTCAGCGAGTGAAAGTTTATACTTTTTTCATATCTTGCCCTGTGCGACCAGCTCGTACTTCTTGTTCGGCTTTCTCGTGAGCGTGAATGTGGCGTTCCACCTTCACTCCAAACACTAAAGGGAAATACACGCATTCAGATTGGCAACAGGGGGGAGAAAAGCGGTCTACCGTATAAAGTTCGATAGAGGCACAACACAGCGACAAAGAAAGAAAGATTTCGTCATGCGAATTTAATTATGTTTTTAATATATCACCAAGAAGTTCACACAGTGCAGGAGTGAAAAGAAATATGACGACTGTTACTTCCGAACAGTACTTGAGTAAATCTTAAACTGTGCAACGAGTGAAAGTTGTGGGTGTAAACTTGAGTAGGAGTCCCAACGTAGTTTACACTGTGTATTATAATTTCTGATTTTAAACTGATTTTCTACGAAAAATGCTTTGAAATTCGATGTCAACTTGTGATTATATATTTTGTTAACTCACTATATACATTTTTAAGAGGGATTTTGGGATTTAAATTTTAATGTTAAGCAGTTAGCTAGTTTTAGCAGTAACTTTCACTAATGTCGTAATTGTCATAATCTTAAATTTGACGTCATTCTATCACCACTAGTTGCCATCAATACTGGATCAGGATTAATATTTAATGAAGAGTATGGTGATGATTACATTTTTTAAAAAAATGAATAGGTTGGGCGACATGAATTTTTTGTAAATATTGAGTAGGAATTTCTTGTTAATAATCAGTGATGAACTCTTCTCGGGTTATCAGCCGAGTGGTGGCGTCGTCTTGTCGCAACGTTTCAATGAGTTTCGTACCCATCATCTTCTGGCGAACATCACGCCACCACTCGGCTGATAACCCGAGAAGAATTCATCAGTGGAATACGCCAAGAAAGACTGAAATCACAGATACGTCTGAATTAGTGTTAGCCCAGCACCTGGCCACTTTATACACCATCACACCGACGCTAGCAGACCACACTGAGAGCGCAGTGAGAGGGCTTGTGAGCTTGCCACGTGGCAGTCAAGAAAATTAGTCGAGAAGAAGCTGACGGCAGCGCGACGGCACTGTTGTAGCGGCTGCGCGGAGCGCGGGGACGCTGTCTTGTTGTCAGCACAGAAACAGTGGGCCGGCTCAGTAACGCCTGTCGGTGCTGCAATATCCTCCTGGAAAGGGTGTTTAGTATTTCTAGCCGCGTGCTACTCTTGCGAATACAAGTGTATATAGAACAATTTCTCAGTTGGTTGGACAGGTCGTGGCTCATCAGCAACACTGGCTCCCTTGAAATGGCCACCAAGAAGTCCTGACCTCACCACACCTGACAACACGTGATGGGGAGTCATTGAGGCACATGCATCTGCACGTCGCTATGCTGCAGACGAGGAACTGTGCAATGCTGTTCTGGGGGCACAGACACTAGTCCCTCACCCTCTACGCACACACACACAGAATGGTAAGAGGTGCAGAGATGACGAATTTGCTAATATTGAGTTAGTGGATAAGCTGACAAAAAATATACTCTTTATGGAAATGGTAGGAGTGGGTGGGTTCAATCACCCTGCCCATTTCCTCCAATCTGCTGACGACCCCACCTCAACCAGGTGCAACCAAAGACACCTTGAAACCACCCATACCAAGATCCGTACAATTGAATATGACAAATCGCCGCTTTTCACCCCCGCAACTACTGCCTCATGAAACCATCCTATCCAGTTTAGTAACTCACTAAAATGCACAGGACTAACCATTGACTGGAAACTAACATGAAATCTGCACATAAAAACCTTACAGGAAAATTATACAACAGAAGAATACTTCTGTAGCCATTTACCGATCAAACATGAGAATTTTATCTTTGTAGTGTACTCCACACCTGCAAAACTGGAAATTGCCTTGTCTGATTTTCCAGGGCCTGGAGTGTCGCCGATATTCCTATGACACCCCCTCCAAACATCAGATGAATGTCTACTGTCGATTGCCCAGCACCGTAAGACGTGCCTCAGTCCTACTGAACTACAAATTCTTGATGTTGACGTAGAATAGGCCAGTAGGGGCTGTCTAATATAATCCCTACAATTTCCACAAAACACAGCTGCGTAATCGCAACTATGGGGTTCGATGTGCAGTGTCTGCACACCACGCTATTGGCCCCACCTGCTTTCATCAGAGTCTGACTTCGAGGCGTTACATTGCCAACATTTTGAAATCATTTCTGGCAGCACTAACGGAGGAGGTAAACACCTACAGTTAGTTTCAACAGGATGGAGCAGCTGCCCATACAGCCAGCCAAATTTAGGAGTCATGTGTCTCAGTCTGATCACAACCGTACCTGGCCAGCCATTACACATTATCTGTCACTGTGCAATCATTGTGTGTGGGGAGCTCTCATGTCTAGGGTGTGTCGCAACAACCCTCATAGCCTTCAAGGACTGCAGCAGAGCATTTGGGATGAGACTGCATCAATCACAGCGGTCCAGCTTCGATCCACGTTTAGCAGCTGCCTGACCTGGACCCACAAGTGCCAAGAAGTGGACGGTGGTCACTCGCGGCATCTGCTACAGACAGGTCAGTACTGTATTTCCTTCACCCTGCTGTGTTCCTTTGTACCCTGGAACTCTGTCCTCTGGGCAACCTTTATTTGCCCCACCATATAAACTGGCGAGCTATCTTGAAGGCTAAATTCATCATCAAGTCTCATCATAACAACATTTATCCTCAGATCATTAGTTTGTAACTCGACAGCATGACATACCTAGCAATTAAGGAGATGCAACATTGATGATGTGCCACGAAAATTGCTCTGGGTCACAAACTCCGTTACAGCATGGAACTAAGTTTCTGATGATGACGTTCTTATGTCGTATGTTCTCGAAATTCCTTCGGTGTTAAATATAAACAAAAAGTTCAAGTTCACAAGAAATATCTCCATCGTTGTTATCAAAAACAACAATTACCACTGGGCTACCAGACAAGGGGTCGGTGGCGGCCCCACCGTATACATTGCCGAGCTATCTCGAATGCTGTTTTCTGAAGTTTTGATGTAAATAATTTGGCGAATTACTTTATAGTCTCCTAGGGGTAAGATAATGACCGTCATTCCGGTCAAAGCCAAAGCTCTACATTCTGATGTCTACAGCCTCTTACACAGCAGAAAATGTAAGACATGAATGGCGTGTCGCATTTTTTATTGAACAAAACATCCATGTCCGTCTTCCGAGGTTTACCTGCTCCTTTCTCTTCATTTGCATTAAATATATTTTAGTTTTCTAACATTCTGTACTTTTTTCGAGTGTTTTTCTGTGGTTTGTTAAACAGTTCCATCATACACAGTGCCGAAAACTCGTCAAGGCGTAACCAGCGTCTGACAGGCATACGCAGACGTAAAAAGCACCTGCCGTAGAAAACTGCCGTGTCGCTGCACGCCTCACGCGGTTATACACGTCTGTAACGTCACGACATCAGCACTTGTGACACGCTTATTAAGAGTTAGTCTGAGGCAGCACATCCAGTCTGGAGAGGTCGGCCGTACATTCCTTTCACTACATTAATGCTTTGTAAGTGTCCAGAACTATGGAGGGCAAATTCTACATTTGTTTATTGCCTCCTCAGCGGTATTGTGTTGCTTGGTTCAAATGGCTCTGAGCACTATGGGACTCAACTGCTGAGGTCATTAGTCCCCTAGAACTTAGAACTAGTTAAACCTAACTAACCTAAGGACATCACAAACATCCATGCCCGAGGCAGGATTCGAACCTGCGACCGTAGCGGTCTTGCGGTGCCAGACTGCAGCGCCTTTAACCGCACGGCCACTTCGGCCGGCTGTGTTGCTTGGTTCTCGTATTTGTCTGTCTTCTCTGTAGGAGCAGTGGAGATAACTCAGTGCAGTCGCAGAGTAGCGCTGAGGCGGCCTGCGGCAGGGCACACACTTTCCACGCGTCGCCGCTGATTCTGCATAAAGCCTCGATGCAGCTGACATCAGTACCCCATTCCCAGCCGCTTCCTTTCTTCCCCATCCACCTCAGTTTACATATAAAAATACATATTCCTCACACACTGTCAGTCGAACAACGACGAATACAATACTGAAATTTTTTGTTTTAGTCTTCAATAGCAGTTTATTTATTTTGCTACTGGTTACATTTACTTCCCAAGTAGATGTAACGTGTCAAATACAAAAATCTGACACAGTTAATTGGGAAGTGAGGGTCACGAATGCGTGCCAGAGGATGGCCTGACGATGGTAGTGTGTACCGAAACTGGTAGCTGGGAGGGAAAATAAACAAACTGTGGCTATAGACTAAAACCAACATTTTCAAAACAAAGATATGCACTCATTTTCACCTTCTTGTATTAGTCCACCTCAACATTATTACACCTCGGTGTGAGGGTGGTTTGGTCGACCTGTTATAAGTAGTCACGTAATCAGTTTGATAGTTTATGCTTAATGGACCTGAAAGCATCGACGTACAGTGAGATTTCCTTAGTCACCAATGTATTTGTTTACTGTAACAGACTTGTCCGAGTCGGCTACACCAGCCTCTCGCGCACTTTGGTCCACCCTCCTACATACTGCGCACTTGGCTAAGGTTTGGGCACTTTTTTTTTTTGCTTTATTGTGATTTCATTCTCCTGCCCCCTATGGGCTGGGGAGGGCTGTCAGCAGCACAATCCGCCGTTCTTCAGCCGAGCGACATGACAACTAAAATAAATAAGAAGAAATGTTACATACATAAGGCGATAAAAAAGGGAACATAAAACAGAGTAAAGGGAGAAAATGGAGGTAAAATTAGACTGACATGGAGACGTTCACAGGGGACAGTTAAAAAAGTCACCAGGAAGTTAAAAAACACAGTTGGCGATGCTTAAAACACAGAGAAGACACTGAATGGACATGCACAGGTTAAAAGTCGGCCACGGTATTAAAAAAAACTCCAGAACAACACACTTAAAACCCACTTGTAGCACACACGACGAAGAATAAAACTGCCAGGTGGGACCTGCCGAGGGAAAGATCAGAGAGGATGGAAAAGGAGGAAGAGCAAGGGGCAGCAGGGGAAGCGGCGGGATGAAGAGAATAGTGGTGTCAGCGGGTACACAAAGTGGCCAGGAGATACGTGTGGTGGGAGATGAAGAGGGAAGACAGGGCAGGAGGGAGTGCAGAGACACTGAAAGAGGGCACAAGAGAGGGAGGGAAGTAGGAGGGGCAAGCCGCTCAGGAGGAGGAAGGGGGAGGAGTGGGAGCCCTGAGGAGGAGGCAGGAAGATGGGGTTAGATTTGGTAGGAAGGGTAGGGGCGAAGCTCATCATCTGGGAGGGATAGGCGGTGGAAGTTGAGATGGAGGGTGTGGAGATGGAGAGAGGGTGGGACACAATGGTAAAGGCGCGGCAACTGGTTGGGGGTGGAGAGGAAGGGAGACACCTGGCGGTGAGGGGGATCAAGGCGGTGGACAATACATAGTGTGTGGATGTGTTCAAGGAAAAGGAGAAGGTGGGGGAGGGGGATGAGGTCGTAGAGGATGCTCGTTGGGGATGGAAGGCAGATGTGGAAGGTGAGGTGGAGCGCAAGGTGTTCGAGGATTTGGAGGGCTTTATAGAACCGGGGAGGGGCGGAAATCAATGCTACACAGGCATAACAGAGGATGGGACGGATCAAGGATTTGTAGGTGTGAAGGATGGTGGAAGGATGCAGACCCCACGTCCAGCCGGACAGGAGTTTCAGGAGGCGGAGGCGGTTGTGAGGTTTGTTTTGGATGGTAAGGAGATGGGGAGTCCTGGTGAGGTGGCGGTCGAGTGTGAGGCCAAGGTATTTGAGGTTAGGAGTGAGGTGGATAGGATGGCCATAAATGGTGAGGTAGAAATCATGGAGGCGGAAGAAGCAGGTGGTGCGGCCTATTATCATCGCCTGGGTCATGGAGGGATTGATATGGAGGAACCACTCATTGCACTAAGTGGTGAATTGGTCAAGGTGGGTTTGGAGGGTACGTTGGGACTATTGAAGGGTAGGATAAATGGCTAGGAAGGCGGTGTCATCAGAAAACTGGAGAAGATGAACACGAAGGTTTCGGCATATCAGCAGTGTACAGCAGATAGAGAGGGGAAAGGACAGAACCTTGGGGCACACCGGCAGAGGAATAGAAAGTACTGGAGTTGGAACTGTGGATAGTCACATAGGAGGGACGATGGGAGAGGAAGGAAGCAACGAGATGGATGAAGTTGATGGGGAGAGCATACATCTGGAGTTTGAAGAGGAGCCCGGGATGCCAGACACGGTCATAGGCGTTCTGGAGATCGAGGGAAACAAAGATAGCAGAGCAACGGGAGTTAATTTGGAGGGAAAGAAGATTGGTAAGGTTGAGAGGCACGCACATGCCTTGCTCATACTGTGGCATCAAGCAGTCAGGCCTGCAAGATGAGTGGTCTGCCAAGCGAGTGGATTCATTCTTATTTATCGAGTAACATGAACTCAAGTACTCACACTTAAGTTACATGTTATCCTCCTATATGATTAATACGCAACAGAAACACGCATCTGACTATCAGTAATTTACAGAACTCTCACTGTAAACTACGCACTGGCAATACCACATTTTCTTTCCTTTTTATCTTTTATTTAACGGCTTTTATCAACACGTGGCCACCGCATTGAATATGAATGGCGCACACATTATAAATTCGGGACATTATGACAACATACAATACGAAGGAAAAGTCCACCAATCTTTTGAAACTACCTTGCTACTCTCCCATGCAAACCACACATACCCAAATTACATGACATACATCACACTGCAATAAGAAATACAAAACACTAAATAGTCACAACACTATCACTTTCAGCTTTCCCACTTCAATTAATATTTATCCCAGTTTCACACGACACTGCCCCACTTCGTAATTCTACTTTCCTACTATGAATTCTGGGGATATATGCTCGTCTTCCTGTGCAATGCAAGCCAAGTGGCGTTGCTGGATAGACGGCCGACTCACCTTGCTTCTCTCTCAGAGATTGAATCTTGCGTCACACGGAATCATATAACGAAAAATTATATTAAGAACGTATTCATCACACACGCGAGTCCTCAACTGATATCATGGACGAGTACTTCTCTTTATCTTTTGTCTCATACACAGTTTGAGACTCACCCAATACTCACCACGTGGAAGTACTCGTCTCTAATTTCAAGTCCTGCACACGCCATTTCTTAAATATTTCAACTTATGGTACACACGCTATTTCTTAAATATTTCAACTTATTGTACACACGCTAGTAATTCAGCTTAACTTAAGCACATGGAAGTATTTCAACTTATTGCTACACGTGGTTTCATTATGACCGTTGGTCACTTCCAAAGATTATTACGATCCCATGAAGATTACCTGCCTGACACTTAATTCTCCCCACAAAAGTTCCTGAAATAGAGAAATTATTATTTCAAACTACTCTTAAATATTCCACATGCATACCATGTCTCCACTCTTTCGTCATTACGGAGCACAACTAAAAAGGTCTTAACAGCACAAGATCCAGCGGCAGAGTGCTGAAACAAGGCCGTTCTCTAGGTCATCTCGCACCTCTGTCGAGGTGGGGGAAGACCATGCTACCGTATTGGTCAGCCACATTTCAGGCGCTCAATGCTCAGGTAAATTTCATCTCTTTGGTCCCACCAAAGGTGGCCAAAGGATCGACTCAAAGATGATCATGTATTCACACTCACTATCTGCAGTTAGCAGACGACCATACATTAATTCATTTCACAGATCTCACGAAACTGGATGTAGGGATTTACTTTGTGGGAGTGCACATGTGATCAATTAAATAAATAAATTGTCATTCTTTCCCACACTGGTATCCAGCTTCGCTGTATTAATTGAAATTGAGTTATTTTACAAAAATAATGTGTTGTTCTGACAAAAATAATGAAGTATGTTGTACCTATTTTCAATGTCGGGCGGTACTGTACCCTTTCACTACAGGCTACCCATGCAGAAAAAAATGGCATGGTACTATCCTTGCAGTGCGAGGGTAGTTCTGAACATTTTCTTAAAGAAAACTGTATTAGAACGAACGTAGCAAGTCATCAAAATAACCAGGAGGAAACCTTAGCCCCTGGTGACCTCAATCAGATGACCAAATGCTGTTACTTTACCAAATTATTGACACAGTTTTTGCATTATTGTACTCTCCACATTCTGGAGTAATGTACACATACAAATTTACAACAATCCACATGACAAATAAAAATCATACGAATAAAAAATAATGTTGAAATACAAATTTGCTTAGTTACTGGGATCTTCGTTATTTTTTTGAGTAATCCAAACTTCACTAATTCTATGACAAATAAGAAAAATACTAATTGTAATCATGAAATTTTAAATAGCTCACCATCCAAACACAGCGCAAGTAATCTGACATTCATAAATTGTGGGGTAAAACCCTTTACACAGCAAAGTCTAAATACAAAACAAAATCAACAAAAGAAAAACATTACATACACTAGTTACATGTAGAATGTCAGGCTCCATACCATTACTCTAAAATACACATCAAACCTACAGAGAAATAAAACTGAGAAGAATAAACAATGAAATATACCACAAGTTACATGCTGGTTACGTAATATAGTCAACCTAAGACATCAAGTCATACCTTGTTAACTATCATCACTTAAGCAATTGCCACCACTACACGACTGTGAGTTTAACCTTATCCTTCTCCACCAGTACAAATACCTGCTGCTGAGCTAGTCAGTCCATCAACTTTGATCAATACACGCAATAAATAGTTAGCAATAAGTGCTTGAATCCACCAGTAGCTCTCGTATCTTACTCTGCTGCTCATTTCTCTATTGTTACACATTTAGACGACAAGAACTTGCATTTTGACTAGCCTTTGTTACACTTTAATGTGAAATATCACCACTGTGATAATGAAAATAAGTGGTTTCATTCAACACACCAACAAGATCATTACTGTCCACGACATCAAAATACATCAGTTAATTCCGATATTTGTTGTGCAATGCAAACTCTTGTCCCCAGTGACAACCTTACTGACCAATGCAACAAGAGCCGCTACGTTAGTATTACGCCACTGGCTAATAATTAAAGCATTTCTGTACCAAATATTCTAATAAACATGCTACATGAACTGGTAACCCAGAACAAACAAAAACAAAAACACTAACTATTCTATACACAAATGTTAATGAAATACAATTACACTTGCTGTCCCTTCAAGAATGAAACATATAATTAAAAAAAAATTTACACAATTACAAGTACAAATACATTATTCCCTATCTTGCGAGTCACATGGAATCATTTCATTCTGTGATTTTATTGGGGTCAAAAAAGTTGCTGACAGGTTCCCTAGAAACACTGTCTCGGTGTCAAGCTCTACCATGGTTACCCGGACGAGAGTCTTTAAGTCACTCAAATCGGCATTTTGAACACGCACTGAACAGTAAACTGTATCTCACATTAAACACAAATGTCATAGTCACTCTCAGCGCACCATCCACACGAATCTGGTCGTCCAGAAATAGCCCTACAACTACTATTACCCACGGTTCTGTCCTTTCAGTTCATGGTGTAATTAAAAGTCGTAAGTTCCAACAAACAGCACTTATTCCCGCACCAATTAAAGAAATGTCTCCAACTACAATTGCAAATGTCAATGTCCCTCTTTACTTTCTTGCGTTCATACAATAATTAGTCACCAAGTGACAACTGTCCTCTTTAAGTATACCAAGCGTCCCACATGCAATTCACATAGCACACTTAACCAGTCACTGCCAAAGTTTTATGGATCCCACCGTTCAGTGGTCAAGACAAAACAAAACAACAAAATCTTTTCCACCACTCACAACGTGGCAACACCAGTCTTTCACTTTCCACCTTATGGAGACATACGAGCAGTCATCTTGCTTCACAGCTCCACAGACCAGTACTAGTTAATAGTTGCTGGTAACAAATGCCCGCCGGACTCTGCCGCGCGTCGTTCATTCTGCCGTTGCTCCGCCGTTGAGCAGGATACTTTCCCCAGTCGTAAGGGTGGGGGAACTTATGAATAGCCAGTGGTACATGCGTGTCGCCCCAGGCCGTTGACCTGCTGTAGCGGGCACGTGGAGTGTACCCCGACCGGCAGTGGAGTGGGGAGTGCCGCGGCTCTGTCGCCCGTCGCCATGGCGATGTCAGCTCAGCCTCGCTAGCAGTAGGGCGCGTTCTGCGTAGCATCTCAGCGCTACGACACCCAATCAGTCAGACCCTTCCATGCATCTCGCAACATTACAGACAAAAGGATATTCTTACAGTATTTAAATACTCATTGATTACATGTATGATCTATTAGATAGATTGGTAATAAAAGAATCTTTGTTCTAAAAAACATAAAATTATACACCCTAGTTTTCTACACATACCACATCAACATTTATCCCTTTTCTATATACAGCCCACACTTGTGCTATTGATTGTACCTGTCGTCCCTCATAGAAAACATGAAAGCGTAAAAAAAAAAAGGAATAATAAGCAATCTATACAGCTCATAATTACAATATCAAATAGTAGGCTACTCTAACATCCTATCACAGTGAAAATATTAGAAACTGTTTATTCTAAAACTACAATATACAGTGAACCTTTGTGCTAGTGACAGACTGAAATTAATACCACTTGAAAGTGTTCTAACAAAAAAATAATAAATAATCTACACAGCTCACAATTACCTACCACATGTTATTAAATAGTAAACCACTTTAACATCCTAACACAATAAACATTTTAGAAACTAATGACTCTAAATCTACAATGTACAATGCACCTTTGTGCTTGTGACAGACTGAAATTAGTATCTCTTTATATATTTTACCTTTTTATTATATATAACAACATTTCTAGGACATGTATGAACCATCCACATGATGCCAGATCCTGACCTGCCATCGAGGTTCATCCAAATCAAACAATAACACAATAGTGTTTTAGGTATGGATCGGTAGCATCCCCTTTACAGGAGTGTGCGCATTGATCACACTACTCTACTACTCTTCCTCACCAGACATCACATTTTCCTTCTCATTCATTCCATTAATACACTAACAGAATAGGTCTAGAAGTCAGCTAACCTTAACACCACCACACTCACGACAACATACCATACCTTTGCTCCCTTATACTCAACCACATAACACATGAAGCTGCTTCGGAGATAGCTTTCCAGTCTCAGAATTCGTCCTTTCACTCTGGCACCTCTCTCCATCGGCTTACCTCTGCATTCACTTTACCGATTATTCATCCTGCTAAATATCAACTTAGAATTGCGACATTTCATCTAAGAACAAAAAATACACAAATTATTCATCCTGCAAAATAACTGTACACATTCTTGGTACCGTTTTGATTAGTTATACTGGTACCAGGCTTCAACAACAACAACAACAAAAATAATTTTTTTCATATAGCAATTGTTATGGTAAGAATTACATTTACACTTATATTACATCTTACGTCAGTATTCCACAACGTTCACCATCTGGATCTCATACTCCCTTTATGTCCTTTCACGTTGTGCAGTTGTCCTCATCTCTTCATTCGTATTTCGGCTCTCCGTCCGTCGATTACTCCATCATTTCCTGGTCTTCCTTCGCCATTCGCATCAATCTCGATTGCAGCATACACAGGCCTCTCTGTAACATACCTCGAAGACACCTCCACATTATTAGTTCTACTCAGCTTTATTTACCACTGTTTCATCACGTCGAATCTCTCTTTATTAATCACACTGCTTCACGTCACTTCTCTCCTTAAATATCACCTTTATCCACTACTATTTATCACGTCACTTCTCTATCTACCATCTTTATACACTCATTAATCATCACGTCGTTTCTGCTTGATCCTTATTCATATGACAAAAAAAAAAAATGCGTACAATAACACTCTGTCGACTCCTATTCATGCCTCATTCAACCAGTCTATTCCGTCATACTTCCTGACATTCCGCCTGAAAATTCTTATGTTCGATTTGACCCTGCACAACGTTGCACACCACAAATAAATGCACTGACTATCTACCATAACTTGCCTACTTTCGATCTATCCGTAACTTTTCCATAATTTGACGTTAGAAATGTGACGAAGCCCACACGATTGTTTTCCCTTGATCGTCTCAATTGTGACAATGATTGTCCTGTCGTGAACGCAATGACTGCCTATCCTCTCTTCGCCCATCATTTTGATTTTCCCTTCTTCTTCCATCTCTGTCCCATCTTCTATTTTCCCGGTTTGACGGTCGATATTCCCATGAATTCTGCCCCCTATTTCCTCGCCATCTTCCATTCCTGTCATTCCTCTGATTCCATGCTCTCCTGCCATTCTGATAGTTTCCGCCGTTCCTATTCTCCACTCTGTCTGACCTATGAGTCGTGTCTCCATTCACGATGTTCCTCTCATTACAACTGCTGAAATGACGCAGAATCGTCTAAGCCTCTGCCTGCTATCGCTATATCTCTGCGCAATCTCACTGGCAACTTCGTTATACAGATCCTAATGAGCTCCCCAGGTTTGTATGGAACATCCAAATATCTATTTCGTCTCAGCATTTCCTGATAGCACGACACTGGATCTCTTATACTACCTTCGTTACAATTTGGCATCATCAATATGCTTTGCTTAACCTGGTCCTGCTTACTTTTCGGCCAGAAGTCATTTAAATACTTGTCACAAAATATCTTGTAGCTACTACAGTCTTTAATAACTTCCTGCATTTTCGCTCTAGCCTCGTCCCTCAAATGGTTACACACAAACTTCGTTTTGAGGAGCAGTCCCCACCATGAAGGTAATGAATCTTGAAATTGAGACAGCCTTGGACTATACCCAGTTGGGTTTGCCACCTGTTTTATCCGACACAACCGTTCTTCTAACTCTCTGAGTTCGTCTTCCGCTTTCTGCCTATTTTCGTTTTTTGAATTTATCTCACTCTCCCTCTGCAATCTACCTGATGGTGTGTCACCTTCGCTACTGCACATTATTTGCAACTGTGCTAGTTCTTCCCTATGTTTCCTATTTATTTCTAATTGTGCCTCTTTAAACTGTAATGGTGATTGTATCTCCTCCTGATCGGCATAAACCTCTTGCTGCGTACTGTCAGAACCCGTCTCCCCTCTTATACTGATCTTTTCTACATCTGCACTAATCTTATTCTTTCTGACCACTATCTCCGCAACTTCATCCCTGTGTTTATTTAGCGCCACTTCTTGCCGGGTGATTTGAGCTTCCACGCTGTCTAATGCCCCTTGTTTATCTGCAAGTATGTCCTCCAGTACCTCTTTGATTCGCTCATCTGGCAACACGTCCCTACGTTCTGTAATATCACTCTCTATTGCAATTATTCGTACCTCCAAGTTATTGGCTTTTTCTTTCACGGCATCATATACTTGCTTCATCGCACCCAGATTCTTCTCCCCCTCATCTAACCGATTATTAACTGCGGACAGATGCTCATCGATAACTGTGTGTAACTTCCTCATTGCCTCTTTATTTCCCTTATCCATTGCCTCCAGTCTTTCCTTATTTGCTTCCAATCTTCCCTTAGTTGCTTCAAATCTTTCCTTATTCTCCCTATCTCTCTCCTTATTATCTCTACTCATCACTTCTAATCTTTCCTTATTATCTTTAAATCTTTCCTTATTCTCCCTTTCTCTCTCCTTATTATCTCTATCCATCCTCTGTAAAAACTGCAGTAGCACACTGTCATTTGCTACTTTCGACGTGCTCACCTCGTTCGCCTGTAAAACCATAGCTTCCCTAAGGGTAGCTGCACTTTCATTGCATACCTGACCTAATCCCGGCTCGCCCGCGTCGTCGGGAAAAGCCCCCAATTGTGAACAAAGCCCGCCGCTCAAATGATCACCCAGCAGTGGTCCACTGAACAATTCAGTCCCTTCCGAGTATTTGCCGTTCCCGCTCATTAGCCCATGGTCGACACCTACTTCCTGCTGCACTGCTACGTTCACCCCAGAATCGCTATTCTCCATGGTGACTACACTTTTCGACTGCAACCTAGTTACTACGGACATTACGCAAAAAAATTATGCAATGATCTTCCAGCCTTGGACGATATAGCAATTAATTACATAAAAAAAATAAAAGATCCTCACCAATCCAGAAAGAAATAGCAAACAGAAAAAATTTTACTTCTTAGCGCTATCGCAATATATTCCATCAAAAAAACATCCTTAACAGCAAACACTAACAGCAAAATATCCAGGCAGGGTCGAAATTATGAGAGGCACCCACATGCCTTGCTCATACTGTGGCATCAAGCAGTCAGGCCTGCAAGATGAGTGGTCTGCCAAGCGAGTGGATTCATTCTTATTTATCGAGTAACATGAACTCTAGTACTCACACTTAAGATACAAGTTATCCTCCTATACTATTAATACGCAACGGAAACACGCAACTGACTATCAGTATTTTACAGAACTCTGACTGTACACTATGCACTGGCAATACCACATCTTCTTTCCTTTTTATCTTTTATTTAACGGCTTTTATCAACACATGGCCACCGCATTGAATATGAACGGCGCACACATTATAAATTCGGGACATTATGACAACATACAATTCGAAGGAAAAGTCCACCAATCTTTTTCTTTTCACTATCTTATTTATTCCGATAAATTCTCTAACCTAGACACACAAATTCTATAACCTACAACAATAGCACATGAGAAATTCCGCCAAGTGGGCATCGCTTTACATTGGTGAATCTCTATATTATGGTCTCGTAATTATTTAACGCCACAGTGCCCTTTCTGGATAGGATGGTGGATCTTCTATTATATCTCACACTTCGACTCTCACAATCATCATCACGAAACTTTCCTCCAGATCGAGCGATACAGAAGGAACAAGAATAACCCACTAAACTTTTGAAACTACCTTGCTACTCTCCCATGCAAACCACACATACCCAAATTACATGACATACATCACACTGCAATAAGAAATACAAAACACTAAATAGTCACAACACTATCACTTTCAGCTTTCCCACTTCAATTAATATTTATCCCAGTTTCACACGACACTGCCCCACTTCGTAATTCTACTTTCCTACTATGAACTCTGGAGATATATGCTCGTCTTCCTGTGCAATGCAAGCCAAGTGGCGTTGCTGGATAGACGGCCGACTCACCTTGCTTCTCTCTCAGAGTTTGAATCTAGCGTCACACGGAATCATATAACGCAAAGTAATATTAAGAATGTATTCATCACATACGCGAGTCCTCAACTGATACCATGGACGAGTACTTCTCTTTATCTTTTGTCTCATACACAGTTTGAGACTCACCCAATACTCACCACGTGGAAGTACTCGTCTCTAATTTCAAGTCCTGCACACGCCATTTCTTAAATATTTCAACTTATGGTACACACGCTATTTCTTAAATATTTCAACTTATTGTACACACGCTAGTAATACAACTTAACTTGAGCACATGGAAGTATTTAAACTTTTTGCTACACGTGGTTTCATTATGCCGTTGGTCACATCCAAAGATTATTACGATCCCATGAAGATTACCTGCCTGACACTTAATTCTCCCCACAAAAGTTCCTGAAATAGAGAAATTATTATTTCAAACTACTCTTAAATATTCCACATGCATACCATGTCTCCACTCTTTCGTCATTACGGAGCACAACTAAAAAAGGTCTTAACAGCACAAGATCCAGCGGCAGAGTGCTGAAACATGGCCGTTCTCTAGGTCATCTCGTACCTCTGTCGAGGTGGGGGAAGACCATGCTACCGTATTGGTCAGCCACATTTCAGGCGCTCAAAGCTCAGGTACATTTCATCTCTTTGGTCCCACCAAAGGTGGCCAAAGGATCGACTCAAAGATGATTATGTATTCACACTCACTATCTGCAGTTAGCAGACGACCATACATTAATTCATTTCACAGATCTCACGAAACTGGATGTAGGGATTTACTTTGTGGGAGTGCACATGTGATCAATTAAATAAATAAATTGTCATTCTTTCCCACACTGGTATCCAGCTTCGCTGTATTAATTGAAATTGAGTTATTTTACAAAAATAATGTGTTGTTCTGACAAAAATAATGAAGTATGTTGTACCTATTTTCAATGTTGGGCGGTACTGTACCCTTTCAAGGTTAAGGACTTGGTCGTCGGCGGAGAAGGAAGGCCGGATGCCACATTGGGTAAGGGGAAGGAGGTGGTGTTGGTTATGGTGGCGGTGAATACGGTGAGAGAGGATGGCCTCGAAGACCTTACTGAACATGGAGGTGAGGCAGATGGGACGATAGGAACAGCAGGACATGGGAAGTCTTCCACAGGTCAGGGTAAAATCCAGTGGAGAGGAGAACATTGTTGAAGGTAGCAAGGACAGACAGGAAGGATGTGGGGGATTCCTTGAGGTGGCGGTAGATGACACCATCATGACCAGGGGCGGTGTTGAGTTTGGAGCGGAGGACGATTGTGGTGATGGTGCAGTAATGGGAGTGTTGATGTCTGAGGGCTGTAACCGATCCAAGTACTGGAAGCTAGGGGCGAGCGGGGGGACAGAGGTGTCCGTGCCGTCAAGGATGGTGGGGAAGAGGGAATACTCAAAATGGGGATCGTCAGGAATGGAGAAGACCTCAGATAGGTGTGAAGCAAAATGTTTAGCCTTACTGAGGTAGTCAGGAAAGGGTCAATCGTCATGGAGTATGGGGTAATGCAGGGTGGGATGGCTACCAGTAAGGCGGTGGAAGGCTGACCAGTACTTGGAGGAGTTGACAGGGAGGGTGGAGTTGAGGCGTGTGCATGTCTGGCGCCAGTCCCAGAGTTTTCTTGTTGTAAGGAGTTCCCAGATGTGTCGCTATAATTGCCGGTGGTGGGTGAGAGTATCCAGGTCACGGCTGCGGAGGAAGGAGCGGTAGAGACAGCGGGATTGACGCAGAAGAAGGGCTGCCTGTGGAGGAAACGTTGGGCAGTGAGAGTGGATGAGTTTGGAAGGGACATGAGCCTCCACAGCGTCAGTTATGGTCTTCTGGAGGAAGGAAGAGGCATGGGTGATGTCATCAGGGTGGTGAAAGGTGAGGGGGTGGCTTTCGACCTGTAAGGCAATGGATTCCTGTTAGGCATCCTAATTGGCACAGTGGACAGGCTCTGGAGGGGCAGCTGTGTGGGTGGCTGCAGGGACGGGACAGGTAGAGGAGATGGTGAGGACAGGGAGATGGTCACTACCAATGGGATCGAGGACATAAACGGCGATGCAACCAAGGAAGTTGGGGGAGCGAGGATAACATTGGGGGTGGAGTAACTTTCAGGATGGGTGTGCTGTGAGAGAGGAACAAGGTCAACATGCAGGGTGGCAAGGAACTGATGCCACCACCAAAGGGTGGTAGGGTCACAGCTGTGGATGTTGAGGTCAGCGGCGATCACATAGATGGAGAAGGTACGGTCAACATGGGAAATGAAGTCAAAGGGGAGAGGACCTGCATGGCAGATATAGATAGGTGGCACAGGTGATGGTGAGGGAGGGAAAAAATAGGCTGAAGAGTTCGGACGGGTCATTGAGGACGGGTTGTGGCTGGACAGGGAGATGCTTGAGGTGGCCTATAGCGACCTCGCCTTGGGCTAGGGGTAGGGGATTGTCGGTGCAGTGAAAGAAATAGGGGGAGGTGCGGACAACAGGGTGGGGTTGGAGGAAGGTTTCATTAAGGATGGAGGAGTCTACCTGGTGCTGGGAGAGGGTATGCATGAAGAGGTATTTGTTTGCAGGGAGGGAGAGAATGTTGAGGTAGAGGAGACGATACTGCTGATGCGCCATGAAGTTGGAGGTGGGAAAGATGCGGGAATGGGAGACAGGAGCCTAAACAAGGGTGTCAAGGCAGGTGATGGTAAAGTGGGCCTGGTTGTGGGAGTAGGTGGCATAGGTGTTTAAGTGGAAAACAGAGCGGGTGGCAAGAGAAATCTGCTGGAGTGTGTGGGGGCGCTGGAAGCAGTGGATGTTCTGCAGGACAATGGTGAGGAGCTGGATGATGTCTTCTGCTGTAGGCGGAGGACGGAGGGAACTGTGATGGTGGATGGTTGAGTAGATGGGGCGAACAGGGACAGTGAGTTCAGGGTTTGTGGGAGGGGGTTTGTCTTTGCATTTGGAGGAATAGGTGGGGTGAGGTTCATTGCAGGAAGGGGGGAGGCGAGGTTGGGACACTGATCAAGGAAGTGGGAGGCTTCACAATAGGGGCAGGTGGGTGGGTTCTTGCAGTTTTGGTTGAGGTGGTCGTTGTACAGGCGACAGCCCTGGCAGCGGTAGGACTGAGGAGGGGAACGTGACAGGTCAACAGGGTGGCAGCAGTTGAAAATCAGGACTCCCTGCATGAGGAGGTGGTCGATGGAGGAGGTGGACTCGCTAAATATACACATGATGAAAGTAGGGCCAGAGGAGTTGTAAATACGGCGGGCCAAGTGGACTTCCAGGGCAGGGTGGGCGTTCAGTTCTGCCAACACCTCAGCCTCCATGACCAGAGTGCTGAGTTTTGTGATGACGGCAGTGGGGGTCGGCGGATGACGAGGCAGTTGGGGCTGATGAGGAGAGGAGGATGTAAGGAAGGGGGTGAGGGATGCATGGGGCCCAAAGGTGATGCAGGGAAGAAGCCGGAGGAGATCAGTATGGAAAGAGGGAGAGGGAGACTTGATGACAACAGTCTCTGCGAGGGATAAGTTGGGTGATGGGTGCAGTGGGGATGTAATTTTGGATTTCAAGGGTGAGGGTGCGAGCATCCAGGAATTTCGGATCAGGGTTGGCTAGGACGATGGTATACAGGGAGGGGGCTGGAGAGGAGGGAGATGGGGTGGTATCCATGGAAGAGTCAGAGGGAGGTGGGGCGGGTAGTGGATTTTTGGAGGATTTTTATGCAGGTCTTGCCTGGGAGGAGGGATGAGGGACTGGATGGATGGGGAGGTGGTGGAAGGCAGGGCCCTCCTGTGAGGCAGTAGCACCGAGTGAGAGGGTAGGGCACTCTGTGGCAGCGACTGTGGCGCAGCGGGGGGTGACTCTGACTCGGGCAGGGGAAGCAGTGGTAGTTGCAGGGGGGAGAGCGGGAAATTCGTCTCGGTGGGCGACAGGAGCGGAAGGGGGGCGGGAGCAGGGGCAGGGCCAAAGTCAGGAGCAGGAGCAGGAGCAGGTGCAGGAGCAGGGGTAGGAGCAGGAATGACATTCAGGTGGGGATACAGTGATGAGCAGAGATAGATGGGGAGGAGACTGTGAGTAGGGGAGGTGGATGAGACAGGTTAATCCCAGAGGAAGCACTCCATGATGTTACAGTGGGAGCAGGTGAAGGTGAGATGATGGTGGTAGCTGGGGTGTCCACGATTGCAGGCAGTCCCCAAGGGCAACAGGAGAAGCCGAAGTACAAAAGGAACTAAAATGGGGGGTGGCGACGAGCACTGGGCGGCGGCGAGCACAGGGAGACGGCGGCGGCGTCAGCAGCAGCAGCAGTATCAGCGAGTACCGAGAGACGGCGACCCGGCGGCGGCGGTGGCGGCGGCGACCGGACGGCGGGCAGCAGTGACAGCTTGCAGATGGGCAACAACACGACAGGTGCGGTTGGGGATCTTCTACGTCGAAGATACACCCTGAGTGTAGCCCAGGCAGTGTGAGTCCTCGATCTGGAAGTTAGGGAATCCAACCCTCGAATCCGTCTAAGCACCTGTGCTCCAGGCTTTGTAGCACAGCTGCGGGCGCCGATAGGCTGCCCTGTGGGGTGTGGCCAGCACACAGCGTCAAGCTGGCGGCAGTGGCGCTCGCGTATATCAGGAGTGCCGCCTGGGCGCTGTCATCTAGGCATGTGCGTTCTGGCAGGCTTCCGAACTCGACGTGTCGCGATGCCAGAGTTTGGAACTTTACTTGCTAATTAATACACATGGGGGAATTGTCACACTTGATATGTCGAAGTATGCTATGATTGTGTTTACCATTCGCAATAAACGTAATTTAAATTCTACGTGGCTAATATCGGTTGCTGATACACTCCCTGGACTTACCTAAAAAGAACATCTGAGATGTGGCTATTTGCTGGTTTCACATTAGAAACTACAAGGAGGAAGGACACTCCTTGACCTCGCTACCTACCCGCTTTCACAGGCAGTGATTTGTGCACAAGTGAGTAAGTGTAGCGTATGATTTTCTCAGAAGCGCTCTCTATCAGAAATGTTGCTCCAAGGCTTTGATAAAAACAGGAGCCACAATTCAATTTTTTGCAGCTATGGCTTTTAATTTCTGGTAAGTGTTATGAATCATGTTGCTAATGACTGTGAAACAACCAAATCTTCAAATGTGTGTGAAATCCTATGGGACTTAACTGCTAAGGTCATCAGTCCCTAAGCTTACGCACTACTTAACCTACATTATCCTAAGGACAAACACACACACCCATGCCCGAGAGGGGACTCGAACCTCCGCCGGTACCAGCGATACAGTCCAGAGTTAGACCGCTCGGCTAATCCCACGCGCCTGTGAAACATCCCCTTAGAAAATTATGTATTACTGTGGTGATAAACCTCTTACGTTATTTGATTTTCAAACAGCTGAGCAAAACTGAACGTACTCAGACATTTATCTCTTTACTTATTCTTATCATCACTATACTGACACACAATTTATTTTAAGCACAACGCAATCTGACTTTCAATGAGCCCTACAAAAGTCCGCCCCCAGTAGTTGAGTGGTCAGCGCGGCAGACTGTCAATCCTAAGGTCCCGGGTTCGATTCCCTGCTGGGTCGGAGATTTTCTCCACTCACGGACTGGGTGTTGTGTTGTCCTAATCATCGTCATTTCATCCCCATCGACGCGCAAGTCGCCGAGGCGGCGTCAGATCGAAAGACTTGCACCAGTCGAGTGGTCTACCCGATGGGAGGCCCTCGTCACACGACATTTTTTTATCCCTACAAAAAAATGGCCCTGACTAACAGTAACCTATACCTTTCATGAATCACGTAACTCACAAAAATCTTCGTTACTCAAACTACTGCAATACAGCGTGCGTCAATACTGCAAGCTGAATAAAAGATTCTAACTACTGAAGGCACTAAATACCGATAGGCAGAGTTAGCAAATGAAAGATTTTGATAGAGAACAAACAATGTATATACCTTAATAATGTTGAAACGTCATCATATATATATATATATATATATATATATATATATATATATATATATATATATATATATATATATATATATATATAAGGTCATGATATGCAGTATTAGAAATTTACTCTTTCTGATGGACACACGTCCAGATTTTCCGCTGTCAAAATTCTGCCATCTCTCTCCCCACATCCACCACTGCTGGCGGCTCACCTCCAACTTACGCTACGTGCGGTTCACATCCAACTGCCCAACACTACAATAGCGAATAATCCAACAATGCAAACCAGCCATAAACTGCACACAGCACAGTCAGTGATTTTCATACAGAGCGCTATGTGGCGGTACCAACATAGAAACCTAAACAGCCTACATACCACTGTAACTCGTGACATAAGAACAGTCGTAAAAATATCCAGAGACGAGTAGCACGGATTTTCAATGACAATAATTTTCACATCTGACATGAAATTCCCCTGTCTGAGAACTGAGGTCCATCTCAACCAGTTCCCAAGTGTACATTTTGTAGGGAGGTGTGTGCAGTGCAGGTGCGGAGTTGAATACCTCTAAGAGTGTCACAGCTGACATCGGCACATAATGCTGCACGCCTCCAGTGGGCCAAACAGCACAGGAACCGGACAGTAGGTGACTGGGTGTGCGTGGTGTTGGCTGAAGGGTCGCCATTTCCCCAAACAAAGCGAGGCGTCGAGGGTACCGGTGGTCCAGTGAGCTGTGTGGAGGAGGTTACCATCAATATAAACAAGGAAGCTTACTTCAACGTATTCATGATGTGTGTGCTATGGACAATCACGTTTTCCCACAAGAGATTGTACATATTCACATGACACATTCCTGGTTTTCCAGTCATTCACACACCCTATCACCTCTCGAGTGGGCCACTAAGGAACCAGGTCCTAAACAGCGGCGCTGTTGATTACTACTTTTCATCTGTTATAGTCCAGTCGTTACCTGTAATGTTTGGACTATACCAGATGAAACTGCAACAGCACCACTGTTTTGTTAATCTGACGGATCTGACCATCAACAATGGGCTCTTACTGGATGTGACACATCTGAAGGAACTCGTGGATCTTCTTCGTAGACGAATTAAGGCTATTATCTAGGCTAGAGTCGGTGTTACAAGGTGTCACGGTCATGTCCTCCAGGAACGACAGATTTTTTGTTCGTGGTGCTTAAAATTGGCGGCCTGTCATAGTTTGCGATAGTATCAACTTATGGATTGTGTAGCCTTTAATGGCATTCGCTTGGCTCCACGGAGAACGTAGAGCGACGGTTTTTCTGCTAACTAAAATGGTGTCCCTTTATTCCGAGATCTTCACTGAAATCTGACCATCATTATTTATTAGTGGTCAATGGTGATTGAACGGTTCTGATTTATTTGATCGGACTATGATGAAGCTTCCGCGCTATTGCATCACACCAGGCGATAGTTCAGTACAGATAGTAAAATACTCACATACCTTGAAGCTTTAAACACAGCAGTGTTACGTATGTGGTTTCATAGTTTACAGCGGTTATAGATTCAGAGGTAGCTTTTGACAATACTGACTGTAACAACATCTTTTCAATTATCTACAGTTCACACATAAACCAGAAACAATACTGACGTTTCAAGAGTCGAATGAGAGGAAGAGAATGAAGCATAGTTGTAGCCTACCCCCATGCTATTCAGTCTGTACATCCAGAGAAACGTAAAGGAGTAGGAAGAGGAGATCAGTGAGGAAATGAAAGTTCAGCGACCAGAAGTAAAATCTTGATGATTTGTATATGACACTGTAATTCCGCCAGAGACGCCAAAAGTCATGGGACAGCAGTTGAACGGTGTAGAGCGGTGTACTGCAAGGAAGCAAGAGAGAGGATGTTGTTGTGGGTACCCAGTCTCCTCTTTCTACAGCGCAAATGCACACATGGTATTAAAAGATTTATTTACATGAGATGGAAACATTTACGTAACTTGAATGCTGTTGTGGTCTTAATTCGTTTGATGCAGGTCTCCATGCTACTTTATCGTGTGCAAGGTTCTTCATCTCCCAGTACCAACTGCAACCTACATCCTCCTCAATCTGTTTAGTGTATTTATCTCTTGGGCTCACTCTACGATTTTTACGCTCCACGCTGCCCTCCAATACTAAATTTCTGATCCCTTCATGCCCTAAAATATGCCCTACCAACCGATCCCTTCTTCTAGTCAAGTTGTGCCACAACTTTCTCTTCTCTCCAATTCTATTCAGTACTTCCTCAGTATCTGTGTGATTGACCCATCTAATCTTCAGCATTTTTCCGTAGCACCACATTTCGAAATCTACTATTCCGTTCTTATCTAAACTATTTGTCGTCCACGTTTCACTTCCATACATGGCTAAACTCCATACAAATACTTTCAGAAACGACCTCCTGACACTTAAATCTATTCTCGATGTCAACAAATTTCCCTTCATCAGAAACGCTTTCCACTCTGCATTTTATATCCTCTCTACTTCCACCATCATCAGTTATTTTGCTCCCCAAATAGCGAATCTCATGTACTACTTTAAGCGTCTCATTTCCTAATCTAATTCCCGCAGCATCACCCGATTTAATTCGACTATATTCCATTATCCTCGTTTTGCTTTTGTTGATTTCTATCTTATATCCCCCTTTCAAGACACTGTCCATTCCGTTCAACTGCTGTTCCAAGTCCTTCGCTGTCTCTGAGAGAATTAAAATGTCATCGGATAACCGCAAAGTTTTTGTTTCTTCTCCGTACATTTTAATTCCTACTACGAATTTTTCTTTTGTTTCCTTTACTGCTTGCTCAATATACAGATCGAATTACATTGGGGATAGGCTACAACCCAGTCTCACTATCTTCCCAACCACTGCTTCTCTTTCATGCCCCTCGACTCTTATAACTGCCATCTGGTTTCTGTACAAATTGTAAATAGCCTTTCGCTCCCTGTATTTTACCACTGCCACCTTCAGAATTTGAAAGAGAATATTCCAGTCAACATTGTCAAAAGCTTTCTCTAAGTCTGCAAATGGTAGGAACGTAGTTTTGCCTTTCCTTAATCTATTTTCTAAGATATGTCGTAGGGTCAGTATTACCTCACATGTTCCAACATTTCTTCGAAATCCAAACAGATCTTCTCCGAAGTCGGCTTCTACCAGTCTTTCCATTCGTCTGTACAGAATTCGTGTTAGTATTTTGCAGCCGTGGCTTATTATACTGACATTTCGGTAATTTTCACATCTGTCAACACCTGCTCTCTTTGGGATTGGAATTATTATATTCTTCTTGAAGTCTGAGGGTATTTCGCCTGTCTCAGACATCTTGCCCACTAGATGGTAGAGTTTTGTTAGGCCTGGCTCTCCCAAGGCTGTCAGTAGTTCTAATGGAATGTTGTCAACTCCCGGGGCCTTGTTTCGACTTAGGTTTTTCAGTGCTCTGTCAAACTCTTCACGCAGTATCATATCTCCCATTTCATCTTCATCTACATACTCTTCTATTTCCATAATATTGTCCTCAAGTATATCGCCCTTGTATAGACCCTTTATATACTCCTTCCACCTTTCTGCTTTCCCTTCTTTGCTTAGAACTGGGTTTCCATCTGAGCTCTTGATATTCATACAAATGATTCTCTTTTCTCCAAAGGTCTCTTTAATTTTTCTGTAGGCAGTATCTCTTACCCCTAGTGAGATAAGCCTCTACATCCTTACATTTATCCTCTAGCCATCCCTGCTTAGCCATTTTGCACTTCCTGTCGATCTCATTTTTGAGACGTTTGTATTCCTTTTTGCCTGCTTCATTTACTGCATTTTTATATTTTCTCCTTTAATCAATTAAATTCAATATTTCTCCTGTTACCCAAGGATATCTACTAGCCCTCGTCTTTTCACCTACTTGACCCTCTGCTGCCTTCACTATTTCATCCCTCAAAGCTACCCATTTTTCATCTACTGTATTTCTTTCCCCCATTTCTGCCATTTGTTCCCTTACGCTCTCCCTGAAACTCTGTACAACCTCTGGTTTAGTCAGTTTATCCAGGTCCCATCTCCTTAAATTCCCACCTTTTTGCAGCTTCTCCAGTTTTAATCTACAGTTCATAACCAATAGATTGTGGTCAGAGTCCACATCTGCCCCTGTAAATGTCTTACAATTTAAAACCTGGTTCCTGAATCTCTGTCTTACCATTATATAATCTATCTGAGAACTTGCACTATTTCCAGGCTTCTTCCATGTATACGACCTTCTTTTATGATTCTTGAACCAAGTGTTAGCTATGATTAAGTTATGCTCTGTGCAAAATTTACCAGGCGGCTTCCTCTTTCGTTCCTTACTCCTATTCCATATTCACCTACTACGTTTCCTTCCCTTCCTTTTCCTACTATCGAGTTCCAGTCACCCATGACTATTAAATTTTCTTCTCCCTTCATTATCTGAAAAATTTATTTTATCTCATCATACATTGTATCAAACCTCTTCGTCATCTGCGGAGCTAGTTGGCATATAAACTTGTACTACTGTGGTAGGCATGGACTTTGTATCTATCTTGGCCACGCTCCGATCCATAGAACCCCAGTTTTCTTTCTCCTGATAACAACGTCCTCCTGAGTAACACCACCTGGAGATCCAAATGGGGGACTATTTTACCTCCGGAATATTTTACCCAACAGGACTCCATCATCATTTAACCATACAGTAGAGCTGCATGCCCTCAGGAAACATGACAACTGTAGTTTCCCCTTGCTTTCAGCCATTCAAAGTACCAGCACAGCAAGGCCATTTCGGTTAGTGTTGCAAGGCCGGATCAGTCAATCATCCAGACTGTCCATTATTATTATCCGGGCTGTTACGCCGTGGTCGGTTGATGAATTCTGTGTGAATTACCAACGTTTCGTCTCCGACTGCGGGAGGCATCTTCAAGGGGGTCCGTAGCTCGATGGAAGGTCCCACACACCCACTGGCTCGCTATTGACTGCCGCTAAATTCCGTGTCCGCGCGCTCCCGCACCGCGGTGTGACGTCACGTGTTTTGAAACCGTCAGTGCAATTGGCTGTTGTCCGTCGCCGTCGATCGCCATCACCCAGTAGTGGCATCCATATACCGTTTAATTTCACGACCTCCTCCTTTCGATTGAAGTTATTAGGGTGTTTAGTGATTTCGATTGCCTCCCTGTAGAGCCTTTCGTAATATCCGCTCGTGGCTAACAGCACAACATCGCCTGCAGCGCCTCTCCTGGGCTCGTGACCGTCTGGGTGGGACCGCAGATGACTGAAAGACCGTGACCTGGTTAGAAGAGTCCTGATTCAGTCGGTAAGAGCTGATACTAGCGTTAAAGTGTGGCACAGACCGCACTAAGCCCTGGATCCAATTTGTGAACAAGGCACTTCACAAGCTGGTGATGGCTCCATAATAGTGTGGGATGTCTTTAGGTAGAATGAACTGAGTCCTCTGGTCCAACTCAACCGATGATTTACTGGAAATGGTTATGTTTGGCTACCTCGACATCACTTGCAGCCAGTTGTGGACTTCATGTTCCCAAACAACGACATAATTTGTATGGACGACAATGCACCATGTCACCAGGTCACAGCTGTTCCGATTGGTTTGGAGAACGTTCTGTGCAATTCGGGAGAATGCTCTTGCCACCCATGGTACACATATGGAACATAACAGGGATGTCAGTTAATACACAAAATCCTGCACTGGCAACACTTTTGCAATTATGGAAGGCTGTTAGAGGCAGCGTGGCTCAGTATTTCTGGAGGGGACTTCCAATGACTTGTTGAGGCCATGCCACATTAAGTTGCTGTACTACACTGGGCAAAAGGAGGTCCCACACGGTATAACGAGGTATTCAAGCTCATTGTGTATCTCGCGTTGGTAGAATGAGGATAAGATGAGAGAGGTTAGTCTGCGTATGGTGGCTTACGGACAGTCATTTTTACGTGAATAGGGTATGGAAGGAAATAAATAGTACAGGCACGATTTTCCCTACGCCATGCACTGCCTTACTCAGTAATTATTACGTGTAGATGTAGGGAATGTCGCCCAGCGGAAAGTAAATCAGCTAAACAGTTGGTTTCCACTTACCATTAGTAACAGTAATACACTGACGTGACAAAGGTCATGGGGCACCTCCTAATATCGTGCCGGACCTCCTCTTGCCTGGCGTAGTCCTACAAGTCGACGTGGCAGAACTCAACAGGACGAGGAAGCCCCTGCAGAACTACTGAGCCATGGTGTCTCTGTAACCGCCCGTAACTGTGAAAGTGTTCCCAGCACAGGATTTTGTGCACGAAGTCATTTCGTCCCATAAATGTTTGGCGGGACGCCTGTCGGGCTGTGCAGGTGGCCAAATCATCCGCTCTAACTGTCCAGATTGTTCTTCAAATCCGTAGCGAGCAATTGTGTCCTGGTGACACGTCGCATTGTTGTTTGGGAAGATAAAGTCCATGAATGGCTGCAAATGTTCACCAAATACCCGAGCATAACCATCTCTAGCCAACGATTGATTCAGCTGGGCCAGAGGACCCAGTCTCTTCCATGGAAGACCGCCCACACCAAGATGGAGCCACCATTTCTATTGGTGGACGGCCGAAATGCCACTCAGGTGCTCTGTTTCCATTTTCTTCTGCATACGCTATTACTTTCCGTTTATAGCCCACATCATATGAATACCTTTTATTTTTTCCATTAAGAAACTATCTGAAGACCTGGCTGAAAATGATTCACAAGTTCGTGGCACCCTCCATCGGTAATACTGGAATTCAGTATGGTATTAGCCCTTCCTTAGCCTTCATGAAGCCTCTCGCAGGCATACGTTCAATCAGGTTCTGGAAAGTTTCTTGGGGAATGGCAGCCCATTCTTCACGGAGTGCTGCACTGAGGAGAGGTATCGATGTTGGTCGGTGAGGCCTGGCACGGGCTCCAAAACGTCCCAAAGGTGTTCTAAATGAGTTAGGTCAGGAATCTGCGCAGGCCTGTCCGTTACAGAGACGATTTTTTTAGTCCAACCACTCCGCCAAAGGCCGTACATTATGAACAGGTGCTCGACCGTGTTGAAAGATGCGATCACCATCCCCGAATTGTTCTTCAACATTGGGAAGCAAGAAGGTGCTTAAAAGATTAATGTAGGCCTGTGCTATGATAGTACCAGGCAGAAGAAGAAGACGTGCAAGCCCCATCCATAAAAAACACGACCGCACCATAACACTACTGCCTCCAATTTTTACTGTTGGCACTACACACGACGGCCTATGACGTTCACCGGGCATAGGCCATGCCCACACCCTGCCATCGGATCGCTACATTCTGTACCGTGATTCGTCACTCCATACAGCGTGTTTCCACTGTTCAATCATCCAATGTTTACTTGACAGGATTCGTGGCAGAAAAGTCTTCTCTTGATTGTAGTAAATCAGCTGGAGGACGTAGTCAAGAGTTGTTTCCCTGATTCTAAAATTTCAGATGTTACTCAACTGCGTTGAACTGAATGTTTCCAGATCGTAAACAATGTGATGGGAGAGAGCCATAACAACGCAGAACGAATTTCCAAGAAAACTGCGACACACTGAATTCAGTGTTCTCACTGATGAGTCAACAGACGTAGAATATGTTAAAACCTCGTGTTTCTCGTTTGATATTTTGATAAGGACACAAATAAAACTGACAGTAAATTTCGGAACTTTTGTGAAATTTTAAAACATGGTGAATATGATAAGGCGCAACAAGTACAAATCTTTATAATAATGTAATGCTTCCATTTTCTGAGTAAAATGTTTCTCAAAACAATCTTATAAGATTTACTTGTGCTGATTGCAATTATATGATGCGATCAAGAAACACTGTTGCTACTCGCTTAACTGAACAATGTCCTGGACTAATTACACTCAAATGCATATTTCATATTTTCACATATGTGTCAGTGAAGCTGGTAAATGACTTTCCAAACCTAGCTAGGAACATTCATAACCATTTTAAAGCTAGTGTTAAGTGTCAGGATGTGCTACACACAGGCCTCCATACAGTATAGACGCACGTGCCTTTTAAGGACATGTTTATCCTTCAGTGGGAAGCCACTGACGCAGGAACGCATATTTGCATAACGAGATCACTGCGGATGAGCGCCAGGAATACTCCAGCATCTTATGTGCGTGTGTGTGGGAAGAGCAGGCATGAGTGCTGGCGTCATATCCCAGCTATGACCGCAGGCGGCTAGCGGTTTGCGGTCAGCTAAAATCCTGTTTGTGCTCCAAACTGAGTCCCGGTTGCGACAGCGCGGCTGTGGGCGTTATAATGCAGGACGTGGGAGGCCAGCGACACGGACCGAGACTGTACAGTTTGGGGCCCACCGTACGGGCCAACCCAAAATCACTACAGCGGTGACACATGACTGCAGCTAACACGTACCAGTACATTGATAAGCATTACAGACAACGTAAAATTAACTTCAGAATTTCCATCGTTATGCAAGAGCTGCGAATCCGAAGCCGCTGCACACTTTAGAATCAGCACCTCCCAAAACGTTGAATCCGTCGTCCTTGCCATGACGGCACTGCGTTCCCTGCCCGCTAGAGTTCTGGCCCTGACACCAACTCATTTCTTTTCCAGGGGTTATGTGAAATACCTATGTCTAAAACCATTACACAACACAAATCGCTCATTTCTGATGCGACAATTCATCCACAGACGCATCTAAATGTATGATACGAAATTTTCTCGCTTACATACTGTCTGTGTCGACAAGGCCTTCATACAAAATACCTATAATGAATCTAAAATAAATTTGCTCCGTACGGAATATCTACAGCCACTGGTAATTGCTTCATTCTGTTTTATCTGTATACCTTGAGATACAAATACGTAATTTATAAATTTTACATAAGAATATGAAGAAAGACTCAGAAGACTAAAATGATTCAGTAGACGTCTTGACAATCTTACCCGGCGATTATCAGTGCAAGGAACAATACAGAGAGCCTGTGATACCCTCATGTCATTTATGAAGCAAGGAAAATATTGGACAGCGTAGGCTACAATAGTCTAGTCCCACCTCCACCTCCACTGTTTAGCAGCAAGGCTATGCAAGATTGGGGTGGCCTGCGTGCCTCAGTGATGCAGACAGCCATACTGCAGGTGCAACAACGTGGAAGGGGCGTCTATACAGCAGCCAGACCAACATATGGTTCCCGAAGAGGGGGGCTGCCTGTTCTTTAGTTAGAGGGGACCAGTGCAGATGAGTGTCAGAAGGTCTGGCCCTGCAACATTAGCCTACACGCCCTCCATATGTTGGTGTTATGGGCAGATGATGGCAAGCAGAAAATACAACTGTCATGCTCCCATCGTAGCAGAATCTGAAATGTGATACAGAATAATTCTGAAGATAAGATGGCGAAATAGAATATATAATGAAGAGGCACAGGATCGAACTGATAGGAATCGATAGAGGCACTGTCCGACTAATAGAAGGAATCGATTGACAGGACACATCCTCAGATATCAAGGAATCGTTAAGTAGGTAACCGAAGGAAGTGTGAGGTAGTGCAAAAAAAATCGGAAAAGCAAGCAATGAATGGTTGGAGGTATCAGAAATTCCTTACGTCACTAGGTACACCTGAAAGCATTACATACAGATATTAGCATCCATACGTTACATCGTGGTGCGCAAGTCAATTTGCGACACATTGTTCATAATTTCCAGTCCTGCTGATGACAAAGAACTATACAGACTTTCCCTCAGACCACAACTCAAACATGTCCTACGGACGTAAACAAACTAAAGAGTGTGACTAAAATATTGGTCAATATTTTTGTTTCGCACGAGAGCTTTTCGTGGGCCAGTGCTATACTGCTCTACCTGTGTTCTTCAGAAGTACACTGTAATGTCCTTTCGGACATGCATGCAAATACGGACGCATGCATGTCCGAGGAAACATTCCATCGTATTTATGAACAACACAGGAACTGCAGTATTGCATTTATCCGCCAATACCGGACAATCGATTGTCAATTAACATGTCTCACCTGCTGGGGAATATATTTAGTCTAAGTACGAGTGCAAGGGGTTGCAGACATATGGTTGACGACATATGGAAATCATGGTCTGGTCTTGAAGAAAAGCAAGTGAATTTACGCTAATGGACAAGATTTTATGCGCCATATCGTTTCATAAGTATTTGAGTGTCAATTAAATAGTTGGTAGGACACTGGCATTTATTCCTGTGTTTGTTTGTGACTGAAGCTTCACATTTTTTTCATTTCTTTCTCTGTGCGACTAGCACGTACTTCCTGTTCTACTTTCTCCCGAACGTGAATGTGGCGTTCCACGTTCGCTCAGAAAACTAAACGTAAGTACACACTCTTAGATGAGAACAGCAGACAGTAAAGCGGTGTACCATCTGCAGTTCGATAGAAACACAACACAGTGACAAAGAAACAAATAAAGAACTATTTACGCATTGTGTGATAATGCAATGACTACTGTAGCGATGAAAATTAATACATTGCGCTGGGTGAGAGCAGTAACAGGCGGTAGTGTTCTGTCTATACTAGTGGTACAGGCACCAGTCCCTGTCCCTGTACATACACTCACTCACATAGTCAGAAGGTTAAGATCTGCAAAGACGACAAATTTGTTCTTATTGAGGTAGTGGATAAGTTGCAGCACATAGTCAATGAAGGAGAAGTTCCAAGTGAACCCTACTCTTATTGACAAGAAGATGTACTGTTTATGGAAGCATTAGGAGCGGTCGGGTTCAGACATCCTGTCCATTTCCTCCAATGTGTTGACCATCACACCTCAACCATGCTAACCAGACACACCTTGAATCTAGCCATTCCAAAACCCAGGCAACTGTATAAGACAAACAACCACTTTTCATCCTCATAACTACTGCCTCATGGATATATGCTATCCAAATTACTAACTCGCTAAAATACACAGAACTACGCCTCGACTGTTAAGAAACGTGAAAACTGCAAGTACAAATCATACAACAAAAGTGTACAACAGAAGGATACTCCTGTAGCTACTTACTGACCAAACATGGGAACTGTATCCCTCTACTGCACTCCACACCTCCAAACCTGGGAATTGACTTGTCTCATTTTCCAGAGTTGGTATTTTCTATGAACGCCCCCTGTGAACATCAAATGAATGACTACTGTCGAATAATGTTCAGAGAAATTTGTTGCCAAAGCATTCTATAGACAAGTTGCGTAAATAGTCACTCAGAAATTCGTGAACAGTTAAAGTGCAACACACTGACCAGAGAAATTTGATTTGCAAATACGACGTCATAAGGTATAGATTCTTCTATGATATTTCTGCAGCCGTGGGCCAAGGGTAGTTCCGCATCGAGCACCAGGTGGGAGGGTCGCCAATTTACTGCCTCACCACAGAACGTGCATACCTGGACAGCTTTCCCTCACCGTTTACGTGTCCACGAGTGTAACAACAGTTTACTTTGGTCTCTTAGAGTGATGTGAGGGGTATACGATGTGAACGCTAGTCCACTCAATATCCTTCACAGAGTTACAGTAGGATCCATTCAGTGGAGATGGTAGTAAAGAACAACACTCCTTCCCACCTACAGTTTTGTGAGTACCGCACTCATACAACATGTAATGAGGAAGTAGCGACGTTCTTTCTCACCACCTAAAGTGGCCGCCTCTGATTTAATGTGCTAGTGGGGGATATTTGTGTTGAAGTCCTCCTTGGGACAGCGTCGAAATTGGTGTTAGCTGATCTCGTTTCTACTGCCCACGAGATTGTTGCCACGTCTTGGCCAGGTGCAATGGAGCAACTGATGAATGCACATGTACCTGCTCCTGACTTTTCAGTTTGAACTTCGTTGCAGAGTCGTGAAACTGTTGTTAGCTGACTGGCTGTGTCCGCAGTGCAACACAAGAGATGTCGTATACAGGACAGAGAGGAGTTGGGTGCATCTACTCCTCACACAGCGCTCCCTGAAGTGAGTCTGTTGGTTGTTATATACTGTAGTGCTGACTCCTGATCTACTGGTGGGATCGATGGTGCGAAAAAGGAAGTTGAGATAGCTGGTGTGTGTTCCTAGCATCTTCCATAAACATACAGGTGTGGGGAACTCGCTCGGATTTCTGGTGTTGCAGTGATTAAACAACAGAAAAACTGAGACGCCTCTAAATTTGTCTGTTACGTTTAAGTCACCCTTTCCAACGACCTCTTAACGACCTTCTCCTGTTATTGCCATTAAGCTGATTGGTGGCCAGGATGTCCTACCTCTTTATCTAGATGTGTTGCCTGCTCCCCCTCATGTGTGTTAATCAGAATTGAAAGACAGAGCCTCTTATTCTAATTGTATTCCAGATACTCTGGTTAACGTTCTAGAACAACCTACGTCCCTGACAGCAGTCGCTATATTGCCTTCTACTCGCTGTGAGCAACTCATCTACCTTGAGTGGGTGGCGACTTGTAAAAGGAAGAGAATGGGTCCTGGCACGAAACTAGTTATCAGCTGAATAAAAAAGTGAAATTTCACACACTGGGTCGTTTTTTGTTGTACGGATATTTGGTTTCAGTCAGTATGTTGCTAAAAACGTCCTTAATTTAAGTCTTTTTGTCAGGTTCCTTTGGGAGTTCGAAGAATACCTCGCATCTAATGACTTAACTAGTGTCATAAACTTAGTATTATCAACCAAAGAAAATGAAAGGTAAGAGTTGTATCGAGTGGATGGACGTGTACGAGTATAGAGGAAACCTCATGAATCCGAGGACTCTGCATGTCAGCAGGGGACTGTTCATGCTGGTGGAGGCTCTTTAATGTTGTTGGGTGTGTGCCGTTTTTGGCTGATATGGGACCCCTGATACGTCTAGATTCGACTCTGACAGGTGACACGTATGTAAGAATCCTGTCTGATCACCTGCATCCATTCATGTCCATTGTGCATTCCGACGGATTTGGGCAACTCCAGCAGGACAATGCGACACCCTATACGTCCACAGTTGCTACAGAGTGGCTCCAGGAACACGCATCTGAGTTTAAACGCCTCCACTGGCCCCAAACTCTCAGACATGAACATTATTGAGCATTTGTGGTGTGCCTTGCAACGTGCTGTTCAGAAGAGATCTCCAGCCCCTCGTACTCTTACGGATTTATGGACAGCCCTGCAGGATTCATGGTGTCATTTCCCCCCAGAACTAATTCAGACATTAGTCGCGTTGCGGCACTTCTGCGAGCTCGCCAGAGGCCTACATGATATTAGGCCGGTGTAGCAGTTTCTTTGGCTCTTCAGTTTATAATGTAACATTTCAGAAATGTAATAGGGATGATAAAGAAATACATGAGGTTTCAATGTATCGATATGCTGATTTTGAACGACAGGAAGGACCTGAACTTGAAGGGGGATGTTCAAGCAGTATACGCCGATATAATATGAAGAAACGATCACCATAATAAAATAAGGGAAACCAGAGCTCGCACGGAAATATAAAGGTGTTTGTTTCTTCCAAGATTGGAATAACAGACAATTGTGAATGGGGTTCGATGAACCCTCTGACAGGCACTTAAATGTTATGTGCAGTCTATCCATGCAGATGCAGATCTAGACTTCTGCTGCAGAAGCTGGAGACCTGGTCAAGACGACTTGACTGCGGGCATGGAGCAAAATCAGAAGGACTGAGCACACGCGGAAGTAACAGCGGTGGTTGTGGAATTCAAACGGGAGTGTTCAGAGGGACGAAGTTGTTTCTGTGAAATTCGATTCGATAAATTTACAGAAACGGAATTCGAGGCACAGTGTGCTACATTTATCTCGAAACTATTGCACGTCTCAAGCAGGACCATCGACGACGAAGTAAGAGCGATTAATGTGCGTACAATGGTATCTAATCAGTCACATACAGCCGGTAAATATGGCAAAGAAATATCGTTGTTGCCAAGTGTCATTGACCATGCTTTATTATTCATTGATTGTTTCCTTAATGTTTCCCCTAAAACATGAGAGTGAAAAGTGAGGTTGTATGTCACTTCCAGGGGAACTGATGAACCTCAGAACAACTTGTGCCACTTATCACAGTCACTTATCACTGGTCTGCAGAGACAGGTCGCGGATATAGAATCAGTGCATAGTGGGAATGTCCGTGTTACTGATAAGTCGCATATATGTACAGTATTTAATAATCACTTTCTGAATATAGCAGGTGAACTAAATAGAAACCTAGTCCCAACAGGGAATCATATAGCGCTCTTAGAAAAAAGTGTTCCTAGACTGTTACCTGAAATGCTCCTCCATGATACTGACAAGAGGGAGATTGAGCTAATAATTAAATGACTAAAGACCAAGAACTCTCATGGATATGACGGGGTATCTAGCAGAATACTGAAGTATTGTTCTGTGTATGTTAGCCCAGTACTTAGCCATATCTGTAACTTTTCCTTTAGGAGTGGTCGGTTTCCTGATTGATTAAAGTACTCGGTAGCGAAGCCACTTTATAAAAAGGGAGACAGGGATTATGCTGACAATTTTAGACCTATTTCTATGCCATCGGTGTTTGCTAAAGTTATCGAGAGGGTTGTGTATACAAGGTTACTGGAGCATTTAAATACACATAATTTGCTGTCAAATGTACAGTTTGGTTTTAGAAATGGCGTAACAACTGAAAATGCTAGATTCTCTTTTCTCTGTGAGGTTTTGGACGGATTAAATAAAAGGTTGCGAACGCTAGGTGTTTTCTTTGATTTAACGAAGGCTTTTGACTGTGTTGACCACAAAATATTACTGCAGAAGTTGGACCATTATGGAGTAAGGGGAGTAGCTTACAATTTGTTCGCCTCTTACTTTAAGAACAGAAAGCAGAGGGTAATTCTCCGCAATATTGGGGGTGGTAGTGATGTTCAGTCCCAATGGGGCACTGTTAAGTGGGGTGTTCCCCAAGGGTCGGTGCTGGGGCCACAGCTGTTTCTTATTTATATAAATGATATGCCTTCTAGTATTACAGGTGATTCAAAAATATTTCTGTTTGCTGATGACACCAGCTTGATAGCGAAGAATCTTGTGTGTAATATTGAAACAGTATCAAATAATGTAGTTCATGATATAAGTTTGTGGCTTGTGGAAAATAATTTGATGCTAAATCACAGTAAGACTCAGTTTTTGCAGTTTCTAACTCACAATTCAACAGGAACCGATATTTTGATTAGACAGAATGGGCATAATACAAGCGAGACGGAACAGTTCAAGTTCCTAGGTGTTCGGATAGATAGTAAGTTGTTGTGGAAAGCCCTTCATGGCAATGTACCAACGGCAGCAGAGCCGGCTGGATGCTCCCACTAACTTCCGTTTTACCTCAACAACCACGATATGTGACTGTCGGTTACAGATACACTCAGTAAGGTTCCTGCCGTCTCATCCACAATCAGTACGTAAACATATTATGTTAAGAGGTGCTGACTATTTGATTCCAAAGAC